>NW_024885355.1:821366-971195 GCF_019232065.1 Centrocercus urophasianus
CTTCCTTTCTTCCTTTCTTCCTTTCTTCCTTTCTTCCTTTCTTCCTTAATATTTTGAAAAGTCTGGAGCATGTGGCACAACAGAGGAGGTCAAAACGTGTGAGACTCTTCATCCTTGAGCAAAGAAGGCTCAAAGGGACTCCAATAGTGTGAATATTAGGAAAACTTTCTTCTTGGAAAGAGTGGTAATGCATTGGCAAAGGCTGCCCAGGGAAGTGGTGGAGTTACCATCACTGGAGGTGTTCAAGAAAAGGGTGGATGTTACACTGAGGGA
This sequence comes from Centrocercus urophasianus, assembly GCF_019232065.1. NCBI lineage: Eukaryota > Metazoa > Chordata > Aves > Galliformes > Phasianidae > Centrocercus > Centrocercus urophasianus. The sequence continues at coordinate 821,640 of NW_024885355.1, forward strand.
TGTGGTCCATAGGCAGAGGTTGGTGGTTGGACTTAAGGTGATCCTATTGGATTCTATGAATGTGCATAGGGATGGTAGGGAATGAAAAAGACCAAGACAGACTCTTCTCACTGATGCCCAGTGATGGGACAAGAGGCACTGAACAAATAATGGAAAAAATAATTATATTTAAACATGAGAAAAACACTTTTTCACTGTGGGTAGCTTTTGCAGCATGGCAGCCTCTCTCTGCCCTTCCGGGTGGACTCCTGTCAAGGCTTGCTGAATATTTTGGGACTTGCCCAAGTTGTGTGCAGAGCTCATAGTGCTGTCCAGGCACATCTAGAGGGTGGTGGCATTTAAGGGCATTCACGATCCTAGGAGATTTGCAATTTAGCTGTAATCTGCTGTGAGGTTTTGCATATTATTAGGGAAGGAGGTTGAAAAAATCCATGTGCTGCTAGGGTATAGAGCAAGGATGTGCTCTCAGCCATAACCGCCCTGGACCAAAAGCACCTTGAAATGCCACATCCAAGTTTGCACCTAAATGGGAAACGCCTACTGCAGCATGCAGTACTGCCTGAATGACTTTGAGAACAATGTGCCCTTAGGGACCTTCTGCAACAGTGGGAAGAGAAGCTGAGTCAAAGGTTGGATCTTAGGAAAAGCTTTGAAGGAGTGTTTGAATATTGGAACAGGCTCCCCTCCTGTTCCTCGAGGCGTTCAGGAACTGTGGAGACATGACTCTTAGGGACGTGGTTTAGTGGGCAATATTGGTGCTAGATGGACAGTTGGACTAGATGGTCTTAGAGGTTTTTTTCCACCCTTTATGATCCTAAGATTCTGTAAATGAAATGTGTGCTTTGCAGAGGGACTCTGCATTTCCAGACACGAGCATTTCTAGCCTTGGCACCCTTGGTGCTGTTGTGGTTTTGAGAGAGTTGAGAGTAATGCACTGATCTCCTCTTATGTACCAGGACAGGCTGCTTCTCTGATGAGAACACAGGGCTTCTCTGTCTTAAAATGAGCAATCAAATGGTTTTAATTCATAGACACTTGCTTGGTGATGAGGAAATCACCCAACACCCTATACCCTAATTTCTGCCAAGTATAATGTGCTTCCATGATTTCACCTTCTGACTTACCCCAAACCAAGTGAGTTCATTTTTGTGCACTATGGATTCACCCAAGGGTAGAAAGAGCTGCAAAGGTCCTCAGCCATAGTGCCTCTGAGCCCAGAGCAGGACCACTATGAGCTGATCATCCCCATCACTGACAGCCAGGACAGATGCATCACAAGCTTTTGGCTGCTTCCTTGATGGTGTGAAATAGGATAACCCCTATTATCCTGCTATTAAATAGCACTGCTCCTCTTCCATCCCTCTCTGCACTAAGGGATGCTGAAAAGATCAGGTGCTGTTGGCAGCTGTCAGATTGCCTCCCTCTAGTGCTTATTCCAACCTCCTGCAACACTGGCAGCCAGGAGTGAATCAGCCCTCTCCTGCTGGTTTGATCGCTGCCCAATTTACACAGTTTTATCCAGATGAATCTCATGTTGTTTATAAGGTGGCTGAGTTAGGTGGGATTAAAGGAAGATCATAAAATCATAGAACAAGGGAATCGTTTGAGCTGGAAGGGACTCTTAAAGGCCATCTAATCAACTTGCCTGCAGCAAACAGGGAGTCCTACAGCTCCATCAGGTGCTCAGAGGCCTGTCCAGCCTGACCTGGAATGTCCCCAGGGATGGGGCATCTGTCCTGGTATGCTTATGAAGCAGCAATTCCTCCCCATGAGGAACAAGCAATGCAAGTCCTGATGTGCAAAGGTTGGGGAATGTGTTACTTTGGATGTAAATAACCTGAAAAATTAAGGGGCATAGAGAAAGGAGATCTGCTTTGTCTTTCACTCCTTTAAATTAGATAGAATAGCAAAGCAAAAAAGTTTCTTTCAACTCTTTCTCTGCCCCATCCACTTTCAGCCTCCAACTGGTCTTAGCCTTCCAAACTGGACTGATCAGGCCACAAAAAAAAAACCAAAAAACCACAAATAAAGAAGAACAACAACAAAACCTGCAGTATTTCATGTTTCACAAAGCTTTTGGATTACCAGCATTTCACCACCTGCTGGAGAACAGTGAGCCTGTTGGATGAAGACACTTAGTGTCTGTGGAAATGCCCAAGGCCAGGCTGGGTTAGACCCTAGGATCTGGATGGGCTTTAGGGTCACATTCAACCCAAGCCATGCTATGATTCTGTGATACTCTCAGCACCAAATGCCTTTCCATCACAAGGTCCCCAGAGCAAAGTGAGAGGGAGAAGCTTGATAAACACTTTTGTCAGAACTGAAGGGCTTTGCAGAAAAGGCAAAGGGTAGACTTACAGGAGGAGATGGGTCACTAGGGCTGTAGTGATGTGAAAATGTACCATTATCACCATGGATAATGATAGCAGAGATGTGCTGATGCTGGAACAGAATAGCCATCCTTCAGGGAGAGGATCTGGCGTCACTTCAGCAGCAACGTAGTCATGTCCTGGGGAGAGCATAAGGCAGGACAAGGTCCTCCTGCTACCAGTGTGATGAGCCAGGCCAGCACAAAGCTGCAGGTGGGATTTAAACGGAACCTGAGGAGCAGAGAAAGTGATTTTTCCTCTGCCAGGTAGCCTTGCTTTGTATTTCCCCGCCTCCTCACTCACCGTGTTTATTTTCTCCTGTCTCACAGGAAATCTGTGCTGATCCCCATCTCTTTGTGGACGGGATCAGTTCCCATGATTTACACCAGGGCCAGGTTGGGAACTGCTGGTTTGTGGCTGCCTGCTCCTCCCTGGCATCCCGCGAGGCCCTGTGGCAGAAGGTAAGCTTCTCTTCAACACCTCGTGCTTTGTTTGCCTGGCTCAGATACTGGATCTTCAGAAATGCTTCAGCCTTGAAAAGCTGTTCATGTGGAAAACCTCTCTTAAAAAAAAATGTTCTTTGAGAGGAATTGTTGTGATTACAGCCACATCGCATTTGAGCCAAACTCTTGGCGAGTTTCTCCATAACCACAAGGATCAAGCCCTGCTCTGTCCTTCCACATCCCAAATCTGACCCTCCCCACTCCAGAATAACCATATACAAATATATATATATGTTCAGGATGCTCAACTGCAGTGCTGAAAGTCTCTGTTTCCCGTGGTATTACCTCTCTGGCTGCCCAGTGTGTTCTCACCTTGGCTATAAGACACCTTGCACAGGGGCAGTAGGATGATCTAAGGATATTAGCGTGCCTCCCAAGCCACTGCTCCTCAAACACGCATCCCTGGCATGTCCCATGGATGGTTTGCTCCGCACAGTGGGATTTCCATAAGATTGGGGTCCAAGGGCATCGTGGTTGCACTGTCACAGAGCAGGAGGGCACCAAGGAGCTGCAGAATAGGGGGCAGAGCCTGAGCAGTGTGAAGGGACAGGAGGTACGAGGTGCCACATCCTTTCCCAGCCTGTGGCCGTTTTTACCATGTCCTCCTTAGGAGAAGAATTCAAGTCTATGAAAGCCAGTGCAGCTGTGGTCTTCAGTCTGGTACAGGTGTCTAGGACAAGGGGCCAACAAGTTGCAAGTGCCTTTATCTAGATTTTAATGTGAAAAGGCAGACACCAAAGCCCGTAGTGTTGCCAGCATCGCCCACTTCACCCACAGCCTCCTACTGCAGCAGAGCAGTATTCCCTCCTTGCTCTGTGTGCTGAGGTCCGTCCAGTCTCTACTATTGTGGTCATAAACACTGAGCTCCACCACAGGAATTTGTCTTTTATTTTCTTTTAAAATCAAGTCTTTCCAGCACATGTGAACAAGGTAGGTTTTGTTGGCTTCTGGTTAAGCAATAAGATTTCCTCCTACTTCTGTACTTCTGTAGCTTGTGGCTGTTGTTAGAGGCGTGGTGTAAGGTGTTATTTAAGCTGTTCCTCTGCATCATCATCTCCCCAAGGCAAGTTCTCCTCCCTCTTCACCATTCACCTCCAGCCCTGCCCTGGGAGATGTCAACCAAACAGAAGCCAGGTCTCTTTGGACACCTCATTATTTCTGTTTACCAATGGCATTGCTTTTCCTCCCTTGGCAATTTTGCTATAGGTGTTTGTGACTTCTCATTTTTCATGCACTTAACTCTCAGAGCTTTAATGTTCTTTATCTGCATCTTTGCATCCTTCTGTCTTTCAGAAAGGTTTGTTTTACAGCAGAAGCTAAAGTTGCAGTCCTCTCCCCATGCCCAGAATCTTTATTGGTGGCTCAATGGCATTATAGCATCTGCACATCCAGGACCCTGCAATGCTATTGTCTGCTCCTGACCCATCCATACACCAATAAAAGCAACAGTTGATAGGACAGGCAAGACAGCAAAACACTGAACTGTCATTAGACACCAGAATGTCTCTGATTTAAAGTCTGGGAAGAATTAAAAGATGCTGGTGCAGGTGTTAATATCACTGAAATATCAGCACAGGGATCTTGGTCCAGCTCTCCCATTGCTCCTAGAAAAAAATGGGTAGGAACAAGGGACTGGAAGAAAATTGAGAGCAGTTTCCTAATATCTTAAGTCTTGTCTGGCCCTATGTGGTTTTAGACTGGCTCTATAAAATTCTGTTTTGTGGCCCTTCTGAGATGTCTAGCTCTACTGAAAAGAAATAAAGACATTGGATTATGGAGGGGATTAAGTCATTTCCAGTAGCACTTTGTCCTAAAGGGTAATCTGGATCTGTAACCAGGTCTCCAGGGTTTCCTGAAGGCATCTTTACTTTAAAACCCAAGAGTTGATATGTCAGTTGTTGCTGAAGGTGTTTAAAATCTAGCGAACAAGCAAAGCAAGAGCTCAGAGGCCATCAAGAAGGGTCTGGTTTCCTCAAACCTCTCTTTAATCCCTTCAGATGGGGCTATGTGTGGCCCTATAGCTCATTTGACTCTGCTCGTAGCGTCTTTAGGAGCAGACATATCAGACAGGTGAGTACAGGGCAGTTCCCGGTGCAGTGACCCACCTTGGGTTCCTGATGTCTTCTGATGGTCTTTTTTGGAGACTTCTTATAGAAGACCAAATTAAAACCTCCAGGGATCATGCTCACTGAGTTGTGTGGCATAGCCCAAGTGATAGCAGTGCCTTTTGTAAAAATACTTAAGAAAACTCTTTCCTGGATTTTATTTAACACAGCTGGAGCTCTCAAAGTTCTCTGCAGAAATGTGATGTGACAGAAGCCAGCATGAGTCACAGATAGGACAGAGAGAACCAAAGAACCTAACGATAGAATCATGGAATCACCATAACACCATACAACCTAGCTGCATACAATGTGCCACATAAAAGTTAATGCTGAAATCCATGGGCTCTCTGACAGTCCAAACCAGTGGCTCTATCCTAAGGATGGCACAGCCTGCTTGAAGGAGTCAGGCCTTTTCCGTGGAACACCTGAAGTCATGATGATGGTTTAGCCATCTTTTCATGGTGCATGGCAGAGGGGTGCATTGTTAAACATGGCAGCTCTGTTTGGGATCCACAGACTCTTGGAGACACTCTGCAAAGAGGGAGCATTCATTCTCTTTTATCCCACCCACTGCCTGGAGAGCTGACCAACGCAGCACAGATGCTCTGGATATAACCATACTCAGTAGTTTTCAGGAAATGAGCAGCCCCAGGTTAGGCATAGCAGTCTTATTGGTGCTCACTTGGACTCAGAGCATCTCTACAGCACCTGGAAGAGCTTGCTTGCATCTTGGAAGTGCTCCTTCACCTGGCCCAAAGAGACAAACATAAGGCCCAGACCACATCCCCATTTCCCAGAAGCACTGAGTAAAAGGGAAGTCCGTGCATGAGCACCTTGTCCAACATCAGTCCAGTCCATTCGAGGGCAGCAGACTATGTTGAGTTGTTGGTGCCCACTAAGGCTTCCTGCCAGCAGTGCCACCCAGCAGAAGACATGGGGTCCTGGCTGTGAGTCAAACATGAAACTTCGTAGAGATGAACAGCCACATGTGGTGCCGAATTGCCATGAGTGCAGCCATCAGGGCAAGATAAATTATTCTTCCCCTCCAGCAGGCACTTGTGACTCGTCATCTGGGATTTGTCCAGATTTAGGGTCTACGGACACCAGAGAGATGGTTTTGTGTGGCCAGGAGAAGATGAAGGAGGAGCTTTTTGCTGTTCGGAGGAGGCAGGGTACGGACAAGACAGAGACAGATTTGAGCACAACCGAATGACAAAATTCAACAGCAGCATGGGAAATTAGATATAAAGGGGGATAAATATATATATATATATAGATATATATATATATCTTCAGCATGAACATGTTCTGATACTGGGGTCCAGTCTGCTCCATGCAAAGAGGTGCTCAGAGTTGGGACAGACAAACCTCCAGGCAACGTGGTTTAACCATAAAGTCCCAGTCCAAGCAGAAGGCTGGAGCTGACTCCTCCAGAAGCTGCTTCCAACATGAATGATCCCACGAACCAATATTCTGAGAATACACTGGCACCGACACCTGCAGGATGGTTGCCCTGGCTGTGCACCTTCATTTAGGGATAACGAGCTGCACTTTGGCTTGCTGGAGCCGTTGTCAGGGAGGTTGCCAGGGAGGCTGACATCAGATATCCCTTCCCTATAGATTATCATGCACAGCAGCACCATCAGTTCCTAATCTGCAAACGAGATGGGAGGGCACCCAGAGGAAGCCCTGGAGGGTGTTTTGCGTCACTGGCCTGGGTTGCCTAGCACCGCTGGGACCGTGGAAAAGGTGCACCAGAATTTTTACCCCTCCGTGTCCTATCTGGGAGCCAAACGTTGCTGAGGACATAGCAGAGGAGCAGTGGAGGAGATGGCAGCCGAGGCAGGGGAGCTCAAGCTGCCCTTCATCCACGATGACCAGCTCACCCGGTGCATGCGTCTGAGAGCCCAGAGCCTGCAGCAGAAAAACGCCAGGCCCCAGGATGGTGAGAAGCTGCTGCATCCCAACGAGCACATCTACAGGGTGGATTTCATCCGGCAGCACAACCTGCGCTTCCTACGCTGGGACATCCAACTGGAGAGATCTGGGAAGGTGATGGTGACCGGCACCTCCCAGCACTGGACTCCTGATCTCACCCACCTGATGAACCGGCAGCTGCTGGAACCAGTGGGCATCTTCTGGAAGAAGCCAGAGGCCAAGGAGGTGGAGTGCAATGAGGCAGATGCCCAAGAATTTGGGGAGCGGCTCGTGGAGTTAGCCAAGATCCGCAAGGTGATGTATTTCCTCCTTGCTTTCACCGATGGCCTTGAACCTGCTCAGCTGAAGGGTTCCATCGTTTTTAAGGCCTGACTCCCTCCTGCTCTGTCCTTCTTGCTCAGCTATGCTTTGTCTTCGTTTTTCTTTCTTTTGTTCAGTTCTCGGTTGTTTCTACGTGGCTCTTCATTGAAGGATGGCATAACAAAATGGTGGAGAACACCTTGGCAGTTCTGGAGCTCCTCACCCCTGAAAAACATTCCCTTAACATGCTTTCATCAATTCGAGTGGAGGGGAAGAGGGAGGACGAGCCATGGATGCTTGCTGCTTTATTTGCCTAGAGTATAATTCTGCTTCCTTGTGAGTTCAGGAATTCACCAGGCCTGGCTGGCACAGTCTTGCTGGCTTGGAAATGTTTGACTGCTCTTACCCTTCCAACCACGGCATGCCTGATGGAAAAACAAATTGCCATGCTGCAAACAGGAGAGGCATCCTGGAAAGAGTGCTGCTTTCCAGTTTCCATCCCAACCATCCAGAACGGGAGGCTTGTTTGAGATGGATCCTTGCAAGGATGCTGAGCGCTTGCAACTTACTGTGACTCCTATGTCACTGTGACTGTGACTGCTCCATGTCTCTGAAGACCAGACCTATGGAAGCTCACCTTACCATGAAGCTGAAGGATCTTCAGACATGTTCTGTTCAGCAGATTGCAAACTCATTGGACAAAAAAATAGGAGGGTGGACCTTGCTTTTCCTGACAGCTTTCACTGTTTAACGCTGGGGGTCAATGTGGGGAGGTTCTCAAGCATGTTGCCTTCCTCTTGCTGCCTGTATTTCTGTTACTGAGATGGTTTGGAGCAGGCATGCGTTTGTGTGCAGAGCCAGCAGCTCAGAGCAGGCTGTAGGTCTGAGCCAGCAGCTAGTCCCCTGCAGCAAAAGCAATTTGTGCATGATTATGGCCTTAAAAAATCTTCATGGCCAAGTTGGATGGGGCGTTGAGCAACCTGGTCTAATGGAAGGTGTCCCTTTCCATGACAGGGTGCTTGGAACTAGATGATCTCTAAGGTCCTTTCCAACCCAAACCATTATTTGATTCTGTGATCTATAGAGAGCACTTTGCAGACCCCATCCAGGATGTTTTGTTCCTGTCTCATCTATTGACAGTGGATAAACTGCTAACTTTGGACATCCCCTTTTCCTCCTCCGGAAGGTACTTTAGTGACACTTCTTGAGAGTCACGGGTGGAAATGTCCTTTGAAAAAGTATTTTTATGATTGTTTGCACCAAATGATGGTATGCATTCCTCAAAGTATGGACTGAGGTTTTCCTGAGGTGTGTAAGGAGGGGGCAATGATGGGAAACCAGCATGAGATGGCATGATACCCATGGCCTACTGATTGTGTAGATCATCCCCAAAAGAGTCCAGCTTCTTCTTCTTTTCCAGATCCCATGGAGGTCCTGGACACCATGCCCTCTCTAGCCCAATGACAATGTATAACATGATATGCACAAGTTGTGTTAGAGAGAAAGGAAAAGTCAAACAGAGATGGAGAGAAGTTGGGAGATTTGAGTCTTGCCTGCAGCCAAAGTTCAGCAACCACATATGGCCATGCCATGGACACTGCTGGAGAAGTTGATGTCATTGCTTATACCCCAAGACATGCTGTATTCAGTGAAGATAAATAAAAGGGGACTCATCCCTGCTCGGCTATAGTATGGACATATGGTGGATCAAACCCAGTTCTAGGGTCCCAAAACAGTCTCTTTTTCTATAGGAACAAAGTCCCTGAGTGCAAAACAGATTAGATCCCATAACAGGAGTCACTGCCAACTTCCAAAAGGGTTTTTGCTGGCCAGGTCTCATAATATGTAATTGCTACAATGCTGTTTGCTCAGTTAGAGTTCCTGCAGCAGGTACCTTGCTTGGTATTGATGTGCCACAGTAAATAAAAGCCTTATCAGCTGGTTTCCCCTTAAGGATCAAGGCTGTCCATATTTTCTTGATTCCCTGTCTGGTAGCTGCCCTAGTCCTGCATGCAGTAAGGCAGAACCCACCATTTTTCAAGTCATTTCTGGTAGTTTTGATAACTTTTCCTCTGCAAAAAAAAAGTAAATAGAACATTTACCTTCTTCTCTCTCAGCATGAAAGGCTAAATGGAGCGTTTAGTATTTGGTATGGTTTGGAGGGGTGTGAAGCAGGGCAGAGGAGAAATTGATGGAGGAATTGATCCTCGGGTGGATCTCACCTTTCCATCAGAGCTGGGAGTGGGAGGTGAGTGGGGTACTCAGATTCCTCTCTCCCATTGGGCAGATGATCCAATTCATGCCAACCACTGAAAATATCCCTACAAACTTTTCATACCCTGAAAAGGCTTTCATATACACCACTCCATCCCATCTCCTGGAGAAGTTCAGTCCTGCTTTGTTCAGCAGATTGACACAGCAGGTTTCCCTCTTCCCCGTCCTCAGCTGGGAAGTTCCCAACAGAATATCTCCTGCTTGGAGGAATCAGCACCCACCCATCCCTCCTTCAAGTCAGGGATGTTTCTCCAGAGTCATAGGTGCATTTTCTGTTAATTAGCCACTCTGGAGTAAGAAAAGGTCTGCATCAGCTTAGGGAAATGTCATTTGCACTGCCTCAATGCAACCAAGCTGAGTCCAGGACTCAGCAGAATCCCAGGATGAGTGGTTAAGGGCACATTCTCCAGTAACCACTGAAGAGAGGTGAGATATCTGAGGAGGGTTCCTGGGGGTGGGTTAGAGCTGTGGATCTCATTTATATCACTATCTCCTGCTTAATCCCTTAGGGAATATGCAGGATAAGGTAACAGGTAGAGTTCTCCTGTGTGCCTTGAAGAGTGACTGTGCTGGGACCAGCATCCCAACAGGCACCTGGAACTGCCACCTCTCTCCTGTTGTGCCAGTGGGTGTAGGAGATGGCTCCTCTCTGGCCCAGGGACACCACTGTCCTTCTTATACCTTTCTTATGCCCTCAGAAATTCACCATATCATAGAATCATGGAATCATTAAGGTTGGAAAAGACCTCTAAGGTCATCTAGTCCAACTGTCCACCTACCACCAATATTGCCCACTAAATCATGTTCCTGAGTACCGCATCTACATGGTTCTTGAACACCTCCAGGGATGGTGACTCAACCACCTCCCTGGGAAGCCTGTGCTAGTGCTTGGCCATTCATTTGGAGGCGTTTTTCCTAACATCCAACTTGAATCTCCCCTCTGGCACAGCTTGAGGCCATTGCATCTCATCCTATCACTGTTACTTGGGAACAGAGGCTGACACCCACCTCACTGCAGCCTCCTTACAGGCAGTTGTAGAAGGCGGTAAGGTCACCTCTGAGCCTCCTCTTCTCCAGACTGAACAATCCCAGCTCCCCATAAGACCCATAAAGTGCCCCAGACCCTTCACAGCTCTGTTGCCCTTCTCTGGACACACTCCAGGGCCTTGATGTCTTTCTTGCAGTGAAGGGCACAGAATTGAACACAGCACTTGAGGTGCAGCCATGCCGGAGCTGAGCACAGGGGGGCAATCAGCTCCTGCTCCTGCTGGCTGCACTATTGCTGGTGCAAGCCAGGATGCTGTTGGCTCTCTTGGCCACCTGGGCACACTGCTGGCTCATTGTCAGCCAAGAATTGAGAGTTCATGGAGAGTTCTATGGGAAGAGGAGCCTCATGCTTGAACTCACACCTCACTGTTTGCCAGGTTGAGCAGAGGCTGGGCTCTGGAGATCATAGAGTCATAGGATATCCTGAGCTGGAAGGGGCTCACAAGGATCATCAAGTCCAACCCCTGGCTCCACACAGCACCACCCAAAATCCAGACTCTGTGTCTGAGAGCGATGTCCAAGCGCTTACTGAGCTCCAGCATCTCAAGTGTGTGCCCACTGCCCTTTGGGAGCTTATCCATTTCCATCGCCCTCTAGGGCAGAACCTTTTCTGAGAAGAGATCTGACTCCTTGCCCCTTGGAACACTGTTGGAAAACAACCAGCCCCTGATCATAGATTCTGCTGTGTGTGTGAAGGCCAGCCACAGCTCTTGCTGCCTTCAGTAGCTGAGGATAATTTTGTTGCCATACCCAGATGAAGGGACAGAAGAGAATGGCTGGGGACCAGTATATCCTTCCACCATTAGTGGTAGTGCTAGATCTCAAAACCAGCCAGCTGGAAGCTGAGTCGCTGTCTCTAATCAATACCTTAGTCATTTTTAAGCTCACATTAATAGTGAGTTGATTAGCACAATGGTCCTCTATGACAATTCATTAGCATGAGTGCCAGTCAGGAGGGAATCGATGGGGACTGACAGTCTGACCTTCCATGGCAGTGACCCAGAGGGAGTCTGGGGCATCTTTCATTAGCACTCCTGGAAAACATCAAACCCTCCTGAAGTGGCTCTTCTCATGGCTCTGTCTGTTCTGCCTCTATTGATCTGGACAACTCAGAGTGCCAGTGAGCTCACAGGGCTGATGGCATCATTAATATTTCAACTGTCTTTAATTGTAAGCAACAATAAGAGTCCTGGGCTGGATCAGGGAGACTGTTACAGCTTTGTGGTGGCAACCATAAGAAGCACAAAGTTCCAGCAGCAGGAAAAGGGCCATGGTCTCATATGGGGGTCTCACCATGACCTGGGGCTTCCTGAAGAGCCTCTTTCCAAGCAATATAGCTGTGTCTTGTCCTGTCCCAACCCAATACTTACTGTTTGTCTTTGCAGGACAGGCAATGAATCATTAAGTTTGGAAAAGACCTTCCAGATCCCCAAGTCCAGCCACCAACCCTTCCGCACCATGCCTACTGACCACATCCCTCAGTGCCACATCTCCACAGTTCTTGAACAGGGATGGTGACTTCACCACCTCCCTGGGCAGCCTGTCCCAATGCATTGCCACTCTTCCAGAGAAGAAATTTCTCCTAATATCCAACCTGAACCTGGTGCAACTTAAAGCCATTACCTCTTGTACTATCAGGTGTACTGAAACATAATGCTAATAATTTTCCCCATGGGCTCACTGGAGCATCTCCTCTCTTAGGTCACAATGCTTTGGAAGCAGTTAAATATCTGATGGTGCCCACAAGCATGAAGGATATGAACTGTTTTTATTTACTGTTTTATTGACCATCATCCCTTTTTGCCTTGTCCTGCTGAGAGTGCTAATGGCTGTGACTCCAAACCTGCACTGCCTCAACTTCCTAACTTCTCTAAAGTTTCTTTCACTTCAGACTCTTTTTTCCTTCGTTCCCTCCTGTACTTGCTGGATGACTATGGCAGGTCTTGGCAGGGATGAAAGGGGACTCTATGGGGATGAGAATCTCACTTTCTTCTACTTTAGCAGAGCAGATATACCCAGAGTGATGGTCCCTGTTTATTACCACTCAGTAAACAAATACAACGTTCACTTTTAGACCAGTCCAATCACACAGGAACCAAGCAAAAGGATTTAAAAAGGGATCCCAGTAGTACCCTTCTGACATAAAAGTTCACAAAAATTCAATCATAGTAATAGCCATCAATGAGAATGTGCTTGTCAATGTTCAAGAATCATTTTCATAGTGCCCTTAATAACATACAGTAACTTTTGGTTAGCCCTGATGTGCTCAGGCAGTTGGACTTGATGAACTCTATAGATCCTTTCTGAGTGATCTATTCAGTCCTAAAACTTTGATCCTAAGAATAGCCATCTCTGTTCAGATCAAGGACCCTTCTGTTCCAATAAGCTTTCTACAACAGTAGATATCAGCAGATTTCCCAGGTAGAATTATGAGAATGAGGTCAAGGAAGGCATAATAGAAACAGAGCCGTGAGAGATTTATAGAGACATTCTCCAATGAAGGATGAAGTCTGAGCTATTTCAGTGCATGCAAATCTAGTCTACCTTGGAAGAGGCAAGCCCAGAATATGTCGTGAATGGGCTGTAATGAGCAAATCCACCTCCCTCAGGTTCTTCCTCGTCACTGATATTGTCTGCATTAGTTCTGATGTAAGAATTAACCCTAGCAAAAAAGGGTATAACCTGAGTGCATGTCTCCTTTCTGTCTCCTTCTTGTGTTGAACTCAGGTCATCCCAGACTGGAAGGAGCAGGAGTGGAATGCGGAGAAGCCTGAGAGCTATGCAGGGATCTTCCACTTCCAATTCTGGCGTTTTGGTCAGTGGCTGGATGTGGTAATAGATGACCGCCTGCCCACGCTTCACAACCAGCTCATCTACTGCCACTCCAACTCCAAGAATGAGTTCTGGTGTGCCTTGGTGGAGAAGGCTTATGCCAAGTAGGTACTTGGACAGATGCAGAGCAAATGAGGATCTTCACACCCCAATTTTCATCTCTGTTCATTCATCAGTTGGCTTATGCCTGTGGAAAATATTTGTAGTAACAGAATGCTGCAGGCTCCACAAATGTCTGATGCCGTGTAGAAGCTGGTGATGGTTATTTCTGAATTTGGCTTAAAGAACTATCAGAGGTAGCACTGCAACAGGGAGGCAGTGTGAATCTCCGTGTGAGCTGAGGTCTTTTCTTCTTGAGGATGCAACAGTTTTATAGGTCGGAAGTAGACCAAAGGTTATTGGGGCATATTTGTGGTCAGAGTCCCCACACCAAACATCATTCTTTTTCTCTTCTGGGTATAAGGTCTACTCAAGAATTGTAACTTCCAGCTGGAGGTTGCTTTAGCCTCAGATATTTTGGTCAAAACAACAGCTTTCTTGGGGAGGAGTAAGATGTATCTCAGATACAAAGGAATTGGAAGAAAAAGCTTTGCCTCAGTTTACCCTCAAAACAACATATCCTTCAATTCCACTTAGATTTAAATAATACCTATCTCAGGGGTTGCAGGAGTACTTGTAAACAGCACAGATCTGATTTTTTCACCCTCTTTTTGCTGTCCACTGAAATATTGCCTTCTCTGTGCCATCTCAAGAAGTGTCTGAGAGCTCTTAAAATGTCAGTACTATTGTGCCATCCCTATCACCCTCTTTTAGGTTGTCAGGATGCTACGAGGCCCTGGATGGAGGCAACACAGCTGATGCTCTGGTAGACTTTACTGGTGGAGTCTCTGAACCTATTGACCTGACTGAGGGGGACTACACCACCGATGAAGCCAAACGAAACCTGCTCTTTGAGCGTGTGTTGAAAGTGCACAACCGTGGAGGCCTCATCAGCTGCTCCATCAAAGTAAGCAACGTTGCCTGCATGATCATGGTTTTATGGGAGTAGACATTTTAGGATGCTGTTTATCCAAGCCTATTGGAGGCATCTAAATTAGATCAAGTGAACTGTGGCCAAGGGTTCATACATTTTCATGTAGATGTCAAAAGAACTTGCACAGGGATGTAGTTTAGTGCGCATGGTGGTGATGGGTTGATGGTTTGACTATACAGTCTTATAAGCCTTTTTCAACCTTAATGATTCTGTGATTCTGTGAACTCAATCCTGGAGTTCAGCCCAACCCTCCTTATTACTCATTGCTATGTCCAAGAGTGCAGATTCATCCTACTGGCCTTTGAATACTATCAGAGTATTTACTTCAGGAAAAAAACAAAAAACATTTTCATATCTGTATGTGAACATCTTCATGAACACCGCATTTCAAATCTTCCATTATAACCAATAGGATGAGCATTATTGCTTAAGGAAGATTATGGGACATCATGGGAGCTCAGAGACCTCTTGCAACTGGTGAAGACTGGAATGAATCTAGTACCTAATACAAGGTCACATACTCCTGATGAGGCAGCTTTCTCTGTCCCTGAGCACTGGTGCTCTTCTTCTTGTGTCCTCCTGTCCAGGCTACGTCAGCAGCAGACATGGAGGCCCGCCTGGCCTGTGGGCTGGTGAAGGGCCATGCATACGCCGTGACTGACGTGAGGAAGGTCCGTCTGGGCCACGGCCTGCTGTCTTTCTTCAAGTCAGAGAAGCTGGACATGATCCGCATGCGCAACCCATGGGGTGAACGAGAGTGGAACGGCCCTTGGAGTGACACGTGAGTGGGAAAAGCAGCAGTAGCACTTTTTTTTGGTGGAAAATGTTGCCTAGAGCAAGCCCTGAGGTTATATCTACACCCATATGATAACACATAAGCAGTTGTGGAATGCTGCTTCAAACAGTGTCCTAAACCTACTGTTTCATTTGGGTAGATGTATTTTTGGTCCTGTAAGGACACAGCAGGAGGGTGTATGAGCTTGCAGACGTTATTGAGGTTCTGGTGGATGTTGTGGTGAAATCATCAGCATTTCACTCTTGTGAAGGATGGCTGTAGCTCATCTCTCTACTCCTAGTCTTACTTCAGCCAAAATAACACCCAGAAGAGTCAACCTGTACCACTGCCATGACATCTGCGGAGAGGATGGGATGGGATAGGATGGGATAGGATGGAAAACCAAGGGCTGATGTCCCCTTGCCCTCACAGTGATGATTCTGCACTCTTCCCACAGCTCTGAAGAGTGGCAGAAAGTGAGCAAAAGTGAAAGAGAGAAGATGGGGATGACAGTAGAAGATGATGGTGAATTCTGGTGAGTCCTTCCTGAGGCTGCCACCATGGACAGTGTTCACAGTCCTCCCATCTCTTGTAGCATCTCAGTCATTACCATTCAAGTGGCTAACCAGAGCAAATGGCCTTTCAAGCAATAGGATTTTCAGTTGCATCTCCTTTTGCCCATGGATATTAGCTTTGGCTGGTCATGACCCTAGGATTGCAAGCTGCTCAGTATCACACTGGTTCCAAACCATTTCACTAGGACACTAGAAACCTGTTGGAAGTGTGTTGAGCATAACCAACTCACCAGGTACATATATCAGTACCACACATGCCCATACATGTAGGAGGAGCAATTGCTTTGCTTCTATCAATGCAATGCATAGCACCATTTTGTTTGAACAAATGAACTATTTGCTGTGTGCATGGAGAAGGGTATCTCCACCTCTTTTGTTGGTATCAGTGGCTATCCACAGTTTCTATGAGTATCTCCCTGCACCATGCTGCTCAGGAAAATAAAGCAGCATAACCCAGCTCTGTCCTTTCTGACTTAGGATGACCTTTGAAGATTTCTGTAGATACTTCACAGACATCATCAAGTGCCGTCTCATCAACACATCCTACCTCAGCATCCATAAGACCTGGGAGGAGGCAGTGCTACACGGGGCATGGACCAGAAGTGATGATCCCTTGAAGAACCGCAGTGGAGGCTGTATCAACCACAAGGACACCTTTTTGCAGAATCCCCAAGTGAGTCATTTAGCAGAAGATATTCAGAAGCCTTCACACTTGCTTCCAAGGATTCCAGTCTCCTACAGGGACTTAAAAGGGCAAAACAACCATCAGAGCTCTGTGCTCATCTTTTTGATGTGCTCGTGACCTTTATTGAACTGAGAACCCTGGGCAGAGTGTGACCAGCATCCAGGCCAACTGTCTTAACATTACCCTTCCTAATAGGCATCCAGGTAGAGCAGCTTGGCACAAACAAACATCCAAACATCAAATTGTGCCACAGGGAAGTGGTATTAGCTGGTGCGAGTCAAGGCTAGGAAGCATTTCCAACTATTGGCTATAGGGACATTTCCTTTTAGCTTTTCTGGGCTTTCAGAAAAGGCCCTGCTGTATGGTTTTCCTCTAGAAACAATCTCCTCTGTCCCGTTCTGAACTAAGATTCTAAGTAACATGGGACAAGCTCTTTTAAGTCCTTCATCTAATAAGCAGATAAAGGATGGTCCATTCCATAGTAGCATTTGTCATCAAGGATGTGGGAGAGTTGTTTTGTGCTCCCTGCTTTGTATTAGCTTCACTGTTAGGTCTTTGTGAATAAGTCCTCTATAGAAGGACTTGTGGCAGACTGCAAGGGGTGAAGTGCTCTGATACAAGCATCTAGACTCCTTGGATTCTGCAGAATTCAAAGATGGGTTTGCCCCCATTCATGCCCAATGCTCCTGTCTTCCTCATCTTCCTCTGTTTGCTTCCAGTATGTATTTGATGTGAAGAAGGCAGAAGATGAAGTGCTGATCTCCATCCAGCAGAAGCCAAAAAGGACCAGTCGCAAAGAGGGCAAAGGAGAGAACTTAGCCATAGGCTTTGATATCCATAAGGTAAACTGTGGGTCCTGCATGCTAGCCTGCATCCCCTCAGGAAGTTCCTTAGTGCTGCACTATCCTAGCATTGCATGACCATTGGCATGATGTGTTTAGTTGTTACTCTGTGTGCCCCATGGGTGTATTCAGCAATTCCTGTAGCAATGGTGAGAGATTTCAGAAATCAATAGGGTCAGCATAGACAGGATTTCCTTGGTGAAAGCAGTGGTTTGCTTGTCTCCTCTGAATGCTGAAGTACGCTAGTTTGATCACGTGTTTCGTGGTGGTGAACCACTGTCAAGCTGGAGTGCAACAGAGGATGAGTTTATGAGCCAAGAGAGCTTTGAGAGGCACCTCAAATTTTATTTGGGACCGCCTTGCTGGTTCTCCTAATTCCAGCTGTCCCATCACTGTGGAGTCAATTCTTGCTGGCTGTCCCCTGATCTGGTAACTGATACAATTCCTCAGTGATGTCCTGCTGACTGTCCTTCTGTGCTCTCTCCCCAGGTGGAGCTGAACAGGAACTACCGGATGCACACCCTGCAGCAGAAGGTGGCCAGCTCCATTTACATCAACTCCCGCAGCGTCTTCCTGAGGACAGACCTGAAGGAAGGCCGCTATGTCATCATCCCCACCACTTTTGACCCTGGTCATGTAGGCGAGTTTCTTCTCAGGATTTTCACAGATGTGCCTTCAGATTGCCGGTAAGAAACAAGAGCAGTGATGGTGAGGAGGAACTGGCTTTTTGGAGAGGGCTTTCTGCTTTTTTTACATGGTAGCCCTGACTGGAATTGGCCATAGACTTGTCCAAAGCTGGTGTCTGGCTTCCTTTTAAAGGTGTCCAAGAGACAAAGACATATGGAGAAGTTCTCACTTTGCTTATAAGCATGACATGGGAGAGCATCTCAACCCTTGGGTGAGAAGGAGATCAGAGTGGGGAGCAGAGTCTGCCAGTGGATGGTGCATAGGCTTTCCATCCTACTAGAGAAAACTCATTGGCCTGCCCATCGGGTAAGGCTGGGCACATCCCAAATATTACACATTTCTCCCCAATAGAGAGCTGACACTGGATGAGCCACCACACACCTGCTGGAGTGGGATGTGCGGATACCCTCAAGTGGTGTCCCAGGTCCACGTCCTCGCCGCAGCTGGCCTCAAGAATCAGGACTCCCAAGGAGGTAATGGCCTTTTCTGCCCACTGTGCAGTCCCAGAGGGACGGGGAGTTGGTTGTTTCAGAGGGAGAAGAGAGAGGTGGTTTTATGAAGTGAGGGCTTGCTGGGAATTCTTGTGTCCTCAGATAGTTTTTCAATGGAAGTATCTGGTTCAAGCACCAGAGGAGGAGAAAATCCATGGAAAATCTTGCTGTGCAAATGATGCGCTGTTATATTTAAGCTATCAGCAGTGATTCTTGGGAGATCCTCCCAAAACCTCCCCAGAGCCTTTGGCAGAGGTCTTGTACTCTTCCAGGCTTTCCTCCTAAGTATGAGCAGCTGTAAAATTTAGGAATCATATTCAAAGGCCTTTCAGTTGGGAGGACAGATAAGGTCGATGTTGTGGTGTAATCTTCATCTTATTTATCACCTACCATAAAGGGAGTCTTCTTATCATGACCAGAGCTCAGGGTGAGAGTTTTGTCCTAAGTAGGTTGGTTTTTTTTCCTCAGGTTACTCACAATACTCAGTGTGCCTGTAGTAATGCAGCAAAGTAGCCAAAAGTTTCTGAACCGTTCACAAAAACATTTTCTTCCATGGGTGTATGTGGATTCTGGAGCCATAAAATATTTTTTTTCAGCAAGATCTCCCTGGGAATGGCTTTTCCCAGCTGTGTTCCAGCTGTTCAGCTCCCACCACCACCAGCCTGCTTATTCAGTGGTTTCCAGTGCAATGGTATCTATCGTATCTCCCAGCCTAGTTCCTCCACACCATTTCAGAAACAGTGATTTACGAACTGGAATTTGGCTCCTGCTATGGAACATGAAGATTTTATGAGACATCCCAAAAGAAGAGATTGGTTTGGAAAAACAGCTGTGAAATGATGCAGCTGTGTTTTGCTGGGGGATCCGGATCCTTGCACACAACAAGCTAGTGAGGAGGTGGTCTGGCAAACAAAAAGGTGATCTTAAATCCTGGCCCTCAGGAGGAGGTGGTCCATTTCTCCTCATTCCCATGCTCCCCTTGGACAAAAAAGCACACTTGGTCTGTGTTTCCATCATTGACACTAAAATCCATGGTTGGAAAATGCATCTGACAATTACATTTCCAAAGCAGTATCTTATTCTCTACTGAAATTCCCAGAACCTGCACTTGTTTCATAAGGGAAAAGTGATGTCTAATGAGGGACTTTTTCTCTGTCCTAGAAGCTCAGGTACCATCCAGCTATGAGTTCATAGTCTTTGGATTTAGTAATTACCCCTCCCATCATTTTTGCCTGCTTGTTCCCACGATTATCTTGTTCCAGCTGGGACATTGCTATAACCTTCCTTTCCTACTGACCTTCTGGCTTCCCACTCACCAGCTTTGCCTGCTTCAATCCCTTCTGGATCCCACCCATTTTACCTCTTTGCCCCTCAGTGCTCCATCTTTCTCTTCCCTTTGTCTCTTGCTACTACAGATGATCCTTTTCTTTTGTAGCATTTCTGTCTTTTCCCTGAAATCTTGCTCACAGCAAATGCTTTAATTACCATCCTCATCTTTTATAAATATTTTTAAATATAATTCCACTCTCAGGTTCTCTGTTCTGCCACTAGTTCCTGACTAAATATTCCCAGTTCCCAGACCCTTTGTGGATCTCCTACCTCAGCACAACTTGGCACTTAATTTTGGCTCAGCTTCGTGTTGTCTCTCATCACCTTGATAGCCCAACATTTTTTTCTTAACCCAGCATTAGCCCTTATACATAAAATCTCTGCAGCATTTGAGTCTCATTCGGTCTAGGAGAAATATAAGATGTGCCAAAGATTTATGAATAGAGGTGAAAACATATTATCACACTGAGTTAGTTGGTTCTGACCTTAAAGTAAAACCAAGCCTAGTTCTAGAGTGTATAAGTATAGTGGAAGCAAGTGTGTTTTTGCAGGCTCTGTCTGTTCTTCTTGGTGTTTCCTTACATGAAACAAGCTCTGTGAGTCCAGATCTCTTCTCCATGGCTTTATTTTCACCTACTTTCAGTAAATCCTGTAAGGGAGAGGTGAGCACGTCGCTGTCTTCCATGCCCAAAGGCAAGGAGAATTTAGAGTGATGAAGGAGGGCTTAAATAGAATATGAGGTCAGGGAAGAGGTGGCCATTTCATAGCTTTCCATCACCAACTCCTTTCTGGATGCCATGTCACCTAACAGGGTAAGCCCCTGCCCATCAGCAGAGCCTCGTGGACATCATCTGGAGTGTGATGCACTTCTTGGCAGATATCCATCTCTTCTGGTGGGGTTTGGAGGAAAACTGCTGCATGCAGCCCCTGGTAAAGGGCTCTGAGAAATTACAGGACATACAAAATAAGTATAATGTACTTTTTATCTCCCCAGGAGCTGACCCATATGTGATAATAAAGTGCGAAGGGCAAAAGGTTCGTTCTGCAGTGAAGAAAGACACAGTGTCACCAGAGTTTGATGTGAAAGGCCTCTTCTACCGCAAGAAGCCAGGAAAACCCATCATTGTTCAGGTATCAGTGATCTGGGGGCTTGAGGTGAGGCTGCACCAGGCAAAGCAAAGTGGGAGAGATTGGTTGGATCCCTTAAGGATCTACCTTTGTTTTGTTTCTTCAGATCTGGAACCACAACTTGATAAGCGACGAGTTCTTGGGTCAAGTGGCACTCAAGGGAGATCCCAGCGACCAGCAGACCGTGCACACACTGCACCTCCAGGACAGAGGGAACAGAAAATCAAATGATCTGCCTGGAACCATTGCTGTGAGGATGCTCAGCAGTAACATCCTCACCAACGTCTGAGTACTCAAGGACTCTCCTCTAGTGCCACATATGTATATATATGCATATATACATACACACACATATATATATACACACAGCCTATCTACCACCTGCAAGTGTAGGAGAACTATGCATGCATTCCACTCAAAGGAGCCAATCTTGTGTTTTCCATGTTAAAAAATGGTGCCTTGTTGGGGAACCACAACGATCCTTCTACTGGCATCCTCTGCAGCCCCATCACCACCGTGCACCCCGTGGGATTGCTGCTGGCACGCTGTGTGTCCTGACAGCCAAAGCACGATGTCCAGGTGCTGTATGTTTACACGGGGCTTGGGACACACGTGTCACCACGCACACGTGTGGCCACCATGGTCCCACCAGCTGCTTCAATGCATCTTCAATGTGTCTGCTTGGTTTTAGAGTAGTGCGCGAGGAGTCTTCTGCCCATGAACTGGCATTTAATTGCTTATCCAAGGAGGCACGTCAGCAAAGCAGAAGGGGAAAAAGAAATTGGGGCTCTTGGGGTGTTTTATTGATATGCACACAGCAACTGGATGGGAAACGTACTAGAGCAAGTCACACAATCCCGAATCCACAAGGTCAGCAAGACTAGTGGCTCCATCACTGTAGGGACCTGCTGTCTCATTCCAGGTCCTGTTCAGTCCCTGTTCACTGTCCTGAATCACAGAATCACAGAATGGCTGAGGTTGGAAGTCTGGTCCATCTATTCCAACCCTGTCCCAGCAGAGACACCCAGAGCAGGGTGCCAACCAACCACATCCAGGTTGCTTTAGGAGATCTCCAAGGAGGAGAACTCACAACCTCTTCGAGCAGCTTGTGTGGGGACTCCATCACTTGTGTGGCACAGCAGTGCTTCCTGGTGTTCAGCTGCCTATTCTGAAGGATGCAAAAATGCCAACAGCTCTGGTTAGTCAACTGTTCTGCAGGGCTATGTTTTTGAGTTGGTCTGGCCTCGATTCCTGCCTGTGCCTCTCAAACTGCCATTGTGCCTGCTGTCTTTACTGCTTTTTTTCTGTTGTTGTCCGTAGAGCCTGAATTTTACATTTTGCTGAGTTGTAACCCCATACCTGTCTCCTGGGTGTATTCAGTGTTGGGGTAAGAGAAGAACAGTTCCTCTGAAGGCCAGAGCATCAGATCTCATGGATGAGGAGCATCAGTTCCCACAGATGAGGAGCTTTGTTCAGTGGACATCGCCTTCACTGCTGCATACAGATTTCTAAAGCATCATTTTCAGTGCCTCACTTTCCCAAACGCTGTGGAACTTGAGCTCATGTTAAAGGAGGGGAGCACTCTATGAATGCTCAGTTCATTCTAACATTCATCTGCCACATTCACTTTCCAGTTTATTGATGGGTTGCACAGAGCTAAAGCCAGTCCACAAGCACAGCCTAAACACATCTTGGTACAAAGGTACAGAGCACAGTCCTGAAGTGTGTAAGACCATGCTCCCGTTTGCTGTAATCCTGAGTTTCTCTTTCTTATTCCACTGGGTGGCAGACTCTGGCTTCATATAAACCATACCAGCAGATCCTCTGCAGTCAGCTACTTGCTGGGAGAATGGAGCACACATGATGCAATGCTTCCCGTAAATAACTTTTTTTTTTAAAATTCAAACGAGGCAATCGTGATAGATTCAGACCTGAGAAGAGTCCTGTCTGCAAGAAGTGAGCAAGTGAGCCCTTCTTTTGCTGTAGAAAGTGGGATTTTGGTCTGTCCTGCTGGCTGGCCATGTTTATGCTGTAACATGTTTTTGTTTTTGTTTTAAAGTCCCTAAATATTTGCAAAGTCTATAAGGTGGTATTTTGCTTCTCAGTGTCAAGTCAGCTCCTAGTGCATCTAGAATCCTGGTGCATCTAGAAGCATATGAATCACAGAATCGTGGAAACACCAAGGTTGCAAAAGACCTCCAGCATCACCCAGTCCAACTGTCCACCTACCACCAATATTTCCCCACTAAACCATGTCCCTAAGGATAACTTCACCCGCTTTTGCAGGCTGTTCTTCCTTCCACATCTTCAGTTGTTAAGCCGTTGTGGGTCAGCACTGGACTTTCGACCAAATTGCTCGTTTTTCTTAGGTCTTGTTTTCCAGGGCTTAGCAGCAGGCAGTGACCCACAGGATGCTTTTTCTGGGTCCCACTTATTCCTGTTGTGCAGAACACCTTCCAAATCTTGTTGCCATCATCCGAATGAGAGTGGCACTGTGCAGAATGAGCTCAGATGTTGCTGTTTTGATAAAGAGATGTTTTGAGCCCAAAATTGAAGCAAACTCTTCATTTTGCCCAGCACAGTTCCTTTGATTAGATAGATCCTGATTTTGGGCACAGGATTCATCAATGAAAATAAGTGGGAGAAGGACTTTGGGGCCAAAAGTTGTGATTTAAGTCTTCGGAGTGACAGATGAAAGGGACGCCTAGGAATGCTTTGGAGGGAGAAGAGCCATTCAGCTGAAGGAGAACACCACAGGAGCACCACAGGCATTTTGCACCATCAGCACCAGATGGAGGTAGCTGGTGTGCTTGCATGAGCCATGTTTTCTCAGGAAATCAGGCTGCCCATAGCTTCAATAGACCACAGCCATCTGGCCCAGGTGCCCTGACCCCTGCCAAACTGTGCTGTGATCCCCAAGAAGTGGCACTGAAGCTTGCTGGGGAGCAGTAATGCCCTGATACCCATGGCCAGCCTCCCTCCTTCCTACAGAGAATCAAGCCATAATGAAAGGCAGCTTTCGATACCTTCTTGAAAATAACAATTGTTATACCATATCAGGACCAAAATGTCTTAATATTGATAATAATTCTGTTCTTTTTATTTCATTTTCTTGTTGAAAACTTAGAGCAAAAGCTTTCTTTCCCCCTTCATTTCCAAGGGATGAAGGAAAATTTCCTTTTTCTAACTTCTTTTTTTTTTTGGTCTTGTTTGTAGAGTGGGTTGAGGAAGGTAGTTATTGAAATGCCACTGTTCATGTCAATGCCTTTTCTCTTTGAATAGAGTAAATTGATGTATTCCAGTTGTTTTTTTATCTGAGGGGAGGGGCAAACCTGATGAGGACTTTCCATTCCCCTTCCCACCACCATAGATCATAGAATAGTGGAATCATGAAAGTTGGAAAAGACCTTTAAGGTCATCGAGTCTCAACCGTCAACCAATCCCCACCATGCCCACTAAACTAAGTGGTGTGGGATGTCTGATTAATTTTCTGTTTCTTTTATTAATCACTGCATCGGTTGCAAGTAGCCTGTCACTACACTCCATGAAATCCCCTTTTTTTAATGTGGTGGTGTTAAACCAGGCTATGAGTTGTCTTCGTCTCCGAAGGCACCGATGTGTCCCGCTGCACAAGATCGGCGAGCGGTCAGAACTGAAGGCCAACGTTGTACAGCTGTAAACCTCCTATAAATAAATTGTGTATATTTTATTCAGACTCCCTGCCTCCGAACTTGCTGTGTTCTTCCAGAAGGCTTTCGACGGACACCAGGTGGCTCTGCAGAACCTAATTTGTTGGCTTGGTTCACTGAACTCCATTCAAATTATGTATTTTGTTAACTCTGAGACAGGGGCAAAGCAAAATGTTCATAGAATCACAGAATGGCCTGGGTTGAAAAGGACCACAATGATCCTCTAGTTTCAGTCCCCCTGCTATGTGCAGGGTCACCAACCAGCAGACCAGGCTGCCCAGAGCCACATCTAGCCTGGCCTTGAATGCCTGCAGGGATGGGGCATCCACAGCCTCCTTGGGCAAATGTGTGAAGATTTTGTGCAAGTTTACCCTCATGTTCACTGGGCAAAGCCAAGGAGGAGAGTAACCACTTCCAACTCGCTTTATCTCAAAGTCATCACAGTGCAGGGATCTTGGGGTGGGTTTCTTACTTCTTTTTGAGTCTCCATTAACTTCAAAAAAATCTCTGCAATCTGGGAAAAATGATAACAACAAGAATAATAAAAAATGTAAGATTATGGGCAAAGCAGCAGGAGGATATGATTTTGGATGGCTTTCCCTCAACAAAGAGCCCATTGCCCATTGCACAAAGAGCAGATTGCACATTATAGAATCATAGAGCCATTTGAGTTGGAAGGGACCTTTAAAGATCATCTGGTCCAACTCCCCTGCAATGAACAGGGATACCTACAGCTCCATCAGGTGCTCAGAGCCATGTCCAGCCTGACCTTGACTGTCTCTAGGGATGGGTTTCTTATAGCTCCTTTGGATAAACTTTGGGGAACTTCTCTGTTTTCCCTGAGACTTGTTTGGTGCATAGCTAAAAATCCAAAAAAAAAAAAAGCCTATGCAAGGTTGGATGAGCCAAAAATCATCCTGCATGCTTCCACACCAACATTGGCTTTGGCTTTGAGGTTTTGCTAGCACAGTGAGGCTTGAGAGCCAAGGCTGCTTTGCAACTGTGCTAATGGCACTCAAGTGGTGTACACCAACACAGGTAGGCAAGGTAGGGATGCTGGAATTGTTGTGAGGCCAAGAGCAAATCAGTATGGCGACACTGGGACAGTGTATATCATTGGAGAGCAGCAATAGGGAGTGGAGTGGGCCCAGGTTTCCCAAGGTTCCTGCAACATCTCCTCATCCCTCCAGCACTGCAGATTTCTGCCCACTAATGTTAAATTAATAAAAAGGGCACTTTGGGGCCTCCTTTTGACCTGCATGAGCACCTTTGAGATGAAATGAACCACCATAGCCACAAGATGGGCTTGGAATGCTAATTCTCCTTAGAGTTGGATCCCCTATAGCCTCCAGCTTCCCATTTGAGCATTCATGTAGAGTAATCCCAGCATGGATCTGAGCCTCCTGCCACTTGAGCAGGCCGAGGATTACCAGTAAGAATGGCTGCAGAGGCAACAGGGCTCTCATCTAGGGGTTCAATGGCTGTCCCTCAGAGCTGCTGAGGTGGTGCCATGTCCTTGGCCAACATCCTCAGCGTTGAATACGCAGGGATAAGCTGGTGACCCATAACACTGACATTGTTAAAGAAGTTTCTATGGGCTTAGTAAGGGATGTGGTGGCCACAACATGGCTTCTCCTATGTTTTAAGCAGAATTCCTTGGTGCACCTCTGCAGGACGAGACTCTCTCATAGTGCTCTATTTCCATGTCATCACCAAAAATTCAGCCACCCCCAGAAGAACACTGTTTCAGACACCATCTCACATTTTGGGGCATATTTCTATGGAAGGAAGAAGAATCACAGAGGGCATTGGTACCATTTGCAATTAATATCCAAGCTTGTAGAGCCCACTTTTGCTAAGGCCCACAGAAACCAAAAACATGCTCCAGGTCTGCTCAGCTTCTCTGCCAAGAGAAGCTTAGAAACACTTTGTGTGCTATGCTGCAAAACCAAGGTGTAGTTTGCAACAGTTATAAGATAAAATGCCAGGCTTCGTACTCAGTAAGAAGTTCTGGGGATGTTTCACAGCACAATTAAAAGCAGGAAAGAGAAAAGACATCAGCCCTGATTTGGGCAGGGAGTCATCAGGTCAGAGTTAAGCTTCTAGACACAACCTCAGCTCTGAGTTTCCTGGTCTTCAACCATTTCTCTCTGCTGACTTCCCCATTTTCCATATTTACAAGCTCCAGTTTGTGCATTCAAATATAAATTTCAACATCTAAAGGGGGACTTTAAGAAAGGGGACAGAATCTTCAGCAGGGTCTGTTGGGCTAGGACAAAGGGAAATGGTTTTAAACTCAAAGAGATTTAGATTGGTTATAAGGAAGAAGGTTTTTTTATGATCAATGTGGTGAGGCACTGCCACAGGTTGCCCAGAGAGGTGGTGGATGTTCCAAGGTCAGGCTGGATGGGGCTCAGAGTATCTGATGAAGCTGTGGGTGTCCCTGTTTCAATGCAGCAGAGTTGGATTAGATGGCCTTTAAAGCTCTCTTCTAACTCAAACAAATCTGTGGTACAACAATTCTATGATTCCATCAGCATCCCAGGGGACCTGGATGAGGTCCCCTGGTTTTGCACATCCATGTGCCCCCAGCATGGTATTGAGAGGTGTTCCCAGTCATCCCTTTGCCTTAGAAGCCATCAGGACTCTGAAAAACGAGGACTTTGCTATTGCAGAGCTCGTAGCTCCGTGGGTTCCACCATTCTGGGCAGCCCCGGGGGTACAGGAGGTGACCTATGGGGCCACGGGGATGCACGGGAGCGCATTGGTCGCCCTGTCCCCGGGTTGGAGGTGTCTTGGACACGTACAGACACACACACCCACGTACACACACACCAGGGGCTGGCTGTAACCCGGCTCCTCCCCCGCTAAGAGGCTCAGCAGCGGGCAGGGCAGCCGCTGCCCTCTCTCCGTACCGGAGGCAGCGCGGATCCGCTCTGGGCACAGAACCCTTTCCCCGGCCCCAAAACCCTACCCCCGACCCCGGCCATGCCCCGTTAAGGTAAGGAGAAATGGAGCGACAGGTTTGCAGTCGGGAAAAAGCCGGCTGGAGGCTGGAGATGCTCGGGGCGGGGGGGGAGGAGGGGGGAGGTTGCAGTGGGGTGGGGATGGAGAGGGGTCCGCTTCCAGCGACCCCGCCGCAAAGCCCGGATCGAACCTGGAAAAGGGGTGAGGGAGGTGGGTGTGGGGTTTCCCCACCTGCCAGGAATGGCCGGCAGCTCGGCTCCTGCAGCACGGATTAGTGCCTCACTCATTGCTTGGCGCTGATTAATTTAGCTCGGGTCACTCAGAGCTGAGCTGGGTGAGGTGGGGGCTGTTCCCCTCCTGTGCTGGGGTCTGAAGGATCCCCTCTTTCCTTCCACGTCCCCTTCATATTCTGGGATACGTTTGGGTGTGCTTAGAGATGGGGAGGGGCTGTTGGGGGTGTGGTGCTGCTGTACTGTCAGTGGCACAATGATCTCAGGTGTCCCCCAACCCCACCGGTCCTAGGGACACCTCATCTTCTCTTTGTTCTGCTCCAGCCCCAAAGCTTTGTATTTCACTGCCCAGTTTGGGAATGGGATGTCACACGCAGGGGCTGTGCTGCACCAAATGGGTTTGGCAACAAAGTAAGATCCCTAAGCTTTCCTTGATGCAGCCACAATATCTAAAAAGGTGCAGCCAGCATCTCTTGGCATCTCAAGGAAAATTGGTGTGTATGGTGGATGCATCCTGCAGGCAATATGGTGGGAGAGTTTAAGAGGCAACAGATCTGTGGATCTAAGATTTCTTGGTCTTCCATAGCTCATGTATGGCTGCATAGGGCCCGGTGGTGATCTCACAGCCCCAGGTCATTGCTTTACTGGGAGTGTGCTTCTCCCCATAGTCTCTCCATAGTTGGTCCAAAGACCAACTCCATGGGGTTAATCTGTGCTTTGCCTTGAGATATTGATGATGTAGCTCTCCCCTCCTTCTCCACTGTGGGATGCTTCAGCTCTTATCTCTGTCCCCAAGAATGAGGGAATCCCAGTGTACCAGCTGTGGTGATGTGAATATATGGGAAGAAGCTTTTGCTAAAGCTTCAGCCAAAATCTGCTTTTGTGTGAAACCTTGTGCAAGATCCCCACTGTCCTGCATCTCCAGAGGACAGCAGAACAGGGACAAACAGACTCAAAACAGTACAGCTCTTCCCTTCCATAGATTGATGCTCAAGTTGTTGTCACCTGTTGCACTGCAACCCTTGAGCTTGCAGATTTCCAAACAGCTGCCTAAATAATGCTCAACATCGAAGCTGTGATCGTAGTGAGCTGTGTTCTTTCCTTCCTACTCGACTTTTTTGTTGAAAGCTTCTGTAAAGCCAACATGTAGAGCCAGAGTCTGTTCTTGAGCTCTTGGGGGCACAACCAGAGTAATTTCACGGAGTTCCATCATCCCTCCACTGACCCAACATTAACGAGACCTGAATCAGGCCAAGGGACGAGCCCTTCTCTATGGCAACGTCATTTCTAGCTGGTTTTCCCCCCTCCAAACAGCCGATCTGTCTTGCCCTCTATTAAGTTTCCACGGACCAGGGGCTGATGTACAGTGTTTCCCTCTTATGCTTGCTAACTTGTGACTTCGCAATCCTTTGGGTTGCCATGGAAAGGATTATGCTGTGATTAATGAAGGTATTGTCAGCTCATAGGGTTTCTTTTTTTTTCTTTTTTCTTTTTTTTTTTTTCAAAGCCTTTCCTGGAACAGCAGAACAGCAGAAAGGGGCAGAGGGGACAAGTGGCTGCAGGCGCTGTCAGTCCCAGGCAGGATTTTGTATATTTTCCACCAAAATCTTGCTGTCAGGTAGCAGCTGCTGCCTCTGCTCCTTGCCAGGTCTCCTCTGTAGGTTCCTTTTGAGGGTAAAAGGAGAAATGTTGAGTTTCATAGTTTGCCTGGAGCAGAGCCAGATGTTTCTTGCTCCGGAAGAGGAATGGGATGAGTGTCACTGTACCAAGGGGCTGGCAGGACGTGCAGCTTTCTGCTGGCAACGTGTGGGGAGAATCTGGTGTGGGATGAGCTGTGCTTTGGTGCTGTTGGGTCCCCAAGGCAGAATGCTTCTCCTGCCCAGCAGTGCCTGTGCTTGGTGTACCAACCATCCCCAGTGAGCACTCTAAAACCTTACTGCACCAAATGTGAGCCTCTGCTCTGCAAAGTGCTGAGATGCCAGGACAGAACAGAGCGCGGTTGTTCCTCTTTTGCAGAGCAGCAATGAAGAATGTGCAGAAATCCATTGAAAAACAGGCATTTCAATAGACAGAGTGACAAACATATAGGCAAAAATCACAATCCAAAAGTCTCTGGGGACACCCCCACTTCTCAGCACTGCTGACTGAATTGTGTCCATCCTAAAGAGATTAGCTTGGGCTGGAGGGGGCCTTAAAGCCCATTCAGTTCCAACCCCTGCCATGGGCTGGTTGCCCTCCACCAGCTCAGGGCCCCATCCAGCCTGGCCTTTGGCACCTCCAGGGATGGGGCAGCTACAGTGCCAGGGCTTTTCTACCCTCTGGGCAGCAGTGCCAGGGCTTTTCTACCCTCTGAATAAAGAATTTCTTCCTAACATCTAACCTAATTTTCTCTTCTTTTAGTTTAAACCATTCTCGTTTGTCCTATCACTATCAGACCGTGTAAAATGTTGGTCCCCTCCTATTTATTAGCTCCCTTCAAGTACTGGCAGACCACAGTGAGGTTTCCCTGGAGGTTTCTCTTTTCCAGGCTGAAACAAGCCCAGATACTTGAAGGGAGTTGAAACTTATGGTTTAGGTTGAATATAGACTTTATGGCAAGATAGAGCAGGAATTCTCACAGTACTGGAGAGAGGATGGGCACAAGATGAAGATTGGCAGAGCGTAATTATCAGAAAGAGAATGTATCTGTAGTGCCTGGATGAAGGGAGCTGTCGATGACATGCTGTAAAAGACTTTTAGAAATATTATGGTTTAATTTCATGGGGTTTGCAGGTTACAGCTATGAAACAAGTTTCATTTCAGAAGGAATTGCAAATGCTGAAGTACAGGGACAGTGTTGGAAATTAGGAAAAATTGCTTCTCAGAAAGAGTGGTCAAACATTGGCACAGGCTGCCCAGGGAGGTGGTGGAGTCACCATACTTGGGGGTGTTCAACAGCTGTGGAGATGTGGCACCAAAGGACATGGTCAGTGGGCATGGTGGGATGGGTTGGGGTTGGACTTGGTGATCTTAGAGGTCTTTTCCAACCTTAATGATTCCATGAAACTCAGGTGGGCTAGACTTGGGAGCAAAACCTACTTTTTGGGATCAGGCTGTTATATGTTGCCCATTGTAGCAGTCATTGCCCCCTCCCCCTCTTTCCCCTCCATTCCCCTCCCTTCCTTTGCAGCTCCTTACACTCCCATTCCCTTCATAGAATTAAGGAATGGGTTGGATTGGAAGAATCCCCAAAAAGGGCCACTAATGAGACCACTTCATACATTAGGACAGAGGGATACAGAATGTGCATCCTGTAGTTGGTTGGGCTGCAAACCTGCACACAGTGCTTCAAACCTCTACCTCCTCATCTGTGTCTTAGGGTGTTTTCCAGCATCAGTGGTGCCTGCCCTTTGTGCTGTCCCTACTATTTCTGTTCTGCTTCCTCTTATCCCTCAGCTTGGTTGGATCAGTGCCATCAAGGCCAGCAGATTTACCCTTTGTTGAAGCAAACTCCAGAACACTGAGTTTGCATTGAGTTGCATTGAGTTCCTCTCTCCTGCAGCCTTCAGAAGGTTTCAATCTAGAGAAATAAATGGGGTTATTTTACCTATAATCCCCATCCAAGAGCCTTTCTCGAGCCCACTGAGAAGCTGCACGTCTTAATCACTACACAGTAATTAAGACCCTTCCCCATTTGGTCTTGGCTGCCATTCATCACAGAGGGATAACAGAGCCAGGACAACCCAGACTTTTGTGGTCTGCCTCTGTGCTGCAGCTTGGGAAATAGAGCATAGGAAAAGAGACAAAACTGTATTTATGTTATTTTGTTGGTGGTTTGTTGCTGTTTTTTGTTTTTGTTTTTGTATGCAAACTTCATATTGCCAGAACTACTGGGCTGGTAGTGCTACCGCATTCTTAAGCTGGAAAAGGATGGACAAAATTCCTGTGGTTTCTGCAGGTTTTCAGAGCTGCTGATCATCCCTGAGCACTTGGGGTGCCTTGGCACAGCCTGCCCAGGGGTCAGGATCCATGGCAGGAGCTATTAGACCTTTTATGTAATTCGGTAAAGCAGCACACGGCAGTCTATAAACAATTAATGAGCAGATCAGCCCAATCTGCTGTGTACTCTGGTATACCCTGAGAACACTGCTCTTCCCATAGAAGGAATTACTCCTCAGCAGCACAACAAGGTGCAGAAGGAAGCTCTGTCTCTGATACCACAGTGCTTGTGGATGCTAGAGCAGGTCCTTGTCCCAAAGGGAGGAGAGTTTCTAAGGGTGTTTCTTCAGGAAGGCACTGAGATGCTGCTGTCGTCACTGCTAAGTGTCTCATCTGTACCCAAATAAGAGATAAGCAAGCACCCTGTGATCTTGGCCAAGTCTATGTGAGAGCCACATGAGCTTGGGATGCCCCAACGGGGCTTATCATGACTGCTCTTCATTCAGGTTTGTTGTTCTGGTACAGAATGGGGTGGTGGGAGAGAAAAAGCTGGTTGAGCAACCTCATTGTTTTCAGAAGTAACCCTCTGGATCTCTTTCAGTGCCTTTTTTGGGGATTGGAACTAGATGATCTTCAAGGAATCTTCCAATCCAACCCATTCCTTAATTCTATGATCTTTAAGCCAAGCCATTCTATGATTCTGCAGCTGTTTTGTAGCAGACCACTTTTTGGAATTGCAAACAAGACCCTGTCTTCCCACCATACAGCTCAGCAGTTGGGGAGGATATTAAGAAAAACGTTGGACTAAGACCAGGAAAATGCTTTGGCGTGTCTCCAGCAACACCCATTTCTTACATGAAGATGGGAGCAAATCACAAATAGTAACAGCTATCATTTTTCTTGATGGAAAGTGCTGCAAACAAGGGTGTGAGTGGAGCAGCTTGTTAAAACTGGAATAAATTAAGTCCCTGATTAGAGCTGACTGGTTCATCTAGTCTAATTTCCATAGGAAGCAAGGCTTGTATGGCCACACTGCCTGTCTGTTCAGATGTGTCACGTAATCATGGTAGAATTTGTTGGCCAACTTCAGTCCAAATTTGACAGAGCAGTTGCAAAGAGATTGAGTTCCTAGGCACTTCATGACAATCTGCATGCAGGCGTGGGTGAAAACTTGTGCCCTGCAGTGTGGTGTCAGCTCTCATCGGACACCAGAGAGACCAGGTGGGGAGAAAGTTGCTCAGTTGCTCTGAGTATCTCATCTGCAGGAAAGGCTGCCTGAGGGGACTGTGTCCTGTTGGCCATCAAGATATCATATGGATTGGAGTTTGTTGGATGCAAATGAGGCTTTGGTAGCTGTGCTGCTGATGGAAGGAATTCTAGTGTTATTTCTGACTCTGTTCTTCACCAGGTGGGTCTTTGAATAGAACAAAGTCAGTTGACCTCTTGGAGCCTCCAGTTCTGTGGCTCAACCAGGCTGCTTAGGCATGTACTGCCTTTCTGTTTTCAGCCTTTTGCAACACCTAGCACTTCTGCCCTTTAATCTAACCTATGCTTTGACAAAGACCTCCAAGCACAGCTTCACCTCATATAGGTGATGCCCTGGAGAGCACAGAGCATCCCACGTGCCAAAGCACACCCAGCAATGTCACGTCCCACCAAAACACGAAGAGCTGAAGACAGAGCAATGAACAGCCCCTTTGACTCAAGTTCCCCAGCTGCAAAATTAACACAGCATTTTGCATCTGCAACCAATGAGTCAGGGAGCGTCTGTCCCCTTTCAGCAGGGCTATTACAGGGCTGATGTCTCCAGCTTTGCCTCAAGGTGCCCTGAGGGATGCAGAGGCAATTGCTGTTAGTAAAATGGCTTGCATCAAGGGCACCCGGAAAAAGCAGAGCAGAGTTTCTACTTGGTTTGTATCAAGTTTCTTTTCAAGCAAATCTCGATAGGTCAGACTTGGTGACCTTAAAGGTCTTTTCCAACCCAGATGGTTCTACTATTCTGTGAAAATGTCCTTTGAAGTCATCAGGTGTCTCAGCAGCGTAATGCAGGGCTGGTACCTTCTCATTTGAACTCACTTAATCCTGCTGATACCAGCTGCTCCTGGAGAGTGACCCCAGCCTCTCCAAAAGGCTCACTCTGAGTTTCTCCAGCCCCACAAGAGACAAGAGAGTGGTGCTGGGGAGGGCAGAGGGAGAATATTTCTGAAAAGCCCAATAAGGGGCTCCTGCTGAAAGAAAACTGTGAAGGACTGTAAGATCACGCTCCAGCCTGCACTAATTGAACAGGAGTGAGGGAGGTCACGCAGTCGAGGACAGACCATTAGGGAGCAGCAAGAATAGAGGCTGCTTATTAGGACAATTGAAGGACAGAGAAAAGAAGGGAAGCTGCCTTTATTAAAGATGTTTTGATCTGGAATCAGGCACAGACTTGGTGTCTACAAGAAGTATAGCCCTGGTTCTGCCCATGGCCTCCTGCATGACCCTGGGGACAGTCACATCCTCCTTTTGTGCCTCAGTTTCCCTCTGTGTGATATGAGGACAGCATCATCCCCTCCTCTGTAAATTGTCAGAGATTTGTGAGTGAATAACAGCTCACAAAGAGTGATTACTGTACTAGTGGATGCGGTGAGGGCTCTCTTTATTGAACTTTTCTATAGCAAGAAAATGAATAGCAGAGGGTCAGTAATGAAGGTATTGAACTGCAATTAGCCTGACAAACTCCTAATTCTGCTGTACAGAAACAGGCAGCCCAGGTGGATGTCACCATCCCTGGAGGTGTTCAAGAAAAGGCTTGATGTGGCACTGAGGGGAAGCTTTGGGCATGTTGGGGATGGGTTGATGGTTTGACTGGACAGTCTTACAGTCTTTTTCAACCTTAATGATTCTATGGTTCTATCTATATACAGCCTGGTCTAAAAGGGAGTACTTCATTGGTCTTAGAAGGACCCCATGAGCCTAAATCCACCTGAAACCACCTCAGGAACAAATTCCTACAGGACAAGTCACTTAACACCCCCTTTTTATTCTGGGGTCCTGGTTCCAGCCTGCTATGGATGCACTGCCCTTTGTGCTGCCATGTGACTTGGACATAGTTGATTCTTGAGATAGAAAGCTGGTGGGAAAAGGATGTCACTGACGTCACCTAGAACGACCTCCTTCATAATGACATGACCCAGCTAGAGTGAATAATAGAAGGCTGGGATATGTGTATAATTTTTTCAGGTGTATATATAAAGGGTGTATCATTCTATATGGGGGATATATATAATAGAATCACAGAATCATGAAGTTTGGAAAAGACCACTAAGATCATGTCCAACCCCATCCCATCCCCACCATGCTCACCAGTCACATCCCTCAGTGTCACACCTACACGATTCTTGAACGCCTCCAGGGACAGTGACTCCACCACCTCCCTGGGCAGCCTGTGCTAATGCTTAATC
This sequence comes from Centrocercus urophasianus, assembly GCF_019232065.1. Lineage (NCBI taxonomy): Eukaryota > Metazoa > Chordata > Aves > Galliformes > Phasianidae > Centrocercus > Centrocercus urophasianus. The sequence goes on from NW_024885355.1 coordinate 856,800, forward strand.
ACTATTTCAGAGTACAAATTTTTCCTAATATCCAACCTGAACCTCCCATGGCACAGCTTAAGGCCATTACCTCTCATTCTAAACATTTCTTTGACTGACTTGTCTTTGTTCTCACATTATAGACACAAAATTTATAACTGCTTAACCAATATAACCAAGAGATCAAACTCTCCTATGAGCTAATTGCTAATGGCTGTGGTTCAGCTGCAAAGCTGGCAGAGCCCAGATGGATCAGAATGCTGCTGCCTCCTGAATGTGGTGCAAACAGTGACATGCCACACGAGTCTCCTCTCAAATCCATGTGTTCATTGTAAAACCTATCTGTCTGAGGTTAACCACTGCCATGTCTGTATGTAGACCCTGCTCTGTTAGTGGTATGGGCTGAGCAGTCCTTGAAGGAGCAGATCTGTGGAGACCCCAGTAAAACTCAGGACCAGAAAGAGGACATCCAGTACAGCCCAGCACCATGCAGGAAAGCCCTGTTCCAAGGAGGAGAACCTTGAGAGCATATCAGTGTCCTGAATCACCCTCAGGGTCAAATACAGGCTTCATTTTTCATATGTTCTTGTTCTGTGACAGCTCCCCTGTGTAGACCCTAGCAGAACTGGAAATTCATCTACAGAGTACATAAAGAAGAGATGAAAACAAATTGCAAACATCCTTAGGACAATCTGCTAGTGCAGCGTTGTGCTGGGACTGACTCATTCTGGTAGGTCTGGATTATGCTGAAATTACACCTTGCCACAGGATACTTTATTTGATTAATTATTGTGGCTGTTGAAAAATACTCCGTGGCTGGTAGAGGCTAGTGCACAAAAGAAAATTGCCCTCCTCAGGAGGCTGTGCAGAGCGTTCTGCAGCAAGCTGGGATCGGATGCCTCAGTGATGCTTTGTTCTGCTCTGGCTTCTTGAAAGCATCGAGAGGGAGAAAAGGTCAGGTCTTTTGTTCCACTCCTCTACCTGCTGGGCTTTTCGGAGGGATTGAATGCAGGGTAAATCTATTGAGCTTCCTGTTGGAGGCTTAAAAATTTGATGCCTGTTTCCTGATTACTCTCAGAAGTACAGGGGCTAAATATTGATTTTCTGTTCAGAGTAGAGAGTTTTCTGTGGTTTCTTGCTCTAATGCACCTTTGTAGCTCAGGTTGAAAAAATTATTTTCCAAACGAGGAGTAAAGCATTGGCACAGGCTGCCCGGGGAAGTGGTGGTGTCACTGACACCAGAGGTGTTCACAAACCATGGAGACATGGCACTGAGGTACATGGTTTAGTGGGCATGGTGGAGACGGGTTGATACTTGGACTGTGATGATCTTAGAGGTCTTTTCCAACCTTAATGATCCTACGATGCTCTGATTTTTTGGCTGGGACTCACTCAGATGCGATGTCTCTGTGGAGTCACCAACCCTGGAGGTGTTCAAGGAACGTTTGGATGTTGTGTTGAGGGGCATGGTTTAGTGAGTACTATTGGTGATAGGTGGGTGGTTGGACTGGGTGATCTTGGAGGTCTTTTCCAACCTTGGTGACCTGATGACTCTTTAATACTGTCCTATGCAGATGTTATGTTAACACAGTGTTGCACTCTTGCCCCCTCACTCAGTACAGCTGAACATACATTTTAGAATAAAACTTTCAGGGGAATGGTTTTTCTTGTCCTAATCTGAAATGCAAAAGTGTTTGGGTAACTCCCCTAGGAGATCAGTACTGGATTGCAGAGCCTCTAAGGAGGCTTTAAGATCCTGCAGCTGGATTTGGATACCTATGGCTGTTTTGCTCACAGGCGAACAGCATGGCACAGCCTGGAGCTGTCATCACAGTCTGTGATTAATGCCTGCAGCTTCTGGTGGAGGAAGGCACAGAGGATCACATTCCTTCCCCTTGCTGCCTGTTATATCACTTCACACTCAGAGATCACCACTTTGGCATCTCACGGTGCCCTGATTCTCAGCTCCTGGAAATAACACACTTGCAGTACAGTCAGTTGTGTATCAAGCAGCTCACACTTCTGGGCTCTGGTCAGTTAGTTTTTACAGATGGGTCAGGAGGAACAACCTTATCTGCATCTATAGCTGGGCCATTACCATCCTGACCAGTTTTATCCTTTGGGCAACCTGATGTAGTAAGGGAAAGATGTCCCTGTCATGGCAGAAGGGTTGCATCAAAAGATCTTTAGAGGTCCCTTCCAACCCAAAACACTCTATTGTTCTATAACCAGTGAGAAGAGCTCATGAGATGAATCACAGGATCACGGAATTGTGATCACAGTCAAAGGGGTTGGGAGGCACTGGTGAAGATCCCCCAGTCCAACTCCCTGCTAAAGCAGGTTCTCAGATGTGACCTCACAGGGCAGAGCAGAGCAGAGCAGGAGGATCACCAGGATCACCTCCCTCAGCTTGCTGGCCACACTTTTTTAAATGCACACTAATATACCATGGGCCTTCTTGGCTACAAGGGCACTCTGCTGGCTCACGGCAGCAGTTGTCCACCAGGACACCCAGGTCCTTCTCTGCAGAGGTCATTTCAAGTCAGCCCCTGACCTGTACTGATGATTATTCCTCCCCAGGTGTAGGACTCAGCACTTTCTCTCTTTGAACCTCATCATTTTCTTCTCCATCCAACTTTCCAGCCTGTCCAGGTTTTGTTGGTCTAACAGCTCATCTATTCTGAGCACAGCCATATATTCAGAAGCTTTCAGTTCTCCCCAAGGACTGAAAATCCAGTCCTGGTTTGGGGTGCTAAAGTCTTGGGCTGGAAACTCTACCTACTGCCCAGCCACTGACACCTTTCTGTCTTTCACATTGAGTAGATTACCCTCTATTTACTGGTGGTTTCACTTACCAGAGCCATTTCCCTGGGTTTCAGTTGCACTCACAAAATGACAGACTGCAGCATGCATAAGCTTTGCCCTTTCTTCCTTGAGCTACTTGCAGAAATATAAAAAAGAGTGCTGAAAACCAAATCAACCGTGCATCTAATGCATTATTCTACACCCACCCCAGGCTGCTTTACTGAAATAGTCTGCCTTGGTGTCTGCAGTCCTTTCTCCCTTTAGTTATTTGTCTAACTGATTAGCAATCTGTTCTGTGTAGAGAGGATATTTATACTTTGAATAGCTGGCAATTCCTGAGATTGGAGATCCCAGATTAGACCTCTGTGGGATGACGTTTTTTGTAAAAAAAAAAAAAAGACCAGCAAGGTCTTCCCTAGGAACATCATCCACTCACCAGAAAGACAAGCTCAATGGGAGCACCCCCAGATCTACTTAGCATCTAATCCTGTGGCTCTCACCACTGTAAGGCTGAACGCTGTAGGTGCAGATAGAGAAAATTCTGTATGTCCCTGAAACAGCTCTTGCAGGCTGTTCTTTAGTCTCATCATGTTACACTGATGACTAGAGAGGCAACAAAGCCTTTCCAAGGACCCAGGGCTTCATGAGGTGTCTTAACCCTTCACAAATCTTGTAGCTCTACCTGAACCTCTCTGTTTTTCCCCGTTTTCCACGCAGAGCTGAAAGAGAGGTGAAAGTGAGGTAATTCTTTCCAACAAAACAAGTCTGAATATAGCTATTTCTTTGCCTCCCAATATCAGCTTTACTATGTTCACTAAAACCTTGTAGTCACTCAAGTCTGTTCTTTCTAGCTGTAGATGTCCCTGTTCATTGTGGGATACTTGGACTAGAAGAGCTTTAAGGGTCCTTTTCAACCGAAATGATTCTATGATTCTATGAAGAGTGTGGGAAAGGTGTCTGGATTTGATCTGGTTTTTTTATGGCCTTTCAGTGAACTTGGATCAAGATTTTTCCAGTAGAACACGCGCTGTGCTGATTAATTCCCGGTCTGTGTTGTGGATGCACTGCCCACGTGAGAAGGGTGTTGGCATCTGTACCTTATTGGTGCTGTGACCTCCCTTCCTGAGGTGACAGTTTCCTGGCATTCCCTCATGTCACCTGCCAACATGACCTCAGGTGATCCATTCATGCGGAGGCGGCAATTAAGATGTAAACAAGGGAACTTTCTCAGCACGTGGCAGGTGGTTTGCTGGCCAGGGAGTGATCACTGTGTCCTACAGCCCCATCATGAGAGAGGTTTTACCTCCTGTTTGCTCATCCAGGGAGCGCCTGTGAGTCTGAGCATGACATTATTTGTGCCATGGGAGAGGAAGTTGTAACTGGATGGTCATTACCATGAACACATCAATCCATAGCCCAGACAGAGGAGATTCTCATATTTAAGCATCATCCCAGTAACTAAAGTAGGCATCTGACAAGACTCAATGTTTTGGACCTTGTTAACTGAGGTGGGGGTTGAACTAATTTTGCCACTTCTCAGTGGGTCCTGGACAGATTACCTTCATGATTTTGGGGGCACATCCATGCACACTGGAGGACTGACCCTTTGTGCAGAAAAGAAAGCAAGATTGGAGGTGAAAGCCCAGAGAGACAAGGGTGTCTCAGGCAGCACTGGATGGCCAGAGATCAGCAGTATCTAAGATTTCCCCAAATTACCTCAGAAACCATGGCAGGCAGTCTGGGCTTCCTATTATAAGAGGCTAAGTGTTCAGTTCACTGTGAGTGCCTTCACAGGGAGCAGAGACCACATGCTGAATCTCTTGCACATCAACAGACACCAGTCATACAATGGAGAGGGCATGGCATGGCATCAAAGCAAGGATGTGTACTTCTCAGGAAAAGTTTCCCAGGAACGGATGAAGAGAAGATATTTTATTTTAAACAGTAAGGATCTTCAGAGGTAATTACCTCGAGAAGTGGTGGATCGTCTTTGTTGAGGTGTTTAGATCAAGATAGCATAGAAGAAACTTGTTAGCCAAGAAGAAGGTGGATGGCTGCTACATTCAGTTTCATGATCTACAGTCTTCTGACCTCAAAGCCTTAATTCTAATGAAGAGTGCATAACACAAATTGTCATAGCCTCTCGAGCATCCAAATTTCAGTAGGACAGGGAGCAGGAGTGGCATATAGTGGCATTACCTTCTTCCTCTTTGCTCAGTGTCATACAATGCTTAGAGTTCCCAACAACTGATGTCTCTGCTACCTTAATTTCTTTCAAGATCCACTGATTCTCTTGACAATCAGAATCCTGATTTTCATGAGGACTAAGGCACTTGTCACCGAGGGCATAAGTCTAACCTTTTTATTCACTGTTTCTCAAATGAAGAGTAGAATAGATTGCAAAATCTTTAATTGTTCTCAGATCCCCTGCTGGAGGACAGGAGGTGAAAGAAGCGGTGTGCAGATAGCATTGGTGTATTAAATCTCTATGCTCTGTTAGGATGATACAATACGTGAGTCAAATGGAGTAGAATAAGGCAATGAATCAAGAGCCACTTCTTTTGGCTTTCCACACTGTGAAGTGCCTGGGATATTCCGCATAATTAGACTTTACTCCGAGCCAACTATTCATTTTCTTCACTGCATCTGCAAATGGGAAATTATATGGGATGTGGGACTTCAGAAGAAAGGTACAGAATTTGCACTTTTAGAATGATACATCTGAATATCTCTTAACCAACGTCTAACAAGCATATACTCTGCAGGATTAATGCTATGGAGTGATCCCCAAAGCAGAGTGGCCAGTCATGAGGTTGGATTATGGTCCTGAGCAATCAACAACGAGAGAAGAAATACCAACCAGATGATAAAAGCAATCCTCTTGGCAACTGTAACAGAATAGCTCTGCCCAGGCTCCTCCTGAGTTAAGCTCTGTTGGGTTTCCCTCGCTCTTGCATTTGAGATCTCCTCATAACTAGCAAGAAAGTCATAGAGGAGGTCATTGTGGTGGAGACCTAGCATGGAAGAGACATACATGGCTCCATGTCACACATCTTGATGCATACAGAACTAGTTTAAAGAGTCTTTTAATCTCACTTCATTGCCTGCCCTGGAGGATCCCTTCAGATGATGTTCAACTAGCCCAGAAAGCTGCAAAATGAACCATTTGGATAAAAAATAGACTTTCCAAAGAGGTGTCTTCATTCCTTTGTTTTATGTGCAGTTGATGTGGTAGAGATGGTGGGTGCATTTTGTTTAACCTAGATTATTTCCTACGCCAAAAGTAGCTGTAAAGCTTCATATAGAAGCCAGGCATGGGAATGATGTTCTAGCAAGGGCTGCAAGGTCCAGATGGCCACTTCATTCCATCGGGGCTCCTGTGAATTAGCAGGCAGCTGATCTCCCCTGTGCTCAGACAAGCCCAATCCTTCTTACCAATCCTTGTGGGAAGAACAAGGAGGGCAGTCTGCTTCATGCTCTACATTTCCCTTTTGGGGTTTTCCCTACTGGGAAAAGCTGGATGCCTTTTCTATTCAACCTCCCGTGCAACAGTATTGTGAGTGAGCTTAGGGAGCTGTGAACAGGAACAAACTTGATGGATTGATATGAAGGTTATACCTTCAGAAAAGAAAAAGAAAAATCAACAGGTTCTGAATACTGAAGACCTGTTGGATACATAAGCACTCTTCCAAACCTAGCACATCTGTTCGGCAGGATTCCCAGTGCAGCTTTAATGCCAGGGGAGCCATGGCACAGTGCTTTCCTTCAGCAGCAGCAGCAGGTTCAATGACTGAAGGAGCAGTTCTGAGTCTGGATCCTGTAGTTTTACCCCAGTCTGTGTAAGAGATTCCCCCATTCATTGTTTTTGCAACACAGAAATTCAAAGGGGGATGATGATTGAGGCGTTTTGCTGACTAACATCCCCATGTTGCTGACTAACATGCAAATAATTAATAATATTTATTAATATTATTTATGAGCTCCTCTCCATTGGGTGAGACCTCTCTTTTTGAACTCTGATGAACAGTGATGCCTGGGCTGTTCTTCCACCCTCCCCCTCTTCTTCCTCTTCTTCCTTCCAGTTGAGGGAATTGGGCTTGTTTAGCTTGGAGAAGAGAAGGCTCCAGGGAGATCTCACTGCAGCCTTCCACTACTTGAAGGGAGCTTATAAACAGGAGGGGCAATGGCTGTTTACAAGGGTGGATAGTGATAGGACAAGGGGGAATGGTTTTAAACTGAGACAAGGGAGATTTAGGTTAGATATTAGGAGGAAGTTTTTCAGCCAGAGGTTGGTGAAGCACTGGAAAAAAAGTTGCTCATGGAGGCTGTGGATGCCCCATCCCTGGAGGCATTCAAGGCCAGGCTGGATGTGGCTTTGGGCAGCCTGGTCTGCTGGTTGGCAACCTTGCAGATAGCAGGGGGTTGGAAATGGATGAGCATTGTGGTCCTTTTCAATGCAGGCCATTCTATGAATGAATTCCTTCTCCAGGGAAAGGAGACAGGCAGAGCAAAGGGATCATGTAGTTGGTTTCAACAACTGGATCTTTTCACTAACATGTTGAGGGTACTTTGATGGCAAACTCCTGCTTTTTCCAGTGGGGTAGGTATATGCCTTCAAACATCTGTACTGTAAAAATGGAGAGGTGGTGCAAGCAGTGTGGTAAAGAAAAGGAGAATGATAAGACTGCAGTTTAGTCTGCAGTCCCTGAAGAAGTTATTCTATGCCATTCCACCTCACTAGCTTGAATGGGAATATTTATGTCCCACTGCTGGTGGGAAGCCACAGAAAATCCACTTTGCATGGTCATTACTGAATGAGATGAGTGGAACTGCTGTTGGTAGAGAAAGGGCTTTTCTTACAATGAGGAATGTGTACTGGTAGGTTCACACAGGAGGTGAACACTGTCCCATATGGTGTCTCATTCCAAAGTCTCACCTGGAGATCGTAGAATCACCAAGGTTGGAAAAAGCCTCCAAGATCATCTAGTCACACCATCCACTTACCACCAGTATTTCCCCACTAAACTGTGTCCCTAAGTACAACACCTAATTGAGGAGAGGCAAAAAGATATTGCTTTTCTCTCCAATCCCCCCCAAGAAATGCTATCCTTACAGTGGGAATGCATAAAAATAAAAATTATGATTGAACCTTAATACTCAGTTTTGTGTGACCGGTCTGGACCATTCTGTCACCATAAGACAAATGTCTTTTGTCCTTCAAGACTGTCAGCTTTCATAACCCTGGTGTGTCAGGGGAGCTGTAGCCTCTCAGAAAGTGTGACTTTTTGCCTACTTGCTAAGGAATGAGAGTTTTTACTATAGTGGAAAATGTTCCACATCATAAATTTAACAGTGACTGAATGTCGTATGAGAAGGATGGCTTAAAGATTAAAAGCTGCAGAAATTTAATTATTTGTAGGCAATTTTTGCTCGTAGAGGCCAAACAATTCCATGCTGCAAGCAACACAAGGCGACATCACACCCCAGGTTTTTTCTTTCCTATCCTGAATAATGTTTTGCTGAAAGTTGTTCAGCCTACCCAGCCTTGTGATCAGTAGGCATAGGGCTGTCCTTCTTCACTTGCATTAACTTGTTCCATGGGATTTGGTGATATACGTAATAAGTCAGCTTTAGTCTGTTTGCTAGTTAATCTTTGGACAACTTTCTAGGACTCAGTTTACAAAATGCTGCTTGCATAAGCAACCTCTATCCCTGTCTCATTCACCACCATGCAGGCATTAATCTGAATGTATTAGAGGATTGTCTCACACTGTCTGGAATTAATATTATGAAAGCACTGGCAGTTTAAGTGCTTCTAGCCCTCTTCCATATATAAGGGCTGGGTCAGACCCGCCAGTGCTGAGACAGTCCTTGAGTTGGGGTCTATGAATTGGGGTGTCAGTCCATTAACCACAAATTTCTTTTTCTTTAGGTCCATTCCTGGTGATTGCTGATGTGTTTATTCAGGAACCATGGTCATCTTACGGCAGGTGAGTGGAGCATTCCCCTCTTCAGCATTTCTAAATTTACCCCATCACCCCAAGGACTAAGAAGACTTCTCTGGGGGGAAGGGTCGAATCAGGCTATTTTTATCCTATTCTATTTCTTTAAAAGGACTGTTACAAGATGCAGGGATACTCATTAGCCTTAATCCTTGATTGGCTTAGAGGAAATCATTGCTCTCTGTGTGTAGTCCAGATTAACCTCATGGAGTGTTCTGCTTCTATTTTCTCATCTGGGATGGCCCAGGAGCTGCACGTGAGTCCTGGATATACAGAAGAGTAAACCAACTTTTTGCCAGCCATGAAGAATGTTTACTGCATGAACTGATTTCTGATTTCAAGTAGCAGTGCTGCTTTGGCTGTGCAAGAAAAGGAGGGGTTATCATATTTAAAAAGAATTGATGCATTAAGCTGTCGATTCAGAAATCATTTAGGGCTTCAAACTAGTTTTCCCTGTGTCTGGGCATGGTTTGAATTATGGAATCATAGAATCTTTAAGAGTGGAAGGGCTACTAAGAACAAGTCCAACCATCAACCAATCCCCACCACACCCACTAAACCGTGTCCCCCAGTGCCACATCTCCATGGTTCTTGAACACCTCCAGGGATGGTGACTCCACCATCTCCATGTTCATCTTCCTATAAGCTTTTTTAGACCAGATACTTATTTTCTGCTCAGACTTCTCAGTTCATCTGCACAGGATTTTGAGAGTATATAAGGAATCCACAAGTGAACTCCTAAAAGTTGTCAATGCTACTTGATACAGTTTTCTGAGATTAAAACAGTATTTTGAGATTTAATTACAAGACAAGAAAAACACTAAACCTCCAAACAACCTGAGATTTTCAAAAAGCTCTTCCATTTACAGAAGGAAGTGGTGGAGTCACTGTTCCTGGAGGTGTTGCAGAACCACGGAGATGTTGGGGGATATGGTTTAGTGGACATGGTGAGGATGGGTTGGGTTTGGACTAGATGATCAAAGTGGTCTTTTCCACTCTTAATGATTCTGTGATTCTGTAATTCTATTCTCAATATTTTGGTGCTGCCAGCTTTATGCTGACAAATATCAGTTTACATAGAACATTTCTTGCAAATCTCTCTATAGCGTGTTGGGGTGATCAAGGACCTTCATACTGAAACGCAGGAAGGTTGCCCAATTGATTTGAGGTAACTTTACATGGTTTACCCCATCTTAAGGTTCACTCTGAGTCAAAGATTTAAGTTATATATCTGTGCTATTCCTATTCCTGATTAGTATGACTTCTCAGATAACTTTCCCTCTGGGTCTGTCTGCTCTAACCATGTCCCAGCAGAGACACTCAGAGCAGGGTACCCAGCACCGCGTCCAGGGGCTTCTGGAGATCTTCAAGGTTGGCTCTGTGCAGCTGAGCATGGAGGGCAGTGAACAGCATTGAGCAAGGAGAAGGCAACACTTAGGGCTTCTACACTGTTTTCTGTGCTTTCCATTCAGTAATTCAGGAGAAAAGACAATATTGTTCCCCAGCAGGGGCCCACAGGGAGCCAAACTTATCAGCTTTAGTCACTAGCAAATTACTGATGACAACTTCATTTCCATGCACAAAATAAGGGAAGGAATAAAAGGAGAGCTTCCCAAATTCCTGCCTTGGCAGCCAGTCAAATTCATTTGCCTTGGCAGCACAGCAGTAGTTTGTTTCTCCGTGTTCTGCCTTTTATTTAAAGCAGTGGTGTTTTGACAGTTGGATCTGAGACCAGGAGAGCATGGTGGAGAGTGCCTGGAGAGTGGCGCATTCCCACTTCACGATGAGTGGAGTTTGCCAAGCTCATCAGTGTTCTGATGGCAAAGAGAAAAGATCTGTCGCTTGAAACACGGCCATTTGTGCCAACTCCCTCTTCTTGCTTGTGTGGACAACATGTTTTTATAGCTATGGTGTCTCAGTGCTCTTGGTTTCCTGCAGACCAATGGAAACGGCCTTAAGTTGCATCAGAGGAGGTTCAGGATGGATATTCTTCTCCAAAAGAGTGGTAATGCAGTGGCACAGGTTGCCCAGGGAGGTGGTGGAGTCACTGTTCTTGGAAGTGTTCAAGAACCATGGAGACGTGGCACTGAGGGATGTGGTCATTGGGGATGGGTGGGGATGGATAAGGGTTGAGCTTGGGGATCTTAGAGGTCTTTTCTGACTTAAATGATTCTTCGATTCTACGACAAATCAAAAGCATTTATCTGCTGACGATTAAAGCGTGGAAGTATTTCCTGTAGGACCAAATTCAGTGTTCTGTGAACTAGACTTGACATGAGATCATACTGGATCACTCTGGTCTCCTGACCACATCCAGTGCATGCAAGAAGAATGGCTATTCTTATGAGTTTCTCCCAATGTTAACAACCTGGCAACCAACTCTTGATTATATAGACATAAGTTAACCATGTAAATATAAAGTAAGCTTACCCAGAAGTGAAGGCCCTGAGGGATCAAGCTCTGCCGAAGTGCCTCCTGCTATAAAGCTCTTGTTTAGTTTAACATGGAGGTGAAATGCATGCAGATGAAGGTGTCTCCAACTAATCTGGAGCCCTGGAGGAGCAAAAGCTTGGTTGGAAAGCCTCAACTCTGCTTGTTTGGCTCAGCAGTGCTCCTTGTAGGTTGTTTTTGGGGGGCAATGCCAAAACCTCCCTCTTTCTCTGCAGCATTTCACCGTGCAAAGTCTGTACCATCTCTGGCATTCGTACAGCACACAATACACAAGACTGAGTATTAAACATGCAGAACAGAAATGTCAACACCACAAAAGCCTCTGCGAGGATCCCTTTGCATTAATATTTAAGTGCTTGAATATGTTCAGCTTGGAGTCACCATCTGATTGTGGAATTAGTTTGTGGTAATGATTTAGATAGCATTGAAAATCAGCTTGAAAGAAACTGAGCAAAATGACAGATGCTTTCTTTGTATCCTGGTTCTTGAACCTTTCCTATTTCCAATCTGGTGAATGTGAGGAGGGCAGCGAATGTTCCTTTGATGGTTTCTAACAGTGTATGTGCAAGTCCCTGCAGAGAAGACAAGGACCTTGCTAGGCTCAAGAAGATAGAACTGGAGATCCCTTTCTAGGACTGGAGTGTGATGCAATGAATCTAGAGCAGCTTGGGGCATGAGGTGACAGCAATGGGAGAGTGACAGAGAAGAGAACCACATGACAGCCCAATCCCTGATTGCAGGGAAGCTGGACTAGATGATCCTCAATGGTCCCTTCCAACTCAAATGATTTTGTGTTTCTATGATTCTACAAGTTTGCAATCCAAACCTTGTACCCACAACCAACATCATTTCAGCTTTAAACCTCCCAGAATAAGTCCAACATGAACAACGCTGTCCTTGACACGTTCATATTTGTGTTTTCTGAAGGTATTTGTGGCTTCTGACAGTCACCTTTTCCTAGGCCAGCCTAGGCTTTTGGATAAAATTTCTCTTTCTCCTCTTTGCTATTTCTACAATGTTTATATATCAAGCAGTCACTTTCCCTCCCAGCTTTGATATTGACTGAAATTCTCTAAAACCTTTATTTTAAACTCATAAAACAAACTCCCTATTCCTCTTATGACAGTAGCAGCCCTTTCTGCACCTGCCCCAGTTTAATTTCTTTCTCCTAACACCAGAATTGCACACAGTGCTGCGCATGAAAGAGATTTGTGCAGTTCATTAACGAGCAAGAATAGATTTTGTGATCGACAGCATCCACAGCGACGCTCCAGGAGATGTTTTCCCTTCCTGGGAGTAAGAATAGAAGAGAGGAGAGTTTGAAATCTCTCAGTCCATTCAGAAACATCTCCCAGCTGGGCTCTGTGAGCACTGTTTTCACCTGGAGCTGACACACATTGTTCTGGCCCAGGTTGATATCAGATAATAAGCATTCAGCTTTGCATCTCCAAGTGATTCATTATGCTATATGTTTTGTTAGAAAGAAAGGGCAGGGGAGAAAACAAGACTTATTGTAGCTTTTCTCAGGGCTGATCTGTAATCATGTTATTATAAAAAGCAGAACGTAAGCCCACTGTTTGGATTCTCTTTCTCATAAACACTGAATAATTTAAATCTTCTCCCATTTATGCCTTGTATCTGTCTGATCTATGAGTATGAGGCTTCCCTAGGTAGCTGTAATTCAGCAATGAGAAGTCCAGCACAAGCCAACCAAAGGGCACATTTGCATATAGATTGAAACACGAATCTTTGGGAGCCATTCATTAGTTGCAGTGCTCAAGACATTTGGCATTTTAACAGCTCTCTGCATCAAATCCTTTCCATCAGATTTATGGGACAATTAAAGTGCTGGGGTAGCTGTGTGCAGAAAATGAAGCTGCAGGCTGGGGAGATGTTCTTGTAGTGCTATGGCTGTGGAATATAAATTGCACGATGTCAAAGAAAGGTACTGTGAGCAATCTCAGTCCTGGTATGGAGATATCCTGCCTCTGAGAGAGTCTGTCTGAAACAGTTGTTCCTGCTGGTTGATATGTTAGACAAGTTCCCAGAATCCATCTTTCCCAAAGTTTGATCACTGGAAACCTTATTCTATTTGATCTCAACAGAAGGAAAATGTGGAGTGAGAGCTGTTACATCTGGGGGTGAGTTTTCTTTTGATTTTGCAAGAGGCAATAGCAAAATACCCAACCCAATGGGACCTTCATCTGAAGGTACAGGATATCAAGAAGCACCCAATAATAAAATTTATCCTGAATTAATCTTGGGATGTTGGGTCTCTCAAGGGAGGGCCTACATCGCTGGGTACAACTCTTAGAAGATAGTTTGTCTTGCTGGATGGTAATTTCTGTCTCTCAGAGCTCTTTAAGATGTCATCTAACGTGCTGAGACATGAGGTCTGGAGCAAGGAGAGAGAAATCCAGCCCCTTCAAGTCACATTTTTCTTTTAAGCCTTTCAACAGCCTGACTCTGGAGGATTCGTGCTGTTTGTAAAAGCTTTCTGTAAAGAAAAATCATAAAGCCCTAGAATGATTTGAATTGGAAGGGACCGTTAAAGGTCATCTAGTCCAACTCCCTTGCAAAGAAGGAGGACAGCTACAGCTTGATCAAGTTCATCGGCTGGTACAGAGATGTTGGAAGTCCTTCGTTTCCCCATTCTGCACCAGAGGTAGAAGTCAGTGTGAGGGTTGATCTCCTCTAGTCCTCAATCCTACTATCAAGGATGTGTTTCCTGTTCACAATGAGAACTAACTGCATCCCAGCAGTGTGGACAGAGCAAAGGGGACCTGTCCTCTTCCCATCCCCAACCCTGCATGCCCACTTTCCTTCACATCAGCTGTGTGTTACAGCTGCTGCTGTTTATTATTTCACTATAATCAAATGATTATAAAAAATTAAAAATTTAAAATGTAATTTAAAAATTAAAATGTAATTTAAAAATTTTTAATGTAATTTATTAATTTTTACTTTTTGCTATTATTTATAACTAAGGTCAGTTCTCAGATGGGATATAGGAACTGGAAAACAGGGATTTGGGGAAAGGACAGAAATTTAAGGCAATAAGGCTGCCATAGAAAATATTTGTGATATGACAGCCCTGATGGGATCCTGCCTTTCACATGCTCCATCTCCAAATGACTGTGCAGCCATGGGTGACTATTCCTTCTCAACCTCCCTCTTCATCAAATTCCCCTTGCACTTGAAAGCGTACAGCAACAAGGCACTGAGAAACAAACTGTCAGTGTTTCATGGGTTTGTGGTCAGAAACACATCCTTGGAATGATGCTGATGTAAGCTCGTGAAAGATTTGTCCTTTCCAGTGTAAAATTCATTCCTTTTCTTCCATTAGCTGCAGCAGCACTTGTTCACACACACTGTAGATTTCTTCATTAGAAAAGCATCCTTTATTGGAAAAGACAATGTCTTAAGCCTGGTTTTCGTGCAGTTAGGTTCAAGAAGCTGTGCATGGCTCTCAGGGTCCAGGGAAAGGAAAGCAATAAGAGACCTTTCAATGACACCAGCTGTGAAGTTGAATTTGTATCTCAGAAGTCGATCTGGAAATAGAGAGAATGTCTGTTGAAGTGTCACTGTACAGACAATAAAATAATTTTATTGAGTTTAAAAGTTAACTCGGAAGACAGAATTTCAGTGAGAGCATAAAAAGGATGCTTTCCACTTCAGTGCAATATACTCATGAAAAGCTTTGCTGATACAAGTTTCTCAAGGCATATTAAGTTTTGGTAAACTGTGTTCACTAAAAAAAAGATTTTTCAGTAAGAATTTTGGGGAAGTAAATATACTTTTAGTTGTTTTAACCCAAAAGAGGAAGGATCTTGATGTTTACTAGAATATGCATCAAATACCTCTACTGGGGTTTTCAGCACTGGCAAAATGAGATGATTACATGTCTATCACGACCTGGAAATTTACAAGCTTACACTTCCACAGTACTTTTTTTGCAACTCCTGATATTTACAGATACTGCTCAGCAGTACTGACTGGCTGCTGACATCCCCAAGCACAGCCAGAGAAAGGGAGTTGTGCATTGACTGGTGTAATTGCCTTTTCCCTATTGACCACAGCTGTGTGTATCTGAATTTTGTAGACATGAGAAGGCCATATCATGAATCAGCCTTCCTCTGCTTTCTTTCCCAAATCACCCTTGCTGATATCTGCACAAGGGAAGTGGTGTTAGCAGAGGAATGCTGCTGCTTGCTTGCACTGGGGAAAAGTCAGTTTTCAAAGCTCACCAGGATTTCATCCTCCACTGGCAATTTCATGAAAAGAGAAAACTTTACAAGCTACAGATTCTGAGAACTTCTGTTTTTGAACAGAAATTTCCTGAGTTACAGTGTGCTAGAGTTGAGAACATACATAAAATGGCCATACTTTACAGACTAGGTCTGTCATACAGAGTAGTCTGTCTCCAAAACCAACTGCTGGCAAACATGAAGGGACAAGTAAGCATATGGTGTAATTTCCTCCTAGTATTTTCCTGTCCTTAACCTAATTTCCTAGCCTTCAACCATGAAATATCATCTCAGAGATTTCCCAAGCCTGATATGAGTTATTTGCTTAGTAGTCAGTCCCCAGTGCCTCTCCTTTCCAACTGTTCAGCTTCCCCTCAACCCTATAAAAACTCATTACTTCTGCAGTTGCCCTATTTACCTCTATAGCTTTGTGCTGCACTCAGTTCCTTATGTCTTCATTTGGTATTCCCTTACTCTTTTGTAGGAAGAATATTTTAAAGAAGTATCTCTACAGGCTTTCCCACAACTTATATTCTACCATAAGAATCCACACAGGCCACTGGTGAAGTTAGGGTGCTATCCTAGCTGGATGTTGGGTGTACCTCTGCCTCACACATCCATTCACATGTCCTACCTGACCCAATTAATTTACATCCTGAAAGCATCACTCCCTCCACACTATTTAAACTTTTCCTAAAATCACTTTAGTAGAACCCAGGAGAAAAAGGTGTTGGCTCATTTTGTCTGCTGGAGAAGAAAGAGCCAAATGCTGCTTGTCTTTAAGACTGGGAAAAGTGCCTATTTGAGATAGAACCTTGCCAGTCATTTCCACACCACATCTCCAAAACCATTTGTACAGCCAACATGAATACAATGTGAGCAATTTAAATGCATCTCCTACAAACCAGCCAGCCCTTTTATTGCCGGCAACATTGCTGGCCAGTGACTCTTAAGGTCACACACTGTATTTTCATGATCTGCAAATCACTTTGTAAAGGGATTTTATTGCCCCTTAACCCCATAAAATTGCTACATTCAGTGCCAGGCAGACAGACAACCCTTTCCCATCAAGTAGATGCCTGAACTTAAACAGACTTTCATCCAGCAAAATGCAATGGAGGCAGTAACCATATTTCCATGACAATTCTCTGTCTGTCTGTTCCTTATGGAAACATAGGCATAATGACTATCTCTGTGCAATAATACTTTGGCAGTCTCAAAATTAAGGCTGTATGGCAACTCCAGAGTATCTCAAAACAACTATAAAATTGATGAACATTTTTCACACAAATTAATTGAAGTTTGTATGATGTAGGGTTTTACATGAGCACCAATCAGCTGCTTGTTCCTGGTCCATGACTCCAGGAAACAAGCAAACCAACAATAAAACAGAGATTTTGGTTCCAGCAGTAACATTTAACACAATTCTTCTGCAATAAAATGTTTCCATCCTAAACTGGATAAAATGTAAGACAACATTCCTTTGGAGGACACATACACCTATGCAGACTGTGCAGATAGAATTCTCCTTGTAATAAAATTCCCAGGAGGAAAATAGACAGTCTCTACAATATAAAAAATAGTTGTTGTTCCAAAACCATGCAAAGCTCATTTCTTTTAAGTTTCTTCCTCAGTGATCTTACCAACAACCATGCCTGCAGTGTCTGTCCCATCTAGTGGACGAGGGAAAGGCTGCTGTAGTCTACCTAGAATTTAATACAGTCTTTTACACTGTCTCCCAAGGTATTCTCCTGGAGAATCTGGCAGCCTGTGGCCAGGACAGCTATGCTCTTTGTTGGGTACAAAACAGTCTGGATGGCCCGGTGCAGAGATGGTGGTGAATGGAGTTAAATCCAGTAGGCAACCCATCACGAGTGGTGTTCCACAGGGGTCGGTATTTGGGCTAGTCCTGTTTAATATTTTTTGATGATCTGGATAAGGGGATTGAGTGAACCCTCAGTAAGTCTGCAGATGATACCAAGTTGGGAGGAAGTGTTCATCTGCCTGAGGGTAGGAAGGCTCTACAGAGGGATCTGGACAGGCTGAATCAATGGGTGGAGGCCAACTTCAACAAGAGCAAGTGTTGTGATCAGAACAACTCCATGCAATGCTACAGGATTAGGGCAGAGTGGCTAGAAAGATGTGCATGGGGAAAGAATTTAGGGTTAATTGTTAACATCAGGCTGAACATGAGCCACCAGTGAGCCCAGGTGGCCAAGAATGCCAATGGCATCCTGGCTTATATCAGAAATAGCTGGTAGGACTAGGGTGATTGGCCCTGTGTGTTTGGCACTGGTGAGGCTGCACTTCAAGGGCTGTGTTACACCAAGTCCCTGGAGCATGTCCAGAGAAGGGCAAAGAGGCTGTGAAGGGTCTGGAGCATAAGTCTTACAGGGAGCAGTTGAGGTAACTGGGACTAGAGAAGAGAAGGCTCATGAGAGACCTTACCAATCATTACAGCTCCCTGAAAGGAGGGTGTGGCAAGATGGGGGTTGCCTTCTTATAGATAGCAGTGATAGAACGAGAGGAAACGACGTTAAATTGTGCCAGAGGAGGTTCAGGTTGGATATTAGGAAAATTTTCTTGTCAGAAAGATGGTAATGCATCGGCACAGGCTGCCCAGGGAGGTGGTGGAGTCACCATTCCTGGAGGCGTTCAAGAACCATGGAGATGTGGCACTGATGGACTGGTGGGCATGGTGGGGATGCTTTGATGGTTGGACTAGATGGTCTTAGGCATTTTTTTCAACCTTAACGATCCTGTGAGTCTATGATTCTATTACTGATAATTACATGTAGGAACAACTCTAACTTGTTTTGTTGTGCTTTGTTTTAAGGCAGTGGCAATTAGTCAGCTTTTAATGTCTGGCAATTATTTGATGAAATTTGAGTTTTGAAGCTGGCTTCTGGGTTTATGTGTGCAAAAAGGACTGATGTTCAGAGTGGCTTTCCATCACTCTCTGAAATACAAATCTCTTAGAAATGTACTCAGCAAGCTATAAACCATCAGCTGCAATCACATCCCAAGCTCTCAGGTTGAAGGCATCCACAGTGCACGCCTGTACATGTTCTGGTCCAACAAAGCAAGCGTTTTGGTTGATTCTGACAACTGCAGCTGAAACAGTGAAAAATGGTAATCATCCCCATCTCTATTATCTTGCGCCAGGTTGGAAACCACTTTTTCTCTGTTTGCAGACTGTGTTAGAGTTTGCCTAGCTGAACTTCCTGACTGTTTTCTTTATATATCAATTCCTTTCTACCCTGATCAACCTGGCTGTGCTCTAGGTTTTCTACCTTTGGCCAGAATCTTTTTACACCTCTGTGATGATGTGAAATTTGCCGTACCTCATTCTGATTCACTTAGGTTATTATTTGCACAAAAGTTTAATTAAAACTCATGGAGAAATCATCAGAAACCAAATTCTCAATGCATTTGGTAGTTCCAGATAGTTACAGCAGATGGGGCTGGTATTTTGTTGCTGGCAGCCCATGGAGCATACGTGTGGTTGGTCCACCTCAGCTCTCAGAGGGATTCACCATTAGCAATTGTGAAACTCTCCAGGCATGATGGGCAGAGGGGCCTGAAGAATCCGCAAATTTGCTCTGCTTTTCCATTTCAAGAGGGATCTGGAGAGTTGTTCTGCATCCATGGCACACAGTCAACTCTGGAGTTCCCAAACCCATGAGGGTCACAGAATATAGATGTTTGTGTGGGGTTTTGATGAAGACTTAAGGAGTTCATTCTGTTATCATTTTCCTGGTGACAAAAATGTCTAGATTCTTCGTAATTTCAAGATATTCTTGAAGTAACATTTTGGAAAGGAGATTGCCATCATTGAGGCTGGTACCAAAGGGACAAAAACCAGTATCAAGATGGTTTCCATCAGAAGCCTTGCTAACATGATTTTTATTTTGCCATAATGCTTCATCAGGATGCTATTGACTAAGCTGAAAACTAACCTTCCTCCAGACCTCACAGCTTCCTCAGTAACCAAGACAACCCTCAGTGAAAAAGCAGTGCAAGTGTGTAAAAGGGGCAGTGCTGCTCAGAGCCAATATGGTATTGATAGAAAGGCAACACTGCTCCTTTTTCATTCAGTATTTCCAAAGATGAGACATGCTATTTTAAATGCTAGAGCTTGTCTAGACATATCAATGCCACTTTGGTTAATGTAGTCCCTTAGCACAGACAGGTTTCCTCTAGAAAATCTTGTGTTTACACAAGCACAGATTATTCCAAATGGGAGAAATATATTTTAAGGATTTCTTTACTGTATATCCATATTTTTGTTCATGTGGCAATAGATGTACAGATTAGAAAAATCCATGTCTGTTAAGTACACAAGGACTAATTGCAGACTCAATGAGGTTGTGAAAAGGCAAGGAGGAGGAAAGAAAGAGCTTGAAGTAAAGAAACGAAAGAGGAAGAAAAAAGCATGAAAGATAATCAGCTGCCTCCACCTGCTGAATACTCTGAAAGAGAATTTGACAGGTTGTGTATGAAAAATAAAAGAGATTTTAATCATAGATGGTGGAAAAATCCTGCTTTGTTTCCCCATAAATAGAATCAGGTAAAACTGAATGCGTGTCATTGTTTCTGGCTTCTTTGAACAGCCTTTCTGGGCCAGGATGATTAACACTGCTTCAAATTTAGATTTCTATGCGCAATCTTTGGTTGTTTTCTCCCCACCACCAGTGCTTTCTATTCTTTCCCTGCTCCTTCACTGGGGCTTACTGCCCAGCGAGCCATTCAGAGGCTAGCCCAGAAATATGCTTTGCAAAAAACCTGTGTAAAATGATGCTGCTGGGTTAATTCCCTGAGCCAGCGCACTTGGGATCAAACCAAAACCAAAGAAAGGGACAGGACCAGGCAGCCTGGCTGTATTTTCCTGCCATGGGGACTTTCCGGAATAATGTGCTTAGTCCCACCTTCCTAAAGCTTGCCACAGAGAATGACATGATATAGGAGGGACATAAAGCTATTAGAGAGCATCCAGAGGAGGGCTACAGGGACGGGGAAGGGCCTGGAGGGGAAGAAGTGGCAGGAACAGCTGAGCACCCTTGGTTTGTTCAGTCCAAAGCAGAGGAGGCTGAAGGGAGGCCTCATGGAAGCCCACAGCTCCTCAAGGCGGCTGCTGTTCCTCAGAGAGGGGCAGCGCTGATCTCTGCTCTCTGGTGACAGACCAGACTCAAAGGAACAACACGGAGCTTTGTCAGGGGAGGGTCAGGGTGTGAGGAAAAGGCTGTGCCCCAGTGGGCAGTGGGCATGGCCCTGAGCTGATGGAGCACTGGGACAGTGCTCTCAGACATGGGGTTTGGATTCGGGAGGTGCTGTGTGGGGCCAGGGGTTGGACTCGGTGATCCTTGTGGGTCCCTTCCAATTCAGGATATTCTGCATTCTTGGATTCCATGCTTCTATTCCTCCTGTTTTGATTTCCCTCCTTCCTGGCTTGCTAGATTTGTATTCCTACGATTGCTCTGCTGTCTTGCTTTGGATGCCTTCTATTTATATTTAGGACATTGCCCAGCTTTGAGGCTCAAAAGCTCAGTCGTCATTTCCTGTTCCACTTCTGCATCTTATCAGATTTTGCAGCCCCAACCCGGGGCGGTGGCCATCAGCTTTTTGTGTGAGACCTCACCAGCTCTGCATTGGCACAGCCTAATCTTCTTGCAACGTCAACGGATTGAGGATGGATTCTCCATGTCTTCCACGTCAGTAATGCTGCTCCGCATCAAATAGGAGTCACGGATTAAATTCTCTATCTCTGTGTTTGTCTGCCTGCTTAAAACCCACTCCTGAGCCAAGAAGTCCCAAACAGTCAACAACAAGCTTCTTGCCAAAACCTAGGAATGAGGGCAGGAACCTCGCACCTCCAGTCAAATGCATTATTTTTGCCCCTTTGAACCAAATAGGTGAATGCTGGGACTGATGCCATGTTTTCCAGGTTGTTTTTTTCCCTGCTATCAGTATTGAAATTACAGGCTGAGTGAGCAGTGCATTGATTATTGAATTATTTAACGATCCTTCCTGTGTCTCTGCCTGTGTTTCAGAGAGCCTGTGGATGCAGTGTGTTACCTTGGCTGACAGCTGGTGCCAGATGCACTATGAGAAAATGGGAAGAAAATATTACTTATTTATGAAAGAGCAGCAGCGAAATTATTGGGGTGGCTGATTATCACTGTGTGTGTCTCTTGCACCATGGTTTTTTGTTAAGTAGAAATTCAAGATTTTTTCTCCCCTTCCCAGAGATGCTGATGGCAGTTTTGCAGATAAAGATGAGTGCAAAGAATAGAGATGAGCACTCCCAGTTCTCCCTGTAGATCCAGGAGTAGACCCATTAAAGTGAGCAGCATATGGCCGAGTAATCAAGAGCTGAATTGAATCGGACAGGTGATATCTGGAGGTGATGACAGGTGTTTTTAGCAGAGTGCAGACTTTGTGCTGCTCAAAGGATTCAGGTAATTGTTGGAAGTCCATATTATCATAATGTCCTATGATGCACCAACACATTTGGACATCGGTCTGCTTTCCACATGACACTGAAATTGGGAATGCAATATATTTGCATCTGCATGCACTAAGGAATTTCTTCCTGACAAGCAGTAAGGAAATAAAATGCTCAGCTTGGACCAAGTTCTCCAAACACCTGGGTACATGACTGTGCCCATTTCCCCCCCCAAAAAAGAAAAGGGATTGTTTTCCATCAAGTCTCAGAGGCACCGCTCACAGACCACATTTGGCACACACTGTGTATTGACAGCCATTCTACAGCGTATCATCTTTGTTATATTAGAAAAAGTACGTTTTCTCAAAGAGATGCAGAGAGGACGATTGACCTGAGTGCAGGCAGCTTCAGCCAACCTGTGATTTTCCATTCCTGTTACGAGTTTAAGCAAAGAGCAGCCCTTGGGACCTTTCACTGTCTGTGTCAGGGATAGGAGCCACCACACCTAGCTTTGGACAGGCTTCTGCCTCCAAACTTCACCCACTCCAGTGTCAGCTGACCTAGTTTAAATATCTATTCCATGTAGCAGTAACTTCAGAAATGCTTCTTTCTCTTCCTTTTATAATTACAGCAGAGATCTAGATATCTTGAGCATATAGGTTAGTGGAGTCTCACCCAATGTCTTTCACTGCATAACTCAGCTTTTCAGTGACGGTTTCAAATAACCAGCTGAAGGACACTTCCTCAGCCCTAACAGCATCTGATAGGTTTTCTTTGGATCTCAAAACCACATTGGTGCAAATCAAACCCAAGCTATTATGAAATCCACCTGTTGTGAGGGCAGCTCTGGCAGATGGAATTCTCCTTTTTGTCTCCAGCAGTGATGCTCACACCATCACCGCAGCAGGGCTTAGTGAGAGCTCAGGTCTCAGTAGCAACAAGAAGCTATTCCCTGTGTTACACTGATTCCTTAGGATAAGAGTTTTTCCCTCGCTGTGTGCGTGCTCTTATCTGGGCCTGCTGCTGCAGAGATGTAGCACATCATCAGATCAGGGTCCAGCATGGCTCTTTGGGCTCATGCTTCTGTTTCTGCAGTGAGGAGCTAATGTTACCCTGGGGAGCTGTAATCTAAACCGGATGGCATTGCTGACAAGCTGCCAGCCAGCTCAAGGTTTGTTTTCCTCCCCTGCGTCCCTCCCCTTCTCATCCTAAGCATGTTTGTTTGTTTCCCATGCAAGGTGTAGCACTTCTCTTAGATAAAGATGCTGATAGGAGGATTTTGCTATTGCTCTGACCCTGGGTGCATGCAGCAGGGAGGCTGATTTCCAAGCTGGGCCATCCCTTCTGTGGAATGGGATTTCCCGTTTCCAGGAGGCAGCATGCTTGGACTTTCAGGCTATGTTGTGCTAACAAGAGATGCCTCTGACTGAGCTACGTGGCTCTAACAAGTCCCTGGAAACCTCCTGCTAGCAGGGGAATTATGTGAAAAACATACAGTAGAAATGTGTGGAATTTCAAATCTTCAGCAGCCCAAGGGAAAAGCTGAGCACACTCATTTCATGGCACTGCAGAGACTGGTCCCAGCCCTCTGGGCTCCCTTCTCTGCTTTGTTCCAAGGATAACCTCAGGCAAATCCCTTAGTTTAGTCCTTGGCATCACATGCTGATAAGCAGCCTCAGAAATGTGGTACAGGGCACAGCTGATCAGTGGTCACAATGCCTGAGTTAATACTGAGAGAGATAAACTTGTAGGCTGTTTTTTCTTAGTTTTGCAGTTCATACACTCCTCCTCTCACAGCAGCATAGTAGTGAGGAAAGATAAGCTAACAAGTAAGGAATATTTGTAGGACTCAGCTCAACTCCAAAGAGCTCATCCTATGGTTCCTTTATACATATTTATTCAATCTTTCCTTTCATATGGACCTTACCATTGATTATTGGTTTTGACTGAGCATCTGTCTTGTACTTTCTGGGTAAGTATAAATGAGCACTGTGTGTTCAGGTCATGATGGAGGTGCACATCTCCCATGAGGATGTCATATTTGACCTGTCTTCTCCCTACATTACTATTCCATCTCATGTAAAATTTTGTTGGCTCTTTTGGCAGACTGTAGACATCCTCAATCTCTTACCTGGCTTTGTATCTTTGAAACTCAACCTATTCATTATATTTACGTAGCTACTAGACTTAAACACTTTATAGAATTGTTTGAGTTGGAAGGGACCTATAAGGGACATCTAGTCCAACTCCCCAGCAACGAACAGGGACATCTCCATCAGGTGTTTATAGTCCAGTCCAGCCTGACTTTGAATGTCTTATCTTCCAGGACTTAAACTTACGAAGTTGTTAATTCATCATCTGCTTAGGCTAGGTCTGCTTCACTGATGTCACTGCTGCTCTCAGATGAGCAGAATTAGCATGGTAGAAGTTTGGTATATTCATCATCTACAGATGTTCATGGTGACTGTGTCCTATCAGAAGATTTATAAAGCCTTCTTTCCCTCCTCTAGAGAGGGAAAAAAATGTATAAAAATATATCTTTTGTGTCATGGGCAAGTGGCTCCAAAACCCTGTGGAATCAGGGCTTCACTAGAATTTTGTATTAAAATGTTAATAAATGAGAATGGCATATAAATTTTAGCAGCTTCCTGTCCAGCCATGTATTGTTCTGATCTGTGCAAATCATGCTGACTTAGGCTCTAAATTTCTGTAGAAGTTACTGTGCCCCATCTAGAGAACAGTCTTTTTACGCAGAAAGAGGGATTCAAGAAAAGGGTCTGTAGAGAGAGCTGTAGAGTAGGTGCAACATTCTTATCTCCATGGTCCCCATGTTTAGCACATTTTTGTTCACAGCCCAGGTGTTTCTCTCAGAGGTTGTGCTGCTCCGAACACCATCCACTCAATTATTTAAAATTCAGTTGCTATGGATCTACTCAAGGTGATCAGTTTAAAGAAAATGCAGATGGCCTCTGGTTTTGAGTTCCCGCTGCGCTTTGGTTAATTTGGTATGTAAAGGTATTAGGTTAATTAAATGCCATGTGTTGCATGGAGACTGACTGCATTTGTGGATTAATCAGCACCCAAGTGTGTTCTGCGCTGGATATCCTCAAACTGGCAGCATTTTTTTTTTCACTACAAAAGAACCGAAGAGAAGTCAAGGGGAAATGAAGAATTTTTCTGTTAATCTTGCAGTCGTTTCTCTGGTACTGGTGTTTGCAGTGTCCTTCAGGTCTCCGACTAAGCTTCACTCCTTACTGGAGAGACTGGAAGAATTTAAGTGAAGAGTAGCAAAGTTTTTCACTTTGCTTTGAGGATCCCACAACATCGAGTTGTACAGGGAGAGTATGACTGGCAGGTGGAAGTTTTTATACTAGAAGATCTTTACCAAAAGCCAGATTGTGAATGAGGTCAGTGGGTGCCTCACATGCAGCAAGCATGACCATGCCAAAGGTCTGAAGCAAACCGGCCACGTCTCTCTGGCATTCATGGTGGAAAAAGTATAGAAGGCAGAGGGTGGAAAACACAGCTGCAAGATTTTGGAAATGCTGAAGAGAAAGAAAGTCGTCTTCATGCAGCCATGTGCTGAGGTGGTGGAAGATCAGGACAGAGACCAGGGCAAATGGACACTGCTCCGCAACGTCAATCAGGCCCTGAAGCCCGCAACTATTCTAGCGGTAAGATAGGGGGTCCCAGGCTACTGGGACCTGGGAGCTTTTAAGCTACTTTGAACAATAGATCTCTCTGTCTGATTATATCCTTCAGCTTCTCTCACCTGAATCTTTCCTCCTAGTCTTTGAGGCCCCCCCATCCCAGGTGCTGTTGCTCCCATGGTGCAGCCTTGTTGTCCTTGCACTTGGAAGCCCCTCCTGAACATCCTCTTTGTTAATTGAGCTGATCTCTGCGTGTGCCCGTCACGGTGCTCCCTCCTCTTGCCCCACTCTTTGACTGTTATTGCCCTTAGGTTGTGAGGTCCCAAGGGCAGAGTCCACCACAGAGCCTTTGGAAAGGCTCTAGCACCTCCTTCATGGGGAGGAACAGTTGGAACATGGAACATGGTTTAGTGGGCAATATTGGTGATACATGGATGTTTGGACGAGATAATCTTTGAGGTCTTTTCCAATCTTAATGGCTCTATGATTCTAAGACTCTATGTCAACACTGTAAAGTGCTCGGTGGCATTCTCACTCTTCTGTTGCTTGTTTTGGAAAATGAACAACATTACTCCAGGCATGAGGGAGGTTATGCAACTTACAGGCCAATTCACTGGAGCTGATAAATGCACCCCGATACGCCCTGAAATCCCCAATATATTTGCTGTTATTTGGGCTGATCCAAAAGTGATTGCATTAGTGGAAGAAATGTCAACTGACTTATGGGTTTTACATAAAATTCATTAAAGTGGAGGAAGGAAATAGGTCGGCAGTCTTAAAAGTGATGTTATTTTTTAACCCAGTCGGACCTTCCTGATCTTACCAGCTTAGCCCATCCCGTAAGGCTTGTGTTGTTATTTTTTTTCCATCAGTATTAAGAATGGCATTAAAACGTGTTTAGAAATAGTATTTTGAGGGGACAAGCAGCCTGTGCATTAGGTAGTCAAAGCATGGGAGTTGTTCTAGTGGTAGTACAGGATCAATTTACCTTGGGGATAGCAGACTGCCTTTTTATCTCAGTTGTGTAACAGAATATATGAAGCAGGCTGCCTTTACAGCTATTTTTTTATATATGTGTATATATTTTTTTTAAGGGAAAAAAAGCAATGTTACAATTTTTTGCTTTTCTCGACCTGGAGCATTTTTTACTCAGCTGATAAGGTGTCAGAAGGGCTTTCTGCTGAGCAGGGTCTGAACTCCCCAGCTCTGCTCTTGCTGACACTTTGATCAAGTTACTTCCTTGTGCATGAATTTGCCCAGCTCTGCAGGTGAGATAATACTGCTGAGCACTCTGAAACACTCTCGGAGTCTTGGATCAAAGGAGCTAAGAAATAAATATTAATATAAGCTGATTTATAATGTATGTGTGCATGACATTGCTTTCATATGTGTGGGTTCTTTTCCCTTTTAACCAAGTTATGGGATGTGAGATAAGGCAGTTAATGAGAAAAAGATCAGATTACATTTGTTACAAGTTGCGTGAAAATATTTATTGAAATGCTGTAGCAGGACTGAGGAAAAGGAAACATAAAGGGCCAGATCCTCACTGCATGTAAGCAGTGTGACTGTTCACATCCAGGTGAAGCCTAGCAATCTGCTTCTGAGTGTGGGAACCACCTCAGAATGGCTGTGAATCATTGTGAATATCATTTCTCTAGGTGTTGATCCCTGGTGTGACCTACCATCACTGTGACAGGTGTGTAGTCTGGGTAGTGGCACGCAGTCCTATCTGCAGCAGTGGTATGGAACTAGATGATTGTTGAGGTCTCTTCCAACCCAAGACAATCTATGATTCTGAGACTTAGGAGGAAGTTTTTCAGCCAGAGGTTGGTGACACACTGGAACAGATTGCCTAAGGAGGTTGTGGATGCCCCATCCCTGGAGGCATTCAAGGCCAGGCTGGATGTGGCTCTGGGCAGCCTGGTCTGCTGGTTGGCGACCCTGCACACAGTAGGGGGTTGAAACTAGATGATCATTGTGGTCCTTTTCAACCCAGGCCATTCTACGATGAAGTCCCTCTGAGCAAGTATATGTTGGAACATGTTTCATGTTGCTACATGTCGCCAATTCCCACTGCCTGAAGCGGAGTTGAAGAAGGTTGCGCATCAATCCATGGGGTCAAACAAAATCTATAAGCACTCCGTCCACAGAAATGGTCAATAGTGGCTGTTGAGAAAAGAGGTCATAACAGTGCACATTCAAAGCAATCCTTTCTGTTGTTTGTACTCCTCTCAGCGATTTTTCAGGACTTCAGAAAATAGGTACTGTATTTCCACCATGCTTCATAGGTACCAATGGAGCTGGCCTGCAGGAATGTGGCATTATAGACGGGCATCTTGATCTTACAAATTCACAATGTCAAACCCAGTTGCATGAAAAAGTACATTTTCTTGGTTGTTGCAAAGATTACTGATGTCAGTTGAGGAATAGGCTGCCTCAACTGGATGTGGATGTGGTGGAGTCGCTGTCCCTGGAGGTGTTCAGGAACTGTGGGGATGTGGCACTAAAAGGACATGGTTGGTGGGCATGGTGGGGATGGGTTGGGGATGGGGTTAGGCTTGGAAAGCTTAGAGGTCTTTTCCAAGCTTTATGATTCTATGATAATTTAACTAAGTAGCTCCCAAATGTAGCACCTCATTCCATTGACGTTAGGGATGGAAAATAATTTTGCCTTGTTTCAAAGAGTCCTGCTTGGGATTTTAGTTTTGGATTATTTTTGGTTTTGCTTTTTGCATTGGGGGAAAAAAAAAAAAAGATGGAAAACTTTTTTTGCATTCATTTAATACCCACAAAGCCAATCAGCAGATAGTCCCTGCCCAGCAGAACTGACAGAGGTTTGTAGGATGACCAATGACACTATGGGTGGGTAGGAATGGATAGAGGTTAACTTTCTACTCTGTCTTCCAAAACAAAAACAAGTTCTCAAATGAAGCAAGACATTTCTGAAACGCACAAAAGGACACAGATCATCATGCTATCTGTCACTAAACTTTTCCTGTGAGATTATGGTTGCCAACGTTTTTGCACAGTTTCAGGAAGCAGCCAGACACACAGTAGACAAAAATACTGAGAAGTATTAATGCAAAGAGCCCACCTACAAATTTCTGTAGCTGGAAAACCTCCTGGGGAAGTGTCCCTGCCTGCAACCCTACTCCCAGAACCCATCTGTGAAAAACGGATGATACACGGTTTGCAAAGAAAGCCATTTGACTTGTACCAATGTCTTGGGTAGAAAACTTCAAGATCTTTTCTCCCAAAAGATTCTGAGCCTTCTGCAGCACTAGGTGTAACGGTCTTCTCTTTGTTTGCAGGGGGATTATGTGTGGATGGACCTCAAAACCGGCCGGGAATTCGATGTCCCCATTGGAGCGGTGGTTAAACTGTGCGACTCTGGACAGATCCAAGTCGTGGATGATGAAGGCAACGTAAGTACAAAGGGTTGTGGTTGCTCTTCAGCTCTGTAACTGTTGTGGGCACAGGCCCCAGGTAGGATTAAATGCATGAACTTAGGTTGTATTTGAAAGCCAAACTTGACTTGAATCTGATTAAAAGTGATGGGATTCTTTCCATTAATATCAGTAGATATTAGAACTGGGCCATGGCTTCAGAAGCAGTCCCACCTCTGAACCAAACTCCAGCCAAATAGAGACAGCACAACACTCCAATTCAAACATAGTTAATAGATCTAATTTTGCTCATTCCCAGTGTTTCCAGAAATTTGAGGAAAAGGGCTTATAACAGGAGATTCCTGATGACTTTATCATAGGCTTCTCATGTGTCCTTGGAAATAAGTGTAAAAGAAAGATAATATTGTGTCTCTACCTTTGTGGCTGTACTAGGAGTGAAACAGTGAGAAGCTTCTTGAGTACAATGATGACTCAGTCTGTTTTAAGGGAACATCCATATTACAAGCAGAGAGTGACCTGAGGATGTTTCTTGTCCTTTATCTCTTTTGATAAGCTTTGGTTCAGTTGGATCCTTGTGTCTGGTTTGTAGTGACTTTTGAAGTCCTTTAGAATTGATCAGCCTAAATAAAATTACATCAATAAATGTGTAATTTACAACCTTGTGCATCTCTCTCTGCTTTTTTAAATCATCTTTTGTATTCTTAACAATGTTTTGCATCAAAGGGCCAACCAGTGATGTGGAAACGTAGTTCTTTGAAAGGAAGAACAAATTGTTATTTGTTAAAAAAACCTTTGACCTGCTGGATGTCCATGCTGCCCCAGATTATGCTCCTGCCAAGATGGCTAATGTCTCATGTCTCTTGCCACTCCAGTAAACCAGAAGATGTTTTCCTTCTTCTGCTATGAATCTCTCAAATGACTCCCTGACATGTCTCAGTGATAGAAGTGGTCTGTGTGCTATTGCTCTCCCATGCATGCTCTTCTACTTGGTCCTTCTGCCTAGGTTGGACTGTTTATGCCCCTTGCCCCAGCGGTTTTCCATTTGACTTATCTTTCCCCGCCCTCATTCTCTTCCCAGGAGCACTGGATTTCCCCACAGAATGCCAGCCACATCAAACCCATGCACCCCACCTCCATCCACGGAGTGGAGGACATGATCCGGCTGGGGGACCTGAATGAGGCAGGAATCCTTAGGAACCTGCTGATCCGCTACCGGGAGCATCTCATCTACGTGAGTATCTACCCCATCTCCATCTACTCTTCGCACTGTATTTCCAGCTCTCCTCAGCTCTTTGAAACCCACATGAATTTTTCCCTGATTTCCAGATTTCTTGGACCCAAATAGTTGAGTGTATCTGCGCTGGTATGTTGTTCTTCTGTGGAAAAATCATTACAAAGTTTACAATTGCGCCAGGGAAAGCTGGAGATCCTATTACATGTGATGAGCAAAGTCCTGGTCACCTCTCCACGCAGTCCCTGTTGAAGTTTTCAGAACACATGTCAAGTTTATGCACATAGAGTAATTAGTTTAACCCAGGCCACATGCAGGGTGTAGTAACCATAAAGAAAAAAGACTTTGGTCACTATTAGCTGGATGTGGCCTTTCTACATTCTCTCACTGAACTGTTAAGTCATCCAGCCCAAGTGGGTGAAAAGAGCTATGGCTGGAGGTTCAAGGGCTGGAGAAAGGATGAGAAGATGCAAATAAGAATAACCATGTACTGTGAAGTGAGCATCTCAGAGAAGAGCTCCAAAGTACCTACCCCATCTGTGTTTATAAACTTTGAGATCCTGACAGCTGAACTTTTAGGATAGTAGTACCTCTCCTTAGGTTAGCTTGGTCATGTAACAACCTGTGGGCCTACTGCACCTTTTCCAACCCCAACAGGCATCCAGAAATCAAGGGTTTTACAGGGAGCCAGCAGGAACTGAGCCACTCTCCTGTGACAGCACCTCAAAAACCAAATAGGACAAGAGTCAGCATTCTAGTCTCTGAGTTGCTTTTTTTTCAGTATGCTATATACTGGGTAGTCTGGTGCACATTCTGGTGATGGAAGAGAGGAAAGTGTATGCTTGCCACTAGTAAATAAACTAAAACAACCTATGTAATATGATATTACTGCTGGGTATTTGTCCCATGCTACAGCTTTCTGCCACTCAGGTAAGTACCTGCTGTGCCTCTGAAGGCCTTTTCAAGGCAACCTGGAGATCTACTTTTTAAAAGGCTCTAGAGATTACTAGCTTTTGAGGCCAGAGGGAATTGCAATGAATTCTGATCTGCTAGACAGCATGAACTAACAGACCATATCCTTGATTTTCTGTATCAAGTCTGCTTGTTCTGCTTGTTGTCCGGTGCCTTTTGAAAGGATGGTTTAGGATTAGAGCTGGGCAGTGACGGAGAACACATCACCCTGTTACAAAGGCTGTTGAAATGGTTGACCACTTATTCTCTCATCCCAACTCTACAAAATAAATTCCTTCTTTCATAGGTGAATTTTGGTTCTAGAGGAAGAGGACAAAGCTACTAAAAAGACACTCCTACATTCCCAGTACATTCCCAAGCACCTCTCTCACTAACACACTTTGGTGCCTTACGTTGTCAGTTTAGAGAAAAAGGCACAATGAGAAAATAATTCAGATGTTAGATGAGCTGAGTTACTCACTAGAGCTCTTATTAGGGGAGCTCAGCCATTTATAATGATCAAATAGCAAAAGTTAACAGGGCCAAATTTGTAGCTGAAGTGTTATCTCTGAGCACTGAGCACCCATGATAGTCACCAAAGGTATTATTGCAGCCAACAGATCCAAGATTGCCTTTTGTCTGTCTAGACATAGGTATCTGGTGGATGAGGTGAATTGCTTTAGAGCTGGCTGGGGCTCAGATATCCTTGAAAACATTATGTTGGAAGGAAAGTTAGGGTTGGACATCTACAGTCCAAATTCCAGCTAAGCACCTGGCCAGTTTCTAAGTTTGATGTCATACTCACGTGAATAAGTGAATTCAGGCAACCTGGATGCCACCCAAGATGGACAGCTAGCCAATAATTGGAGGTGACTGGCTCATTCAGAGAACAGGCTTTTCATATCTGGTCAGCATTACCCCTTTTCTTCTGTTTGTGGACACTCCTTAATGGTACCAAGGGAAATCCCATGTGTCTCTGTGAGAAATTTGGGATCATGCTGGATATTTTTTCAGTGATGTCTGTGTGTCTCTCCTGGGGGTCCCTAAGCCATCAGGCAAATGTCTGTTGCCTTGCTAATTGAAGTCCTTGGATAAGATTTCACATGTACAATACCAGACTATCCACAGATAAAAGCTTCTCCTTCACAAAAGCTCTGCCTCTGAGCTCCCTCACTGAGCCATTCACAGACATCCAGGGAGATTATGAGCATGAATGAATGATGTTTGGCAGAGTCATGCTAACAAGTACTAATGCAAAGGGCAGCTGCTAACCCAGAGGTGAGAGATTGGGCAGTGATTTGGGTTGAGTAATCCATGAACATTATGGTTTCTCCATGAGTTCTTTGAGTCTGATGGTGTCAGAGCTAGGTGTACTGCA
The DNA here is from genome assembly GCF_019232065.1 of Centrocercus urophasianus. NCBI lineage: Eukaryota > Metazoa > Chordata > Aves > Galliformes > Phasianidae > Centrocercus > Centrocercus urophasianus. Next base: position 889,346 of record NW_024885355.1, read on the forward strand.
GGGCTGCTGCTGCGTAAGGGGTGGCCATTTGCCCTGATCTAATTGTAACTGATCACTCCACCTGCCTTCACAGCACCAGGCAAACACTGCCTGGAGCATGTTCATCTGATTTTTAGGCTGTATCCAGAGCTTGAGTTTCACAGCTCTTTGGTTTTCTGAGACTAAGGTACATTTGGTTGTTATTTTTGCAGTATGTCACATGAGTACATCCTTGGAGAATAGCAGCTTAAAGGAGCTCATTTTCTCACCAAATAATTTTAGCAGGTGGTTCTTTACTAGGTTCCTTTATTGCAACCTACTCATAGAATAATAGAATGATCTTCATGGAATCACAAAATGATTGTATGATAAAATGGATATGTTGTATTCATAGAATATAATGGAATCTGTATAGAACAATAGAACCCACTCCTTGGGCTAGTCCTGCTCCATGCAGTAAACCACTTGCATCTATCAGAGAGGTCCCAAGTTACTGTGCTTTGATTACTCCACATCGCTAATGGCTTTGAAGTGGCAGCATGTGATCCTGGACACCACAGAGCAGGTAGTGTAATATCAGCATCAGAATGACACTGAAAATCATAGAATCATTTGAATTGGAAGGGTCCCTTGAAGGTCATCTACTCCAACTCCCCTGCAATGAACAGGGAATGACATAGAGCATGTAGCTTGACAGAGATATATGCAAACCAACCCTGTCTCTGTGAGTGTTATTACAGGGTCAGGAATTCAACTTTAGATCTTCATCTTTTAAGAATGGAGACACTAGCAGGAATACATTTGTAATGAGCACGGTAAATGTTGATGGCAGTTTTGCAAAGCCAAGAAGTGTAGGCATACCCAGTTCTATGAAGTGTTGGGGTTTTTTGGTGGTGCTTTGGTTGGTTGTTTGGTCGTTGGTTTGTATTTCTGAGGTATAATTTGTATAGTCTCAAAGTTTGGTGACTTTGCCTTCACTATTTGAAAGAATTTCTGAGCACCCTGAGTGAAGGCTAACTTTTCCAATAGGTCTTCAGTCCTCTTGTTTCATCTCCATAGCTTTGTGTAAGGTATAATTCTGCTCTAATAAAATATAATTTTCCTTTTTCTCCTCCCTCACATTTATAAGACAAACTGCGGCGGGAGGGTAAGTAATGACTCTTGGAGATGTCATTTGTAATCATTCTTATGCCCATCCGTTGGATCACTTGTTTCTGTTCTGTTGCATTTTCATTTCATTTGCACACTACCATTGCTGCTGCCTCACAAATGCATGGAGAGCATCATCCCATTTGCAGCAGAGCTTGGCCCTCGTGGTGAAGTTGTGACCTTCCCAGAGCTGGAAAGTCCCCAGTCTGTCAATGCAGTATTGCATGATTAAAGCTTTAAGTGCTTCTCAGTAATTATCTCAGCTTGCAGGGAAAAAAAAAAAAACAACAAAACTTCTGCAACCAAATGAAAAAACTTCTACAAGGGTGTTTTTGCCTGAGGTTTGGTTTGTACATAGTGGGGAAACCATGCTGAATAGCAAGGTTATTTGGTGGGGAGTTTGGACTTTGAGTAAGGTTAAATCTCTTTATCTAGAGATGAAAGCCATGTCTGCTGTTGCTTTCTTGTTGCCAAAATGCAGAAAAGTTTGGTAGAGCTTTAACCACATAAAAATCCAGATGAAGTCAGCCACAGTGCTCTGAGCAGTGAGGGAAGCAGGCTCAGAAAGGATTTTGTTTAGGGCCATTTAAGATGTAGGTCATGCAGGCTGTAATGAATTTGGTTTCTGATGTAAGTGGTCCGCTACAGCAGAGCCTCTTCCTATCAGCAACACTTGGTTTTCCTGATACAGAATGGCTTTGCTCTCACCCAGCAATAGAAACGAAAGAGATAATACTTCCTTGGAGGTGCCCTTTGGCCTGTCATCAGCAAAGCAGACAAAGTTTTTCATGGGAAGTGGGCAAACTGTGAACATTCATCAACTAGGAATGACCTAGGAAAGCAAGCAATAGTACAGAGGTTTGTGCTGACAAAGTCTTTTGTAAATCACAAGGGAAGGGTCAACAAGAGCATCCAGGAAGTGCATTCCTGCAACTAATGGTTAACTCCTTTCATAAGCTTGCTGGCTGTGTTTGGGTAGGTCAGACCAATGTGGCTGAAACACAGAGATTTCAGAAATCTGTGCAAAGTGTCAATCTTTTTGAGAAGATGCTCAAGGAAGACTAGAAATACTCCTCAAATTAACCTGGTAATGAATTACGAAGAGGAAAACGGTGTTGCAAGTCTCTCACCCAGTGCTGGAAGGAAACTCAAGGGTCAGTGGCAAGCTTGGTGTCATAAGGCCACCCAGAAATTGAGCTCAGTCCTTCTCTGAACGCTAAATTTACCTTCTCTGTCACTGCAGAAGGCTGCTCAGGGACTTTGGTGCTTCCCTACTTCAGTAGCTTCTTCTAACACCCAGTCTAAGTTATTTCACAGCCAATTTCCACCCTTTGTGTTTGTGACAGTTTTGTCCTTGGGCTTCGGGAGCTTTTCTCCTTTCCTGACATTTACTCTACTATTACAGAGAAGACCACAACCTTCTCTATTAGTTGCTTCTATAAATTCAAATTTCACCTGGGCTGAACAGAAATCTATTCTCTGGTGTTGCCCACGGGGCCCGCAATGTGCCAGCCCCTAAGGGCTTCCAGCCTCCCTAATGCAGAACACAACTGCCACCTACCGGCTGCCTTTCAAGAAGCCGGAGCAGGCGGGAAGCGGGTAGTTAATAAAAAAATTATCACCTATCTCCACTGAAGCCCATTCCTTCATGATTCAGAGATAACAAGTTTTGATGTTTTGATGAAGTTAACTCATCCTGCGGCTGTGTTATCTGCAGGCTGTATAAGCATTCTTACCTGAGACACTTTGGTTCCTTGTTCCAAAGGCTTTTTTTTGTTTGTTTTAGGTCATGCAGCTGAAAGGATATATTTTTACATTGAAATGATGAGGGTTTTTGTTGTTTTTTGTTGTTGCTTTTTCCTGGAAAAATATTTGCAGCAGTGGGGACACTTTTGTAACTGATCTCCTGAGAAATGAAAGGGGAGATTCAGCTTTCATAACATTAGTTGTCAAAAGTTAGCCTAGAGAAGGCAAATGGATCCATTTTTCATAGAATCATAGATTCATTTGAGTTGGAAAGAACTTTTAAAGATCATAGAATAGTAGAATCACAGAATGGACTGGGTGAAAAGGACCACAATGATCATCTGTTTCCAACCCCCTGCTATATGCAGGGTCACCAACCAGCAGCCCAGGCTACCCAGAGCCGCATCCAGCCTGGCCTTGAGTGTCTCCAGGGATGGGGCATCCACAACCTCCTTAGGCAATCTGTTCCAGTGCCTCACCACCCTCTGAGTGAAGAACAGCTGGTGCAACTTCCCTGCAATGAGCAAGGACACCTACAGCTCAGTCATACTGCTCAGAGCCTGGTAGTCTTTACTGTAGTCATTAAGAGAGATGAACCCCTTGGTTACCCTAAGATGGATCTCTGTTGACTTGCATGCTCTAGACAGTAATTTTTAGACAATCGAAATTGGGGGACGGCATCCTTACTCTCAGACTTGAGCTGGGATATGTCCAAACCTCCTAACCTCAGTACTGATCTGAGTGAGAAGGCTAAGGCCTTGAGTCCTTTGTTGAGAAGCTCGAGAAAAGTAACTCCTGGAAAGGCAGAAATGAAAGCATATGACATCACAAAGAGTTTTGATGCCAAAGGCCCAGGACAGCTTTGCTTATCTGTGTGCGACAGAGAGCATGGGATGCACAAAAGGCATTTTCAAAATGACTAGGATGTGGCTTAGGGGAAGTATGTCTGGACTTCATGAACCATTTCCTTGTGTACAGACAGGATTTAAACTGCAGCATGGAAAAATTTGGTTAGACAAAGATGTAGTGAGGAACAGACTGCAGAGGAAGGTGCTAGCAGCTCTGCTGTGGATTTTTGAAAAGCAGTTAAGTAGGTATCTGTCAGGAACAGTGTGGATCCAGCAGGCCTTGGTTTGAGGCAATGATCTCCAGGTCCTTCACATCTTTAGTTTCTCAGAACTTGTGCAGAGCACTAAATGTATATGGATGCATACTGGCTCTGGGGGTGTTTTTGCAAATATGAGCTTGACTTGGAACTCTAAATCTTAACTGGGGCATCCGAAATATGAATTAAAGCTTGAATCCATCTAGTGCATGAGCAAGGCTGTGTCTGAACTAAATTGTATAGTATGGGACTTTTGTTCCAGCTTTGCTCCAGGCTCCACTCTTCAAGCATCTTTGGCTTGTACATCACCTGCCACCCAGCTTTTGAAAAACATGATTTTTCTGACCTCCACACTCCATCCAAACTGCCAAAGCCTCTCGGCTGGGTCTCACTGTCCCATAAAACTTCATGTGCTTCTCCTCCAGACATACACTGGTTCAATACTGGTGGCAGTAAACCCCTACCAGCTTCTACCCATCTATTCACCGGAGCAGATACGGCTGTACACCAACAAAAAGATTGGGGAAATGCCACCACACATCTTTGCAATCGCTGACAACTGCTACTTCAACATGCAGCGCAACAACAAGGATCAGTGTTGTATCATAAGGTGAGTTGGTAAATTTCCAAATGGAACAGACACTGGAAAAGGCAGCTGGTTGATGAGGAACAGATAATCAAGCGTAATCGGGAGTTAGAAAGAGCCATTAGATACTCTATCCACATAAAGTTAGTGTAGAGTTGGTTTCCATTGTGCATTTCTAAAGTCAAAATACCATCTTGCAAGTAGCATCCTGCTTCTTGCTTTGGTTACCTTCTCCTCTTCCCTCAGTGAGACACAGGTTGGATATTAGGAAAAACTTAGAGCGGTTGGGCACTGGGACAGGCTGCCCAGGGGAGCAGTGGACTCACCGTCCCTGGGGGTTTCCAAGAAACACGTAGATGTGGTACTCAGCTACATGGTTTAGTGGGCAATGCTGTTGGTAGGCAGATGGCTGGGTTGGGTGAGCTTTAGAGGTTTTTTTTCAACATAAATTATTCTGTGATTCTATGGGACCTGTGGCTGTCACCAAATGGCAGTATTTCAGATTCTGCTTTCTAGTGCATTTGTGCACTTCAAGATGTGTTATAAATCTGCTCCTGTGCCACTGGCTCAAGGTATGATGATCCTATTTGGAAAAGCACTGTCTGAAAGTGCTTTCTGGTGTTCTTGGTTAAAACTGTACAATATTTTCTGGAGAAACCCACACCTAAAAGCAAAATTTTGGCCACATGAATTGGAATGTAAATCTGTATCCTGGCTGGAAGCTGTCCCATATTGTGTCCTAACATTTGGATATAACCAGTCTTTGGGGTGTTGGAAACTCATCCTTAGGGGACTCATCCTACTTGTGCTAACAGAACAGGGCTAGAGACATCAGTCCCTCTGGAGATAGAGAGGAGGAAGTTAGCAGAATGCAGAAGGACTTTCACTGATCTCATATTCTGTTGTCATTGCAGCGGTGAATCTGGGGCAGGGAAAACAGAAAGCACAAAACTGATTCTTCAGTTCCTGGCAGCAATCAGTGGTCAGCACTCCTGGATTGAGCAGCAGGTCCTGGAGGCAAATCCTATCTTGGAAGGTGAGGTCTCAAATGGTAGAGGTATTTTTCTGATGGCTAAAAAAATCAGACTTGAGAAATAGAAAATGTGGTCAAATGTAACCATTTGTTGACTTAAAAAGTGTTTTTGAAGTGAAGATAAATTTGAAAGAAAAAACAAAAACTCGGAAGCAGCAATATAAGTGTTTGTTGAACTGTACATTTAGATCCTTTCTGTCTGAATTTATTTTTCTCAACAAAATTACCCTCTACCCAATTATCTGTGTAGTCTGGGATTTCAAAAACTGATGTGTAAAACTGACGATGCCAGAGAATCTGTGGTAGCTTCATCCCTGGCGGTGCTCAAGACCAGGTTGGATGGTCCTGGCCAGCCTGAGCTGGGGGTGGCAACTCCCAGTCTATGGCAGGAAGGTTGGATCTTGATGGTCTTTAAGGTCCCTTCCAACTCAAACCATTCTATGATTCTATGTAATATATAAAATTCTTTAGAAAATGTGCACCACCTCTTCCAATGTTACAGTTATAACTGCGTGCAGAGCTTTGGTACAACAAAAAGGTGCCATTCCGTTGATTTTTTTATTTGCTTTATTAAAATGTAATTGCCAAAATCTCATTCTTATTGTTTGCTGGTTCAGCAGAACGGGAGATTATATTGCTCAGGGCATCACAGACTACAAGCATGGGCTGGCAGTACTCAATGGTCCTGCTGGAACAGGCTGCTTAGACAGGCTGCGGATTCCCCATCCCTGCAGGTGTTCAAGACCAGGTTGGATGGAGCCCTGGGCAACCTGGTCTATAACCAGACTTGGAGGTTGGTGGCCTTGCCTGTGGCAGGGGGATTGGAACTCGATGATCCTTAGGGTCCCTTCCAACCCAAGCCATTCTATGATTCCATTATTCTATGATTCTATAAATAGCAAAGCCCTCCTTTTTCTTCCAGTGTCAGAGAATGGAGGCAGAAGACAGAATAAGAAATGAAGAATGAGATAACAATAATCAACTTGTTGGCTATCTGAGATGCATAAGCAAGCATCTGTTAGGGTGAATGGATCTTGCATAAGCAAGAATCTGTTAGGGTGCACAGGATGTCTGAACATTAGTTGATCTGAACCTCCAGGCATAGTGCTACATGGAACTTTTCAGCACAAAGAGAAGTATTTTCTTCCTCTCCTCATTAAAGAATAATGAGATTTTAATCTACCTGCTAGTCCCAGTGAGCAGTGTTTGCTTGGTAGGTAGCCCCATAGGAATCAATGGAAATGTGAATATCCTGACAGCTTTCCATGAATAATGCGAGCAATGCAAACAAGCAAGTCACCAGCTGAGCTTTCCTTCTCTGCTCTTCTCTGGAGAATCCTTCAGTCTAGTATGAGGATGCAACAAGATTGCTGAGGGATGCATGCCATGCACATGTGGGATTTGAACATACATTTCACCAGGAAAACAGACGTTTTGTATTTCAAATGCATCTCCAGCACCTGGCAGCAATTCCAGAGCAAACAAACACCAGGGCACGCTTCCTATGCCCACACAAAGGATAGAACTGCACTTTGTCATGCCCAGACCTTTCTCTGTACGTGGTCTGCATGTGGTTTCCCTGTCTGCTTTCAGGGCAGAGTCTCCCTCTGGAGGTTGGCTTGGTTCCTCTGTATTTCCTGAAAGGATGGTCTCTTTCCATCTATTACCAAATCAATCACCATCATCCCTGTCATTTCTCACACTATCACCTTGCATACTGTGGTATCCTCCTGTGTGCCTTGCTCTACCCTCCTGTATTTTAGCAGCTGCTGACCAGACCCTGTTGTTGCCTTCCATTTTCCTGCATAAGGTCACTCTGTTTCCATTCCTCCTTCTTGACCGTAGAATCATAGAATCATAAAATGGGCTGGGTTCAAAAGGACCACAATGGTCATCGAGTTTCAACCCTCCTTCTATGTGTAGGGTCACCAACCATTAGATCAGACTGCCCAGAGACATTGATATTCCTCTCCTTTTTCTGAATAGTTATGTGTGGAATATCCTGTCCCCCCGCACTGAAACTGAACCAGGCAAACTTCAAGAAAAAACTTTGGGCTGCTTTCTAGCCTGTTTTGTTTGTTTTTCTTAGACAGGCTAAGCAGTGGGCTCAGGAGAATCTCATGAGGTTCAACAAAACCAAATGCAAGCTCAGTTACTGGGTCATGGCAACCCTCACTGAGGGCTGAAGGACAAAAGGGTGGAGCACACAGCCCTGCCGAGAAGGACTTGGGAGTACTGGTGGATGGCAGATGGACACTAGCCAGAAGTGTGCCAGGGAGGTTTAGATTGGATATAAGGAAAAAGTTTATTACTGTAAGGGTGGTGAGGCACTGAAATATGTTGCCCCAAGGTGTGGTGGATGTTCTGTCCCTGGAGACACCCAAGGTCAGGCTGGATGGGGCTCTGAGCAGTTGGTGGAGCTGTAGGTGTCTCTGTACACTGTAGGAGAGTCAGACTAAATGACCTCTAAGGTTTCCTTCCAATTAAAACAGCTCTATGATTCTGTAACTCTGATGCCAGTTTCACAATCCTTCCCATGTCAGGTCCTCTCTGACCCATTGCAATTCTTCCCTGCAGCTTTTGGGAATGCAAAGACGATCCGTAATGACAACTCCAGCCGATTTGGGAAGTACATTGACATCCACTTCAACAAAAGGGGAGCCATCGAGGGGGCCAAGATTGAGCAGTACCTGCTGGAGAAGTCCCGGGTCTGCAGACAGGTAAGGTGACATATCTGCAAAGCACGAGAGTGGGTCCACTGATATTTGCAGTGACATTATCAGAACAGCTGATGGCTGCTCTTCTTCTGCAGGCCCAGGATGAGAGGAATTACCACGTGTTCTACTGCATGCTGAGAGGAATGACAATGGAGCAGAAGAAGAAGCTGGGTCTCGGGAAAGCCACAGACTACAACTATCTTGCAATGGTGAGGGTGCAGAAAAGTGAAGGTTTGGAAGGATGAAATGGTGTGAACTTCTTAGCAAGGGAGAGAGAAGTGGAAGCTCTTCCTTCAGGAGGCTGTTTTGCTGGTTATAACCTTCTTGAGTCTTAGTCACCAAATAATGAGAATTACTTGTCCCAACACTTCAATCTTAGGACGAGCCCTTAACCTGTTTGTATTCGGCAGGTCACATCCATTATTTCTGTTGGATGATTGGGGTGTTTTTTCCCCTGGCCACTTGTTTAGACACAGCTAGGGTGCTAGATACAAACCAATGCTCTTGGAGAAACGATGGAAGGGGATGAATGTGTGTCTGGCAGCCACCACTCACACAAACAGCAATTTATTCTCACCTCAAGGAGCTTTTTCTCTGATTGATTCTCTTTAGTGCTTAAAGGGAGCCTACAAGAAAGCTGGAGAGAGACTTTATCAGAGATTGTAGTGATAGGACAAGGTGTAATGAGCATGAATTAAGAGTGCAGACATACATTAGATATAAGGAGGAAATTTTTCATTCATAGGGTAGTGAGGCCCAGGCTGCCTGGAGGAGCTGTGGGTACCCTATCCATGGCAGTACCCAAGGTTGGCTGGAGCTTTTGTCACCTATGGTCTATGGAAGGTGAACCTGCCCATGGAGTGAGTTGGGACTGGATGGGCTTTGAGGTCGCTTCCAACTCAAACCATTCAATGATTCTATGACACAGGGTGTCTAGGGACAGTAGGGTAGTGCATTTCACAGGGCTGAGAACCGAATCATAGCCTACACCAAAGGCCAGAACCAGACCAACGGGTTCATCTCACTTATTTATTCCTTAGGCAAAACATCTGCCTTACTAGAGCTTATGGTTTGCTGGGTTTTTTTTGCTTTTTCAGCAAAGCCCTGTTAGCTTAAAGTTGCACCAACCTGTGCCAAATTCACTCATCTTTACCCCATGAAACATCCTTGCCTCCCCAGGGTAACTGCACAACCTGCGATGGCAGAGATGACAGCAAGGAGTACGCCAACATCCGCTCTGCCATGAAGGTCCTTATGTTCACTGACACAGAAAACTGGGAGATCTCCAAGCTGCTGGCTGCCATCCTGCACATGGGGAACCTGAAGTACGAAGGTAAAAGGACAAAATGCAAGGGCGTGTTCCAATATGCTTTTCCTCCTTATTCTGCACAGTGAAATGGAGCCAAGGTAACGGACCATATCTAGACCACCTGCCATGATGCTGTTTTAAGGACTCAGCTGTTCATTGTGATTTGTAAGGACACTTGATATTATTGTGGTGTGTAAGGACAAGAAAGGAGGAATAAATCCACCTGCCCACTCTGCAGGGCTGCCAGACTTTGGTGCACACAGTGGAGACAGGCAGTCCTGTTCAGCCATCTGCGATAGGACCCCAATACATATAATCTCCGCCTTGATGTGTCTGTTCCAGCAGCATGGGGCTGGCAGCCCTTTATTTGAGGCTGTGACATTCATCTCTTCTGAATTAGAGTGTTTGGATATGGCCATAGATCGTTCAGTAAATCCAGGTTTGGCAAGGAGAGACCAATGGTGTGGTCAGGAAGTGCCTAGGTGGTTTGATATGCCTTTGTAAAAGTACCAAGCTGCCCTGATGTCAGAAATGACATGTTAATATGGAAAACAGAAGCCACACTTACATCCTAGAAATTCTGTCATCCCATAAGCCACTGAATACAAGTCCTTTGCTACCAGCAGCAGGACTCCAGTGGCTGCCTTAACTTTTCTCTCCCAACTAATGATTAGATTTTACCTGGCCACCAAATTGAGGCATTGAGGAGAGACCCTTTCCCTCTCCCATTATATTCTGCAGAGCTGCATCCCTTGCTGACTGCTTTCCCTGTGCCTCTTTTCCCCCAGCTCGGACCTATGACAACCTGGATGCTTGTGAGGTTGTGCAGTCGGCATCGCTGATCACTGCAGCATCATTGCTGGAGGTCAGTGTCTCTGTAGTGGTGAGTGGTATTGTCCTTTTTTGGTTTGTTCCTGCGTTCCCAGTGTTGTAGGAAGGCTTGGAAGGCTTCATCTGAGTTAGGATATCTTTGCCCCTCCAGCTCTGGGAGGCTGTGTAAGCCATACTTTGCACTGGCAGTACAGAGGATGTCTCCATCTGAGCTCCCCTTCACACGAGTGGAGAGGAACAGACATTTTAGTGGCACATAGTCCTAAGAAAGACACCCCAGACAGTCCCTGAAATAGTCTGTTTCTCTTATTGATGAAAGACCATCATGGGCAGTCAAGAAAGATACACATACCTGTCTGTGTGTGTCTGGTGAGGTGAGGTAATCCTCACCCAACCACCCACGGAGGGAATGGAGTGCTCCTCTGTGCTTCCCCAGCACAAATCAAGGCTCCCTCCCAGAGAAACCATTCATCACTATGGCCCCAGAGTGTTACCCACAGCCATCTTCAGGCAGTTTTCATGGACTTTATGAACTGGATGTTTCTTTTGCGTGATCTCAAGACTACAAAAAGCTGACAACAAGATGCAAAGCTACATTGATGCTGGCAGGCTTTGCAGGCTTTCCTTTTTCATCTCCATTCCCCACACCTTGTTAGCATCTCTCACTATGTCACAAAGAACACTTTCCATAGTAAAACATTATATTAATTAGTCTTTCTGAAAGTGCCTGTGACATCATTTGAGATCTGTGAAATGATGCTTACCTCCAGTTATGAGGATCTGCACAGTTCTTTTCCAGCCATTTATACTCAAGCTATGGTAAGGAACCCTTGAGCTATGAAGTCAGCAGCTGTGTTTGGTGGTACCTTTGCCAGGTTGAGCCTCAGGATGTGATGAACTGCCTCACCAGCAGAACTATAATCACCAGAGGTGAGACTGTCTCAACTCCTCTCAGCATGGAACAAGCGCTGGATGTGAGGGATGCTTTTGTAAAGGTAAATCTTGGGGTTACTCCTTCCTGTTCCTGATGATACGATGAAGCAATCTGTCAGTTTTGAGACAGAGCATCCACTGCATGGGAAAAGTGAGCTTCAGGAATAGATCCTCAGCTACTCAGAGCAACATTTGCAACACCTGCAGCACCCACACCTGAATTCCAGGATTTTGGCATGTTTAGATCAGTGAAGCTGTGCTAGCAGATAAAACATGTTGACAGGGACAGAGCTGTTCAGCTGTCACCAGAGCATCAGAGAGCATCACCCGAGGCTCTTAGGTGATGGAGGTTAATAGGTTGTGTATGCATCACTGTTTGCAGCCCCATTTAATGTTACAAAGCATGCATAAATACCTCACTACAAATTGTGCTCTGATCTTTGTTGGCCTCATTAGGCATGATATCCTAGGCTTGCCTAATAATGTAGCATGGCTCTGCTGACCCACAGAAAAGGAAACCAGGGGAAGCATGAACTGGATTTAAAGCAAGCACATAAGAAAGTATCAAAATTTGAGATTTTGCTTTAGATTTTCTTTGGTCTAGGCTTTCAAGTCCAATGTCATTGATCTACATAGTGGCTCTTGCAGCTTTAAAACATGTCAAGAATCAAGCATAGTCTTCCTTGGGAGCGGTCCAGTTGCTGGTTGTGCTGTAGGGATGTCTGTGCCATCAAGGGAGGAGTGATGCCACAGACTATCAGAGTGAACTTCTAACTTGCCTCAGTAAGCTCTGCATTTGGGATATTGCAGGGAATTTATGGGCGGCTCTTTGTGTGGATCGTGGAGAAGATCAACGCTGCCATTTACAGACCTCCTTCGCAGGAACTCAAAAGTGTTAGAAGATCCATCGGCCTCCTTGACATCTTTGGCTTTGAAAACTTCACTGTGAACAGGTATGGAGTCTGCAGTTGGAGATCCAAGTCTTAACCCTCATTCACCAACCCAAACTTAATGTCTTGCAGTTTCATCTCCCCTGGGATGAACAAGACTTTGTTGGTCCAGGCCAATTTCTGCATGAGAGATTATCAGAATTAATCATTTTTTATGTTGCAGAAGACAAGATACTTCCATTATTTGTTTAATTATTGTCCAAAATGTATCCACGGGAGATGACCTCCAACTCATTTATTTAGGCTACATACATACAGCAGTGGTGACACTGCTTTGGGGGAGAAAAACTGTTTAACTGGACCAATGTGGTAATTTTTAGCCAACAGCAACCTTAGTAAGTGATTGACAAGACCTGAAGGTATTGCTTCAAGCATAGGAGAGTGACGGAGAAATAAAGACCATGGTGGATCTAAACTGATCTTTCCTTCAATTTCTGTCCACAGTTTTGAGCAGCTGTGCATCAACTTTGCAAATGAGAACTTGCAGCAGTTCTTTGTGCGACACGTTTTCAAACTGGAGCAGGAGGAGTACAACCTGGAGAACATCAACTGGCAGCACATCGAGTTCACCGATAACCAGGATGCCTTGGACATGATTGCCATCAAACCCATGAACATCATCTCTCTCATTGATGAGGAGAGCAAGTTCCCCAAGGTGTGTTTTGGGCTCAGCCTTCCTTCCAGTGACTCTACTGGTTTCACCTCTTTATATTTTCACAACGGCACCCCATGAGAGGTCTAATCAGCCCTAAATCACACACCAGGGAAAATATAACATGCATTTACTACTCAGTTATATACTCATAGCTTTTATTATTCCATGAGTATCGCAAACATGCTTAAGACAAATTAACATTTCTGGATGGAATAATACACCTGTAAAGGCTCTAGGACAGCTTTTGACTGAAAGCTTAGGAAAAAAAATATTGTTAAATATACTCACTCCTGACTAGTTTGAATACAGCACAGAACACCATATTTTTGTTCTTGTTTTCTGCATTTGAGATACCCCTTCCAATCCATCTCTTGTCAAAACAAATGCACATTGTCCCCTGAGGAAAAAAAAAAGCACTATTGATTGGAAAATTACTGTCATGGGACAAACCTTGGTTAAATGGATGACCTTTTCCTATGTGCACAGGGTACAGATGCCACGATGTTACACAAGCTGAACTCCCAGCACAAGCTGAATACCAACTACATTCCTCCAAAGAATAACTATGAAACCCAGTTTGGCATTAATCATTTTGCTGGAATAGTTTACTACGAAACAAAAGGTATGGGATGGCCCTTGGCGCACTGCAGGTGTTAGGGAATGCTCAGGGGAAGGTGAGATGTTGCTGCAATGAAGCAGAGTTGGATGGCAGTCAGTACTAGTGTCAGTGTTCTCCTTTTCTGGTGGCCATGGTCTTTCAGCAGTGCCTGTAATCTGCAGAGCTTTGAACTCTATGTCCCTAGGAGAAAACTGCAGTGCTTTTCATCACTACTGTTCTCGATCTGGTCTCAAGATGTGTCTCTGCCTTCCTCCTCTCTGCCTGCTCCACCATTTTTGCTTAGTCTTTCGTAATGAAATCCACTCAGGTCCATCCCAAGCCATGGCTCTATCAGGATATTTAGTTGTCCTGGGCTCTGGGATAATGCTGTGTACCTGCATTGAATTTTTCACACATGAGCTCTGCAAACTCTCTGTCATTGCACAGCACAGCGTGTCCTTAACCCTTAAGCAATTCCATACAAATGAAGGGCACATTTTCATTACAGTTTCTTGCTTTTGTGCACCTCTCATTACCTCCAAAGAGAAGCCACTATCCCAGCAACCCAGAGACTGTATACAGGCCACCTATTGGCCATGTCATTGACCTATGTGTTGTCCCATTATCCTCTAGGCTTCTTGGAAAAAAACAGGGACACGCTGCATGGAGACATCATTCAGCTGGTGCATTCATCAAAAAACAAATTCATCAAACAGATTTTCCAAGCAGATGTGGCGATGGTAAGGCATGCAGCAGGTGGGAAAAGATCTTTATTTACAGGGAGAGTTTTCTTTGAAAGGGTGGAGGAACTGCAAAGGGACTAACTGCTTGGGTGCTCCTTGGGGTGTTTCAAACCTCGTAGTAAGAGCCAAAAACCACGATGTATGAATGTGGTACAACCACATTCACACTCCCAGATCACACAGTTCAGTTCTTAAAAGACTGTTTCATGCTGCAATTGCTCTTCTATTAATTGTATAGGGATGAGAACAATGAGGTTTTTGATTGTAGAAATCTGAGAAAGAGCCAGCCCTTACTGTTGAATAGTTCAAATCTTCATACAATAGAGTGACAGATGGAAACTAAATAACTGCTCTGAATGAGTTGAATATCAAGGATGCTGGGTGAAGACTTTCCAAAGTAACCACGTTTTTCAGGGGTTGATGTCCTATTTCCAAACATCAGTCAATGGCACTGATGGTACAAGGGACTTAGGGACCTTCAGGAGTGCTAAACAGATTTAAGTGCTGAATATGATGGAAGGAAAATTAATGTTTAGATTCCAAATAAATTTCTTAAATTAGGTTACAGGTTCTTTTGCAAGGCTTATTCAAAACACAGCTACTCAGCTTTGCTCCTTCTGCAGTGAATAATTGATATCACTTTGACTTTATTAGGAATGAGATAAGGTTTATCAGCCCCACTCAGGCTACCAATTGGTGTGACACTGTCCCCAGAAGTGGATGCTCCTGCTGAACTAGATAACTCCCTTAGCATCAGTGATGCTACCCTCTTTGCTTTTTATTGCTTATTCCTCAATGCTTTTTGTTTTCAGGGCGAGATATGCAGCTCACCTTGGAAATAATTTCTTGCTTGTTTGGGTAGAACAGAATGACGTTTGCTCTGGGGAATTGATAAGAGGGAGCTCTCAGGTTTATGCAATTGTGCAGACTTAGTCATGGGGACACCTACCGAGCTTGCTGTATGGCAAGCCAAACTGAGATGCCTGCTAGGGTATTGTCTAAGATTTGAGAACTGAGACATTTTAAACCATCAGAGCACGTTGTCTTTAAGCACTATGAGAATCTGTCCTGAGTGGTGGTCCCTTTGCCATGATGTTTAATTACCTCTGCTTTTCTTCTCTGAATGAGGGATTTGTAGTCTGATATGAAATTGGGAAGGGAGTAAAAGTTCTGTCATAGGTTGTCTAGTCATGCACCATATTAGCATGAACTGAGGGAGTACGAAACCCCTAAACACCATGCAAACAAAATCTGCAAAGAAAAGAAGGATGATGGAAGAAGGAGATGAGATGACTTTGTCATTGTCTCTCACAAAAATTCAACCATCTTTGCAGCCCCTTTCTTCAAAGGCATCTCCTAAAAGAAGGCGTAAGTAGGTAAGCACAGGTTGTAGGAGTGCATGCAGCAATGAGTTGGGAGAAGACTCTGCTTGGAGGTCTGCAATTGTTTTTTGAGCATCAGGAGGACTTTCTTCCTGAGGAAGTCTGGCCAGGTCAATCAAATCTAAGAATATTTCCACCGAAGAAAAGACCAGTGGCCACTCTGGTGAGAGCTAAATTAGGCTTTTGTCCTCAAGAACTTCTCAGTGAGCTCATAGGATTTGGTGAAAAGCAAATCCGTATCTAGTTTGTGGCATTTCAGCTTTCAAATGTGTTCCTTATGTGCCAGAATATTGAAGGAGGTCAAGAGTTTCGAAACCAAACTAAAGCATATCTTTGAATTTGTAGTAACCGATCCCTAAGTCACCTAATCTTTGTGCACACCAAATCCTGTGTGGGGGAAACCAGTTATTGCTGATGACACAGGGCTGAGCTTTGTTTGTGGGTGACCATTGTGGAGGAGGTCTGTCTGCTTGCATTGACTGAATTGAAACATTGCTTTGAGCACTGTCAAGTGAAATGACAGCTTCAGTGGGAATTACACATGGTTCCTCTGAGGAATCGACATGGCCCATAGCCACCATGGTCTGATGGTTCTGCATGCTCCACTTGCAGATAGAGCAAGAAAGGTGGAAATCAAAGATGGAATATTGATGAAAGGAAAAAGAAAGAGCAGATCTGGGTGCTTTTCCTTCAGTGAAAAGTTCATTTCGTAGAATCTGGGGAAGAAGAGAGCAATATCTTTAGGATTCTTGTGAATTATTTGTTTTTATTTTTGATGGCATCTTGCCATCTTGCATCTTGCAACTGGTCAGAGGGGAGAAGGGATTTGCAAGGCAGAGGACTGGGGAAGGCTGAAGCTAAATGGTAACAAGTGAGTTATTTCTAAGAGGCAAGAGCTGGACAGCAGTGGTTCCCTCAGGTTCAAGGATGTGAACATTAAGAGAAAAGGGGAAAGCCAGGATCTACAAGAATCTAAGAATTAGCACAGTTTGCTGATGGGATGTTTCAACGCCTCCAAGACTAACAATGTCGGGCTCCCAGTTTGGTTATTCCTTCTTTTCACTGTTTGCTCTTCTCTGTCTCTGTTCTTTTTGTTGTTTGTTTGTTTGTTTGTTTGTTTTACCTGTGCTTCATGTAGTTTCTCTGTGGCTATGCATCCAGCACTTTTGGCCAGTCGCCCACACCCACGCCAAAGGTAAACTGAATACATGAGTTTCTCTGCTGTATGTTCACCTCCCCTTGGCAAAGATTGTGCTTCTCTCTTGTTGGTCTGTTGCTCTCCCTGTGTTCTCTATAGAGGATCCATTTCAAGTGTTGATGTGACAAAGAGCTTTTTTAGGGCTTGCTGACTATTTACAGAAGTATGAATCGTTTATTTGTAAAATTTAACTCAGAAGAGATTTATCACAATGGGAGTTTGGTTTGGATAAAATCAGAACCAGCCTGAGACAAAGTTTTGGATTTGGATTTTTGTTTGTTTGTTTGTTTGTTGCTGTTTTTTTTTTTTTTCCTTTTTTTTTCTTTTTTTTTTTCCCCTGATATTTGAATCATTTTATATAACTTAAGATTGACCACATGTGGGATTTGGTTGTTTATCATGTTGCCAACATTGGCTTCAGTGGTTCATTACACCTCAGTGCAACAGCAAATCTGGCTCTGTTTTGCACACGGGGGGGCAAGAGGCTGATGGTTCATGCACAAACAGAGACTCTTGGATTTCATTATGGGATTGCTTGGAATTGCTGTCATTTTTAGGATCATTTCATGCCTTGTGAGAGTTCAAATTCAACTCTTCAAAGGTGCAGTTAATATTGAACTTATCCATGCTCATCCAAACAGGCTCTTGGCAGCTGTTTTAGGTCTTTCCTGTTGTACCTCACCTCCTGACTGGTTCTGATGGCTTCCCAAACCTTTTGTGCTAGATGTTTGACCATAGAGTATTGTGTGCTAATGGTTTTGTGACATCAGCTCTGTGAATCTGCCTACATTTCTTTGACAGCCCCCTAATAGCCAAGGGATTATGTTAGAGATGGACCTGGCTTTCAAAATTCAGATCCTTGCATGGGCTGAATTTCAACCCTTCTTACCTCCACGTTGTTTCAGAATGTTTGTATTTGGAATTCCAATGAGGATGACCCAAACCAAAATGAACCAAAGCCATTAATTCCAAAGCTGAACTCCTTCCCCTCCATATCATGATTGAAAAGTGTTTGGGTAGCAGCATCTTGTTGAGCCCTATTCTAAGGCTGTAGCAGTGCCACACACCAAAAGAAAAAAAATTATTCCTGAATTAAGATAAGGTGAAGTAAAGCACAGGAGAGAATTGTGCAAAACCCATCAGAAATGCCCATGTCAGTCTTTTTCTCTGAAGACAACAAGAGATACAGGGAAAGGAGAGAAATAACACTGATGATTTCTGAGAGTCTTGTTGTCATTACAGTTCTTGTAACGTAGCCTAGTGTTTTGTAAATTTTCTAATAAAGAATTGATCATGTTTGGTAGGCACTGAGGCAAGGGAAGAACAACAGTTAAAACAGTAACTTGTAGAAAATGGAGCCTTAGTTCAAAAAGAGTAATACTCAGCACTGTTATTTATCCCATGTCAGCTCTGCATCTCAAGGCACTTTCCAGATTGCACGCCCTTTAGGACACACACTGTCTCTTCACTATATGCTACCTCAAGACCTGCTATGAGGTGGCCCCAACTTTCAGTGGTCACCTAGAGGTGACCCCAGTGACATTTGCTACAGCAAACAGTGAGCATCAGTGTCCTCAGACTTGACAAAAATAAAAGGCTAAAGCACATGCCATTTTGGCATGGCTCAGGGCTGCAACCATAGTATCATTAAGGTTGGAAAAGACCTCTGAGATGACTGAATTCAATTCCAGCTCATCCCCACCATGCCCATTTACCATGTTCCTCAGTGCCACATCTCCACAGTTCTTTAATACCTGTAGGGGTGACGACTCCACCACCTCCCTGAGCAGCCTGTTACAAGGCCTCATGGTGAGGCTCTTTCTTTATGAGAAGAATTTCTTCCTAATATCCAGGACCTGTGAATCTTGCTTATCCTTCCACATTATACTAATCTCAACCTCCTTGAGCTAGGCTATCTATGGACACTGATCAAGAAACAGCATCTGTCCCAAAGATGCTACTATAGGAGTTTAAAAGCTAGGACCTGTCTTGTCAGGAGAAAAGTAGAATGTATTCAGCCCTTTATCCTTCAGTTTTTTGGGACTGTGTCTATTTTGAGCTAAAAAAGTTCTTCCTCCACAACACAGTTTACATTTTCAGTGCCTCACATTGTTGGCAGGCTGCTCCACTTACTTTTTTGGCCATTTTGTTGAAATGCCAAAGGAGATGTGATTGTCCCCACACTGGTGTTTAATTGAGGCAGGAGGAACAATGACTTCAGCATTGTCATCCTGTCCATACATGAAGACGTTAGTGAAAAACTCTTGCCTGAGGTTTCATTGTGTAGCTGAGAGCCCAGTAAGCGCCTATTGGAGCTGGTGCCCACCATGGAAGGGTCAGTGTGAAATGTCAAGGATGCAGGGGACACCCATCCATTCACGTCCCATGCCCACTTGAATGGATGATGCCTTCTTGACAGGAAGAGCCTGGAGCTCCCTAATGATTTTAATAAGAATTCAAATTCTGGCCAAATTTTGTCCAGGTTCTGGCCAATGTTCCTTCTCTCCTGCCATTCCCATCAAAAGGGATGCATATAACACCACTGCCTTACACCAGAGCTGGATGCATGCAAGGAAGAATTGCAAGGCACCAGCAAGGCAGAATCTGCTGTCTGCAGGCAAACTGCTCTTTCATTCCTATATAGGGGACCCTTGTATGAAGTCTTGCACCCTTCCTACCACCACAGCTGACAAATGACCTCTCCCAGCTAAACCCAAATCAGCAAACCTGACAAATGGGCAGCTGATTCCAACTCCCAGCTGTGCTCCTGCATCTGTTGCTGCTTCTTGTGACTGTCATTTCATATTGCATGAAGGTGACCCCTTACACAGAATTAGCAAAGTGCTAAGAAAGCAGCCACCAAAATTATCCAAACTAGGATTCTTGCTAGAACAGCCTATT
This sequence comes from Centrocercus urophasianus, assembly GCF_019232065.1. Lineage (NCBI taxonomy): Eukaryota > Metazoa > Chordata > Aves > Galliformes > Phasianidae > Centrocercus > Centrocercus urophasianus. The sequence goes on from NW_024885355.1 coordinate 909,161, forward strand.
CCTCATCAAATCTGTGATGGAATGTGAGCATCGAACTCTATGCTGCTCTGCAGGTAGCAGCTGCATCCATTAATTACCGTAGGTTTGTTAATGACTTGTCCTTCAGTGGAGAATTTTGCTGGGAGAGGTCACTGGTGGCCCCTCAAGCTCTCTTGGCCAAGACAAGCAGGTTTTTCTGGTGTGTGCATGAGCTGGGTTTTCTCTGCTCACGTTGTCTTGTTGGAATTCCATGATGACTTTGTGTTTGTGCTGATTGGGTTTGTCCTATTACTGTGTCCAACCTGAGCTCTGGGGGTCATTTTGGGGGTTGGGGATTGTTGTCTGCTGTAAGATGAAGCACACATAAGGATTTTAGCAAAAGAAGTCAAAATAAAACTCACCACCTTGCAGAACAGAGGGGCAAGGTGGAGATGGAGACTTTGTGGCTCCACACCATGGCTTGGCCACCTGCAAAGAAGAGGATGTTTGGAGGAAAAGTGCATGAAAATCCTGCTCGAATCCTCTCTTTGGGAATTCCCTGGCCATCAGGTCATATCACAGGCCATGTCACAGTGTGTCCTATTTTGGAGATGTAATGTGGGGCCTGCCTCTTCCTCCTCCAATCCATCAGCAGCATCTGCTGCCCTACAAATGCTCCATGGACACCAGACCACTCTGTCTGATGTTTGACATGGTATGGTAGTAGCAAAAAGAAAGCCAGTGGCTTCATTTAGTTTGGAGAAATGTTCTCTCACAACAAAGGAAGGGCTATTAAGAGAAAACTTTCCATTCTTCTTTACAAATACTTGCCCAAAGCTCTAGGTGAGATTATTAATTTCACCAATGGAGCTAAAACTAGCAAAATACTCAAAATCATCCTAGAAGAACAGTGATAGCAAGGTTGGCATGACTTACTGTACCCATCCTCGAAGGCGTTCAAGGCTGGGTTGGACAGGGTGCTGGGCAGGCTGACCTGGTGGTTGGCAATCAGCCCATGGCAGAGTGTTGGAAATGGATGATCTTCAAGGTCCCTTCCAATCTAAGCCATTCCGTGATGTACGGGATGGGGAAACCCAGGCATCTCCTGGGTAATGCATTGCCCCAGGTTGCAACAGAGAAATTGTTGAAGACCTAAAAGGGGCTGTTTGCTCTCACAAGCCAATCTTCTTTATAGCTTTGCACAGGATGCTTGGGAATGTCAGTCAGACAGGGAGGCTTAAGCAGGACAAATTGCATTCCAGCACTATTCCACCTATGGATGAGGCACACAGGGCAAATTGCAGGTTGTCTATCCAATATGAAAGAGAAAAACTCAGGTGCTCCAAGTCCAAGCCCTCTCCCCCACATCTTCCACCCTCCATCTCAGCCCTGAGGCCTCCACTCCCACCTCCAGCTGCAGCAGGAGTCTCGTGGGACCGTGGCCAGAGGGGAAGGGCACTGTTATCCTTTCATTTCCTGAGCCTGCTCTGCTGTGGTTTTGCAGGGAGCGGAGACAAGGAAGCGCTCGCCGACTCTCAGCAGCCAGTTCAAGCGGTCCCTGGAGCTGTTGATGAGGACTCTCAGTGTCTGCCAGCCCTTTTTTGTCCGCTGCATCAAGCCCAATGAGTACAAGAAGCCCATGGTAAGTTCTGCTTTTCTCTCTTGCTTGTTTTTTTTATTTTATGGGATTATCCACTGGAGCTAGTGGCTAACACAGCCCTTTCTGCAAGCAGACAAGTCCACAGAATTTGTTAAGGCAAATTTGGGCACTGTACCTTCAATGCAGCAGCACCCCAAACTTTCTGTGAAGGGGAGATGTTTCCCCCACCTTCATTCCCAAGGATGACCTCGAGGAATTCACCCTGTAGCCCTTTATCCTATAGGAAATGTCTTTTATTTCCATAGTCAGAGTCTCTGTTCTAGCAATAGTGCCCTGCATCGTGTCCTCTTGCTGGGTCTGATGTTTCCTGCAAGTGATCCCCTTTCTGTGCATGTTTTCTACAAAATTTTTGAGGGATCTTACTTTTTTCACCCCACTAGATTCTTTCCAACTGTTATCTCCTTTTCTGTTGTTTTTTGTTTTGGGGTTTTTTTCGTTTGCTTGTTTGTTTGCAGCAGTATCAGATGTACAATTAAAAATCACAGAGGGAAGAAAATGGTAAATAGCGCAAAGGAAAAATAAAAGTTTTGTTTTTATTCCTACGTGGTCCTATGTGGAGCCAGGATTTGGACTTGGTGATCCTTATGGGTCCCTTCCAACATGGAATATTCTGTAATTCTATGATTCAACAGTAGAATCATAGAATCATAGAATCCTTAGAGTTGGAAGGGACCTCCAAGGGTCAATTACATAGGTGTGATTCCCAGGGCTGGGTGTGTTAGACTATGACAGAGAGAATTATTAGAACATGAGGTATTTTATCCATATGAACAACCAATAGGCAATCCTCCCATCTCTCAGAGCGCTCTTAAACCAAACAACACAAAGGCTTAAGACAAAAAAAAGGTTAAAAATTACTCAGAGCCTTAAAAACAGTTGGCAGCCCATTGAAACTGCCCCTTTTATTGTGTCTATTTCCAAAGCAGTGAACGCTCTGGGATAAACTTCAATGAATAAATGAGTGTGTGGCTGTAGATTCCCCAGTGATGTTGAATGGCCTCTGGTTCAGCACCCTGATGAACTGAGTCCTGGATCTTTCCCTCTTAGCCACTCACCACTCTTAATAGTGATTCTTCTTGGGGTTAAAGAGCTTTATCTAATAGTAATTTCAGCTTTTTTCTTTCAGTGGCTTATCTAGAGAGAAGTTATCTAGATAGAGCTGGAGTTTTATCTAAAGTTAGTTAGAAAACTCAAATGAATGCCAAAAAGCAAAAGCACAGAACATCAAATTTTGGACATCCAAGCAGTGTTTGCTTGTAACTTACGGTTCAGTGAGTGTAACACAGCACGGGGCAAAGAGTTTGGTGGCTCTCTGAGTGGTTTATTGTTCTTTGGGTGAACATTAAAAGGCAGTTAATGGCATATTAAAGGAGTATTTTAGGTTAATATGTAACAGTGTGTCTAAACTGAGATCACTGAGCTGAGGCCGAAGCAAAACCTTGCTTCAGAACATGGGTGGTGCTGAGAAATTGCTGCACATTCTGAGCTGATGTTAACAAATTATTCGTGGTGCCCCAACTCTGAGCTGCTTTTTTGCATTTGGGTATCTGGGATTCAGTCAGGCATTCTGCATCAAATTGTATTTGACCAGCTGTGATAAGAGCTAGCTAGAATATTGCGTTCAGCTCATTAACTACAAGACTTTTGGTGGGACATAAAAAAAAAGATAAAAGCGTGGAAGAATAGAATCTCACTGTTAAAGTCATGAGTGGATGAGTTAACCCTGCATCAAGGTCTGCAGTGATGTGAGAAGTGTGTTTTTGTTCTATTTATTTTTGGCATGGTTTAGTAATCCAAAGGAAAAATCTCCCAGATAATGGAGCACAGAGCTGTGCAGGGTCACTGCAGAAGAGAGCATTTTCTGGGAGTTCATTTTCTGTCCCAGCCAATGAAGGAAAGTGTGTTGATAGTGATAGGAAACAGCATGCCGGGAAGTGAAAGGTCATTGGAAAGTCCTGGCTGTTTGTTACTTTCTGTTATTTTAAAGCTTTTGTTTCCTTTCCAAAATGTACTTTTGAAAAAAAAAAGAAAAGAAGAAAAAAAAAAGAAAACCTTTCTTTTTTTTTTTTTACAAGCCCTCAGCTGCTTCATGGAGCAGGGAGAGAGGGGGAGAGGAGAGCACAACAGGGCTTACTGCCCATGCTGTTCCAGCACCACACCATGTCTGCCTTAATTTGACATTTAATGACCACGAGTGGTCATTACAAGGTGTTGTTCACTGTTACGTTGTGTTCTCAGATCTTCTCTCCATCCTTTTCATAGAGTGTAGGGCATGTGCTGCTTTGCATAGAGGAGTTAAAGAAAGGTCCATGATAGCCAACTCCTATAGCCTCGGGTCCACCACATGGAGGGTTTGAGTGGGTGCCTGCCCTCATTGCCTTACACAGCTTCCATCTTATGGCCACGCCAAGGTGTGCAATCATAAAATTATTTAGATTGGAAAAGACCTCTAGTCCAAACCCAGCCTATTAGCACCATGCCCACTGGCTGACCATGTCCCTCAGTGCCACGTTTCCATGGTTCTTGAACACCTCCAAGGACAGTGACTCCACCACCCCCATGGGCAGCCCGTGCCAATGCATTGCCGTTCTTTCTAAGAATAATTTCTTCCTAATATCCAGTCAAACCACCATGTCCTGTAACCTCCCCAGCTGTTTGACCGGGAGCTGTGCGTCCGTCAGCTGAGGTACTCAGGGATGATGGAGACCATTCGGATCCGCCGTGCTGGCTACCCCATCCGCTATACATTTGTGGAGTTTGTGGACCGATACCGGGTGCTTATGCCTGGGGTGAAGCCAGCATACAAGCAGGTGAGTGTCTTCTTCCATTGCCAATAATTGTTCTTTACTGGTCTCTCTGGAGGTGTTCATAGGAGGTGCATCCTCTCCGAAAGCAATTGTGCAGCATTTGATCCTCAGATGTGGCAGCAGTTCTCTGGGATTTTCAAGTGAAAGAAGAGTGGTTGTGGGACTGATAGGGACAGAGAGCTGAGCACCAAGGGGCCTTATTCAGCCATTCCCACTCCCTCCCCTTAAATGTGGTGAGAAGTAAATTAGCAGAAAACTACTGGAATTTAGACCAGAAAGGATCAGCACTGATCAGGAAGGGTGAAGCTGGTCCTGATAAACGACATTTCCATTCCCACTAGGGGGACCTGCGTGGGACATGCCAGCGCATTGCTGAAGCGGTGCTTGGAAAGGATGATGACTGGCAGATTGGCAAGACAAAGATATTCCTGAAGGTACTGGGCTCCCTGCATCAATCTGCTATCCAGGATCCTTGTTGATGAAGGGGCCTCCTACCAACCCTTTCCATCACAAGACATGACCCTGACATCCGGTCTCTGGGCTGGCACAGCAATAAGCAGAAACTGAGCCAAGGCAGGATATCTGGAGCTGGTTTAGGAAGTGTCAGGCAGGAGGAAGTCCTGACACGCTGCCAGCCCTGATGCATGCACATACTCGTAGAGACACAGAAATAGTCACATTAAATACAGCCTTTTCCCTCCTGGGAAAAGAGAAGTGTGCATGCAAAGCCCTGCAGAAAGAGGGATTGAGAGTAGAATCACAGGATCACAGAATCACAGAATCACAAGGTTGGAAATGACCTGCAAGATCATCTAGTCCAACCACCCTCCCATTCCTATTAGTACCACAAGCTCAGTTTGGTTTTGGCATGTCCTTGCACAACACAAGGCTGAGCTGACCAGGAACACAAGGCTGAGCTGACCAGGAAGCAGAACGGAAGCAAAGCCTTCTTTCATGCAAAAATCTCATAACTAGATTCTGCTGGCTTATATTTAAATAACACCCACGCCTCATCTCCATCCTTTCCCTAGAATCTGTTTCTACTAGTCACTCTTTCCAGAGCCTGTTATCAAGATCGCACAGCTGTTAGGGCAGGAAACGGAGAAATCAGGAGGCCCTGATTTGATGTGAGGTCAAGCAGGAAGCATGTGGACTTGCCTGCACTGCACCCAATGTTCAGCATGCCACAACTGGGACAGAAAGTGAAGCTCATTGTGGGAGGAATGAAAAGAAAGCTTAGATCAGTGCATCTGAATGCTTCAGGGCAAGGAAATTCCACGTAATGAAGCTGTTTTGTCCTTAGGGTATGGAAGAACTGTAGCTTTAGCTGGAGGAAGTGATGTGACCCAGGCAGTCTGAGGTTTGCTCCCAAACCTGTCCAGTGCTCCTGGGACTTGTTCCCATGGCTAATGGCACTGGCAGGAAGCTCAGCATGGAAGGACAATACAATTTGTGTGCTTTCAGACACACAAAGTTCAGCATATTCAGACTGTTACTGCTCTGGTTCAATTGGGAATTAAGGCAGTGAATCACTAAGATTTATGTTAGAATTTCTCCAGGAGATGGTAAGGAATGCTCAGGACTTAAAATGTCCAAAGAGTTTGTTTTGGTCTTGTTCCCTTGTGAAGGTCCTTGCATCATCTTTGCTGCCATATTTCAAGTGATTGTAGATCTTCAGACATGAGTACTGTGTTGTTTCCCCCCTCAGGATCACCACGACATGCTGCTGGAGATTGAGAGGGACAAGGCCATCACAGACAAAGTCATCCTCATCCAGAAGGTTGTGCGTGGGTTCAAGGACAGGTAAGTGTGAGCCCTTCTGTTGTCTGGGAGGTGGGCTAACAAGCAGCTCCCAAGGGATGCATTGCTCCCTTTTCACCCATCTGACCTGAGCGGCCTGTAGCTGGGAAGAGGGAATTTGTCATGCAGTTGCAACAAATACTGGGGGAAAACAGTAGAAGAAATAGAAGTAAAATTATTCCTTGCCTCAAATATGGACTGAATAGAACCTTCTGTTCCTGCTTGGTGGTGTCTTCAAGGGAACAAATATTTGTTAAGTGAGACTCTGCTGAAGGCAACACTAAGCCCCCAGTCTGCAGCAGACCCCCACAAGACTGCAGCGGGGCTATTGAAATCTCCATTACAGCTAATGTTCCCATCTTAGAATCACAGAATCACGGACTGGTTTGGGTTGATCAGCTTTTTGATGGATCAGTTTGCCCAAAGCCCTGTCCAACCTGACTCTGAACACTTTCAAGGATGAGTCACCCCATCTTTTCTGAGCAGACTTTACCAGGGTCTCACCATCTTCAGAGTGGAGAATATCTCCCTAATATCTAATCTAAATCTATCTTCTTTTAATCTGAAGGCATTACACTTTGTCCTATTGCTACACTCCTTGATAGTGGCTCTCTTCCAAGCTTTAAGCCCTCTTTAATCCCTCTGGAAAGGGGCTTTCTACAGCAATCCTATAGAGATCTCTGAGTTGTTGTGATGCTGCTGTCCCCAGGGTGTCTATACACATGCTCAGACCAGACTCAGGAGCATGTAGTGAGCAGATGAGGGTAGTGGGGTGGTATTGCTGAAGTCTGAATCAGATTGAATCAATTTTCAGGTGCCTGGAATTGAAGCAGGGGGAGCAGTCAGTGAGATTTCAGAGGAGAATGCAAAGGGGGGAAGGCGGGGACCGTTCAATATCTGCTCTGCCCAATCCCATGGATCAGCATATGGAGACCCATCAGAGAGAGACCATACAGACCTTCTTGTAAAGGCAAAGAAAGGGGAAGGGGAAAGGGAAATTTTCAAGCAAAAAATGCAGAATTTGTTCCACCCAGATACTCAATTTCAAGTCTCTAAAGAATGAGGCCCAGGAGATAATAAATCAAGGCCAAACTGCAGACACACAGGTCTGAAATGCCTTTACAGGTCCAATTTCCTGAAAGTGAGAAATTCAGTCCTGATGATTCAGAGATACTGGCGTGGACATAACTGCAGGAAGAACTATGGTGCTGTAAGTATATGCGTGCTTCCTTACACTTCTGCCTTCCTACATGTTTTAGCTGGGACCTAAATTAGAGTTTTCTGGCTCAGTTTGCCCCACCAGGTTTGGGTTGGTGGGATGAGAAAGGAATTGTGTCCCTGCTGTTTTGCCTTCTGATTAAAGACAGCTCCTTATCACCTCCATGCTGTCCCTTTTGCTCATAGATTAGATTTCCATTGTATCAAATAGTCACTTGGACTTTTAAAAGCCTTGCCCTACTGTCCAAGTGATTGAAAACTCTGAAAAACAGACTCCATCCCCATATGTGATCACATCTGCAAACAGGGCTTTCTCCTGGGCTCTCCTCAGCCTAATCCATGGCCTTCATCTCTCCTTGTCCTAGCTAGTTTTGATCCTAAAGTGGGTCATTTCAGAAGTGTGCTGTGGTCTAAAGGGTTCAGTATCATCCTGTGAGGCTGCAATAGGATAGAAATTGCCATTTCCAGACTGATCAAGATGCTGCTTGCTTCCACAAAGCCAATTCATGGGAAGAGATCTGGAGGAGCAGCGATTCGCAGGGAAGTTATAGAGTCACAGAATAGCTTGTTTTGGAACAGACCTCAAAGGTCTTATAGCTCCAACCCCCCTGCCTTGAGCAAAGTTGCCAACTGCTAGATGAAATGCTAAAGTCCATGGGAGATGTTGGAACTCCATGGGAGCAGGCTCAAGGTTGATATCAGGAGCCAGACCTTTTGAAACCTCTCAAAGACAGAAACCACAGGTCTCAGTGGGCAAGAAACTCCCTTCATCCTCCTTGGGCTTCAATTAACGCAGCAGCCAGAGGGCTTCATTTCTCCACCCTCTTGGAGAACCTCCCTCCTGGAGGGTTTGTCTTGGCGAGATCTGATTTCAGTCACTCTTATTTAAGAAGGAGATTAGCAAAGCAAATCTGCTTAGGGTGAGCTGCGGTGGATGGGTTTCATGGTTCTCCCTCTTGCAGATGCGTATTGGCTTCCTGAGACTGCAGGCCCTCTACCGATCCCGCAAACTCCACAAGCAGTACCACATGGCCCGCCGGCGCATCATCGAGTTTCAGGCCCGCTGCAGGGGCTACCTGGTCCGTAGGGCTTTCCGTCACCGCCTCTGGGCTGTCCTCACCGTGCAGGCCTACGCGCGGGGCATGATAGCACGGAGGCTGTACAAGCGCCTCCGAGGAGAGGTACGTATTGTGGAGAGGATGGTTGTGGGAAATAGAAGTGGGGAGAGGGAGGACAAATAGGTTAAAGGGCGCCAAAGAATCCTAAAAAGTAGGAAACGTCTCTTGAGAAGGGCTCCTGTGTTTGTTCCTCAGTATCATCGGCGCCTGGAAGCAGAGAAACTTCGGCTGGCGGAAGAGGAACGGCTCCGAAAGGAGATGAGTGCCAAGAAAGCCAAAGAGGAAGCAGAAAAGAAGCATCAAGTATGCCAGGATTGCTCTTTCCAGGGTTCTCTCACTATTTTCAAGGGCCTGCTTCTGCTCCGTTGAGGGGGAATGCCAAAAATATCTGAGGGATTTCTGCCCTGCTTGAGTTATTTGTGTTTAATTCACTAAAGCCCTCTGTGCTCTATCTAGACTTAGACTTAGGCTGCTCCAGAATTTCTGATCTGCTGCAAAGGAATGTCAGAGATTACGGTTGTTATTTGCTTCCTTTTGGTGTTGTATGAAGGCTGAAGGTGGAATTGTGTAATGTGTATATGTGCAAGTGTGCACATATGGAAGAGAATGTATTATTGCTTTGTCCTTCTACAGTTACGGAGCTGAGATTCTATATAAACATGCTACTGTTTAGCTCCAACTCACATGACTGGGATAGTGTCCTGAGCACTGAGAACCCCACATTTCTAAAGCTGGTCTCCATGGAATTCAGTGCCACCTCTCTGGAGTCAGCAGTTGAGTCACTGTACATTTTCTCTTCCAGGTACGCCTTGCCCAGCTGGCCCGCGAAGATGCAGAGAGAGAAGTAAAGGAAAAGGAGGAAGCACGTCGGAAGAAAGAGCTTTTGGAAAAAATGGAGAGAGCACGCAACGAGCCAGTGAATGACTCAGAAATGGTGGACAAAATGTTTGGATTCCTAGGGACGACCTCCTCCCTGCCTGGCCAGGAGGGGCAGGCACCCAATGGCTTTGAGGTACTACAGATGCACGCAGGTTGACTGTGACGTAAAAGGCTTAACAACACATGAATTCATTAGGGTAGGATGGGGCAATACTAAAGGGAGTCTTCCTTCCAGAGTTCCTTCCTTCTGCACGGCCCCAAAGATTTGCTATGCTGTGTCTGGGACAGACATGCTGTTGCAAGTTTTCTGCGGGGCTGCTACATGGAAGGAAGCAGTATTGCTGTAAGATCAGTGAGGACCTGTGGCCTTTGTGATTTTTTTTCATCACTGCTCAAGTCATTTGGCACTTGGACAGCCACTGCCACACTTAATGCTTCTCCAAGTGCTGTGGGGACATTACTGAGCAAAGGCATGTCCTTCTGGACTCAGGATTTGCTTGGGCTCAGGAGTGACATTTCATGGTTTTCCCTCCAGTTGGCTTTTCTTGATGGAAATCAGATAGTCAGTGAAGTCAGGCCCAAGGGGGAAGTACTGTTCAGCATCCAAAAACGTGCTGACCACCTGACAACCACTTCCCCACCAGGATCTTGAGCGAGCCCAGAAGGAGCTGGAGGAAGAGGACCTTGATGCTGCGTTGCCTCTCCCTGAGGAAGAGGAGGAAGATCTCTCAGAGTACAAATTTGCCAAGTTTGCCGCCACGTATTTCCAGGGCACGACAACACACACCTACATTCGTCGACCTCTCAAGCAGCCTCTCTTGTACCACGAAGATGAAGGAGACCAGTTGGTGAGGCAGGGGAGGAAAACCCTTGAGCAGGGTGGGTTGGAGCAAGCCTGGGGAGCCTTTCACCTGAAGGGCACCAGTTTGCCTTTGGTATACACTGGTGTGTGTTCATGGTTCAGGGGAGAGCACAACTCTTATCCACTGGGGATGCTCTGAGAGTAAGACAACAAACATTAGAGAGACACAGTGGTGAGTTTATCTCTATACCTTGATATTTAAGACAGTTAATGAAGTCTTCTGGGCTTAGGTCATGGAAGATGCAAATTGTTGTGCTGGTACCATTTGCAAAGCTGATATTTGGCACATGCAAATGTTGTTTCTTGCCTTGACATGTGCACCAGTGCAGAGCTAGCAGAGGAGAAAGGCTTGCCATATAACCAACAGTACAAGGGCAGAATTGTAAGGAACATTACAAAGGCCATGAATTTTGCCTTCTCTATGATTCTCTTTCTCCTCTACAGAGGGTTAGAAGTTCTCAGTCACTGTTTATGTCTTTAGGACAAGAGGTAATTGTCGGAAGTCGCTCCAAGGGGGAGGTTGGATATTAGGAAAAATTTCTTCTCAGAAAGAATGGTCAAGCATTGGAACGGACCACCAACAGAGAGGTGGTGGAGTCATTGTCCCTGGAGCTGCTCAAGGAAAGGGTAGATGTTGCACTGATGGACATGTTTAGTGGGCATGGTGGGGATGGGTTGACAGTTGGACTAGATGATCTTAGAAGTCTTTTCCAGCATTAATGATTCTGTGATTCCATCTGAATGTGACATCTTCTAGCCAAGACGCAAATCCCTTGTAGGATATGCAAACATATTCATGATGGCAAGAAAACAGTTCCTGAATTTGTGGTCCTGGCCACCAGCATACCTAACTTTTCTCACTCAGATGAGATTCATGCTGTAAGCAAATTAGTTGTGTGTCACACAGGTAGGCAAGGAGACTATAGTCATGGTCCCAATGGATTCACAGAATCATAAGATATCCCAAGCTGGAAGGGACCCACAAGGATTATCCAGTCCAATGTCTGGCTCCACTAAGGACATGGTTTGACTACCACCTCCATTGCCCTACTGCAATCTGATGGAATTAAACTTTATTTCAACAGGCAGCACTTGCTGTGTGGATCACTATCCTCCGTTTCATGGGAGACCTCCCTGAGCCAAAATATCATACAGCCATGAGTGATGGTGGTGAGAAGATACCAGTGATGACGAAAATCTATGAAACTCTTGGGAAGAAGACTTATAAGAAAGAACTGCAGGCTCTGCAGGGAGAAGGAGAGGTAATTGCTTTCTAATTGAGGTAACTGTCTGTTGCAGAGATGGTATTTTCGTATCAAAATATGTTGGGAAGAAGTTAATTTGTCAATTTTATCTGCAGATGTGCTACAAAGGGAGAACTGTCTGTGTGTCAGGTGTTGTTCCTATCACTTCTTTACAAAGATAACCAAATGCCTCCAGCAGTACTGTCAGGGAAGCACCCTGATATTTCTCATGGGGCTTTTATCTCTCTCTTCTTCCCCACATGGCAGTGTCCTGAGTCACTGGTCTCTCTTTTGGGGGATTTTGTGTTGATTTGCACTGGGTCAGGAGAGAAAAAATTAAAAATATGCCCTTAATCTTCGAGCAGGAAGTGAAGAATTAGCAGGAGATTAGGCTACAGAAATCCCTATTGCGTCTTCAGAACATTCTGGGAAGTATTTGGAGGACTTTGTCAAAGGACCCCTCCCAGATAAGACATTGCTTTGGATAAATCACTGTCCATAGCACTGACACACTCTCATTTTGTCAGTTGTTTTGTACAGTATGGTAAGCTGTTACCTGGTATTAGGATTTGCTGTTTTTATAGATGGTGATTTCATTCAGTACTTTCACTCCAGCACCTGAGAAGGAGAGCAATCTGATTTGCATTTGTATTTTGTAAAAATATGCACTAAGAATCACCTTCCCTTCCTTCTAGCTGTCATTTTTTTGCTTGTTTATTTACAAAAAGGCATACTGTATCCAACCGAGTTGTTAAGTAGTAGAGAAGATAAAGAAAATTTAAGTCATCATTTGCATCTCCTGCTATACATGCTCTGAGAAGTGCACAGCAGTGTAAAGATGTTTGAGCTGACCCTAAGCCTGATGGTTTGTGAATCCAGCTTGACTTTGTGATGGATACAAACCATTAAAGCTGCAGGGCTCAAAGTGTTGATCTGGTGTAAAATCAGTCATTTCAAAGATGTATAGTTTTGGGGAGGTTAACTGAGTTAAAAAGTAAAGCTATTGTTCATGCCATCTCGGTCTCACAGCTGGCAGAAAGCTGGCAGAAAGTCAACAGAAAAATCATATCGTATGCTTGATGATATGTAATCAGTGCCACGTGACATTTTATTTTTGTGGGAAATTTGATAGAGCACAGAGCTAGGTAACGATGATGAAACCATAACGGGTAACAATAGCTGCCCCCGAATCTCTGACAAGATGACTTCCAGCTCACAAGTGTGCTATGCAAATCGCACATCTCAGAGGGTGATTTTGCTCATCTCATTTGTGAAGTGGGAACAAGCCTGAACAGGATACAGTACAAGTGATGGGGCATAGTTGGACTAGGAGTCAGCCACTTTTTCAACATGGCATGGTCTTTTTGCAGCCATCTCCAGTTTGTAATTTTAATTTGGCTTAGGTTCATTGATTAAATTAGACAGTGGTCAACTGCAAAATTCAGAGCCCAACCTGGTTTATCATGGGGCAAAAGGAACATGGATCCAGAATTCTAGTTCCTACCTTCTTCTGAAATGTCTCAGTCTCTGCCCTTTGCAGAAGTCTTGGAGAAGCAGAGGCAGCTTGCATTTGGCAGGGCTCTCCCTCACCACACTGCACTGCGTGTTTCTTGCTTTGCAGAGTACTCACATTGACGGGCACAAGAAGAACAGTGTGCGGCACAAACTGGTCTCCTTAACACTCAAGAAGAAATCCAAACTGACGGAGGAGGTGAGAGGAGATGCTTGGCCGCCTGGCAGCACAAGTGCCGTTGGATTGTCTGCAGCCCTCTCTGACTCTCTTCTGCTTTTCCCTAGACAACATAGAACCAGCCCTCCTCTGGGTTTGGCGCTACCTGTCTCTCTGCCTGAAAGATTTAAGGAGTGTTTAAGGGGAAAGGTTGGCTTCCCGTGTCTCCTTGAGTCATTCTGCACCTCGCGCCGGCCTCCCCTCGGCTCCCGTTCTCCATCCATTCAGCATCTTCCCTCCCCTCTTTCACAGCCCTCCGTCCAGCTGCTGATACCTCTCACCACTTCTGATGGTCTGAATGTTACCCCTGCTTTTAGCTTCCTGCCCTCCTCTGTGTAGTAGGTAGCAGGGGAAGGCCATCCAAAAGTGCTCACCCATCCTCTGCCTCTCTCTTCTCTAATTCTCCTATGCGTAGCTATCCAAAGCTGAGAGCTTTAGGAAATACCATCCCGAAAGAGTGAGGAGTAATAAGGCTTTTGGGTAGGGGGATGAGAGCAAGGCAAACACATGGATTCAGTCTTTTTCATAGTCTTGTCCACTTCCAGAGCAGGCACCAACTCAGCTGCTTGAGAGCATGAAAACCTCTCTCTGATATAGTCACCCTCCTTCCCTTTAGTGTCAGAGGAAAGAAGTAGGAAGCAGTCCAGCTTCAGTGTCCTAATGTGACTCTGAACACATGCTCTCTCTAGTGGCTCTAAAAAGAGAATGAGTTGACCAGCTGAGGTAGAGAACTGTGGGCAGAGAGGTGGATGATTGCCAGCCCAAAAAGCACCATGCTGTGTGCTTTCATCTGCATTGTTAACATGGAGAGAGGGTCCGTTTGTTAGTATTTTAACAGGTTTTTTTTTAATATGACTAAATTGGAAGGACCAGCCTTCCATGGCAATAAGTTGGATTATCCCAAGCATCACTGGTGACTGTTTTTCAGCTGTGGATCCAGCCTAGTGTTGGGATGCAAGGGTGCCATTGTAGAAAAGAAAGCAAAAAACTAAGCAGGTGGAAGTGTGACCAGGCAGAGCCATTTTCATCTTCATCCATACCTAATTAAAGCCAACCAATTCACAACCTCCCATCACTGACAATGCATAGACTGAAAAACTTCTGAGCCCCTTCCTGGCTGGTGGAGGAGTCCTCCTTGGGGGGCACACCACATGTGGGTTGGGGGTGGGGGGCCACAGTAAATGGCTGTACTGAAAGAGAGCAATGTGTCTGGTTGGCAGGTGACAAAAAGACTTCATGACGGGGAGTCAACACTCCAAGGTAATAGCATGCTTGAAGACCGGCCCACCTCCAACCTGGAGAAGCTCCATTTCATTATTGGTAATGGCATCCTCAGGCCAGCATTAAGGTTAGAAATCAGGACAAAGGCATAAATATGCCATTCTTTTAATTCCTTCTGAAGCTATTCTTCTGTGCTATTCTTGTCCAAATGATTTTGCCAGTGTGTGCAGCTTTATCATGCCCTCATCCTTCTGGTGTGTTGCACAATTTGGCTGGGTTGGGTCATGTTCCTTAGTGTTCATTTCAGGCCTGATCACAAGACCATGCAGAGGGACTCAAAGGCTTCTGAAAGAGCTGGTGGGTGCTGGATTGCTTCATTAGCACTCACACTTGCTGTTCACTAGCCTTTGCTTTCCATTTGACCATTTACGCCTCTTTCATTTGTGTGAATATTTTTGATGGCAAAAAAGTGAAAAACTCAAACTCATTTCTGTTACTAAGTAAAGCATTCAAAAAACAGAAACAATCAAATTAAAGATGACTATGTATCTGTGTTTTAGCCCATTTATATGTGTGTGTGATGTAATGCAATCAGTTTCATTTTATCCTCCCACTTCACTGGGAAACCCTTAGCCTTATGTTTCTGTACATCTACTCGATCTAATTGCATATTCATGAGTTTCTCCATGGGGTTTTTTGGTGTGACAGGTTGGTTAACTAGTTTTTGCTGCTTTGCATGTAGATAAGGAAATACCAATATCCCTCATTTTGCATGTGGAGAATTAAAGTCAAAGGCAAAATTGGACATTAACTCCCCAGATGAGATATCCATCCATGCATCAGAGTATGGGTCTACTTACACATGAGATGACAAACCTAGATCTCTGCTGGAGCAGATAGTTCCCAACATTTCTATAGTTCATGTTTAGGTGCCCCAAAAATAACTGTCAGCAAATAAGGACTCACAGTAGGTGGCCCAGTTAGTTTAGGAGGCTCACTTGGTATCAGGGGGAAACCTTTATAAGACTCCATCTGTCTAAGACTCCATTTTCCAGAAGAAGCATGCAGAGACCTGAACCTTGAGACTCCCTTTTGTTTCTCTTTTCTGTAAACATCAGTCAGCAATGCAAAATTTCTGCCGAAGCACAGGGAAAACCCAGTTGAGAACTGGAGAAGGAAAGCATTTGATAGACCATGAAGCAACCAGAGTGACCATCATTAGGACTGTTATATGAATGTCCTTGCAATTCCAAAATGAACCTGCAGACAGGGTTTGGCTCTTTCTCTGTTAAGACTGAAAAGCGCCACCTTGTTAATTCTAATTTTTATTTTCACTTCTATTTCAGGGATGAAATTTATTGTCAAATCTGCAAGCAGCTGACTCAGAACCCATCCAAAAGCAGCCACGCCAGGGGCTGGATCCTGATGTCCCTCTGTGTGGGGTGTTTTGCTCCTTCTGAGAAGTTTGTAAAGGTAAATTGTAGATGAAATTTATGTCATATACCATCTGCTGACACATTTTCTTCCCCATCTGTGGGACCAGCTTTTCTCTTGAGTTTGATAGTGGAAGGAATCCTGGTCTTCATCCCTATCAGAAATGACAATGGCAAAAGTTCCTAATGAGAAAGAAAAAGAAAAATGTGCAAGATCCTGAGCTTAGTGTCTAACAAGGATCAGAGAAATTACTCCTGATAATGGAAATTGGCTCTCTCTTTCCACCTACTCTAAAGAGAGAGTAGATCACAAATTCAGATGGTATCTCCTACACTCCAGATGAAGATGTGATTAGGTAACCTCTGTCCAGAAACTGTATTATCAGAGGTCACGTGTGAAATTTGCACACCCAGAAAGACCCACATATCTCCCATTTCTCACGTCCAAAGATCTATGCATTTAGACAAGCATCTGGTGTCTTTGACAGTTACTCAAGGCATGTCCTCTAGTTTGATAAGGAACAGTATTACACAGCAAATTATAAATCTGATCTATTCATGGAAAGGATGATCCATCACTGAAACAGACAGCACAGAGAAGTGGTTGAGTACCAATCCCTGGAGGTATTAAACAGATGTGTGGATGTAGCACCAAGAGACATGGATTAGTGGTGGACTTGGAAGTGTTAGGTGATGATTGAACTTGATGATCTAGTGGCCTTTTCTAATCTAGGTGATTCTATGATTCTATGTAACGTATCTTCAGGAGCATACTCCATGTTTTGTTCCTAGATTTGAGCAGCATTCCTTCCAAATGACTTATACACCTCAAGTCTGACCAGCACCCTCTGGGCTGCTGAAGTTAATCCCATGATTTAGAGTTTGACTGGCTCAGGGCAAAGAGCTCAGTGCTTTGTCTTTGCTTTGACACAACATGACAAGGCTTCCTTTGACCCTCCCAGATTTTTTAATGTTAGAACCTAGAACTGCTCCCAGACCCATGGAAATAAAGGTGTTACATTAATATCCGTAGATATCAGATCAGGTTCTGTCAGAACTGAAGCCAAGAATAGAAGACCCTTTTTCATCTCCAGACACTGTCAGGAAGAAATATAATAATGCAGATAAATCACTGGCAAAGTGGCAGAAAATTAAATTATACCTGGTAATGTGATCTGAAAAAGTATATAACAGGGGACTGTGTGAATTTAAATTTTTAATAATGAAAGATTATTTTAGGTGAGTGAAGCACTTCACGGATATAATTAATGAATAACTCTGAAGTCTTGGAACAGACTGCCCAGGGAGCTGGTGGAGATACTGTCCCTGGTGGTGTCCAAGAAACATGGAGATGTGACACTTGGAGACATGCTTCAAGATGTGGTTTAGTAGCTTAGTGGGTAGTAATGGTGATAGAGGACGATTGGACTAGATCTTGTAGGTCCTTTCCAACTTTGTGATTCTATGACTCTTCTATGACTGTGTGGTTTAGCGTGCCTGGTGGTTAATGGTTGGACTAGACGATCGTAGAGATCTCCTTCAACTGTATTGACTCTGTGATTCTGCCTCTGCCCAAAGTCCTGGTATGTGCTGCAGTGTGTGTCAGTATTCCCAAAAACATTCTACATTTGTTCATCTTGGGCAGCCCTTTTGCTCCTTGGACTGCTGGAGACAAAAGAGAGTGTTAATACCAACTTATTTCAGATACTTGTCACCTCCTAATAGAACATGGAAAGAGAGAGACTCCTCTAGAGGATGATTCTGAGACCGTGAATGAGAATCCTGCTCTGAATCTTTCCCCAAACATTTTCTGTCCCCATGGGCAGCTCTGGTGACTGTGGCTCCTTGGATGTGAATGTGGACACCTCTTGCAGCTGCACACACTCTGGTTATATTTCTAAGCTCCAGTCTTGCAGTAACTTGGCCCATGTCCTGGAGCTCCTCTGAAGCGTCTGTAGTAATCCATAGGGACATAGTAGACATCAGTTTAAAACATTATGTTTGAAGATAATACATTCTCCCATTTAAATGTTAGTTCTGCCCCTGGCAGCATCCTTTCCCATGCAGACTCATTTTTTTGTTTTTGTGAAAAATAGAGGGATAGTCAAAGTTTGATGGAATTCAGTGAATTCATTGTGAAGCTGCACTAACCCAGACCACTTAGTCCAGCCTTTCTGGACTGGGAAATCAATGCCATGTCAACACCAGACGTTACTATCATACTCATAACCTCATAACTCATTTGGCAGTAATTATTCACCATTTAAACAGAAGAAGAAGCAAATAAGGGTAAATATCTCTTAGTGCTTCTTCTCTATACTCTGTTGTGCAGTGCACAGTGAATGTGATATCAAATTCCTGGTTAATTTTTTCCTGAAACCTTCATTTGGGTTCTAACTTTAATAACAGCAACATTATGGGAAAAAGAAGATGCAGGATTTCAAGAAAGGATTATGCCTGGAGGCTCTTCCAGGACCCTGGAATATGTCAGTAAGGACTGAACACTTTGAGATGGATTTAGGTGATAATGAGGCATTCTTAAATATGTTTTCTGTTCCCAAATATGAAGGTCATGCTTTCAATCCTATTAGAAATCTTCATCACCTCTTATGCTAAGCATGGTTCAAGACACAGCACCCCAGTCCTTTGCACTTCTCTTTGATTTACAGAACTCTTAGTCTTAGCTACAAGTTTAGCCAAGACATTTATGTAATGCTTTTAGGTGTATCTCTCAAACTGCGGAAGTCATTGGATTTCATTTTCTAAGCAAAGTATTTTTAACATATGGTGAAGTACTTCAAATTTTGGCTTAGGGTCCAATAAAATACAGTTTAAAATCCAGCTAAGGAAACACCTGTTTAATGTAATTGTGAAATATGTTTTCTATTATCAGCTAAATGTTCTGAGTCTTGCTTGCTTACAGTTTCCCATGATCATTATTTATAGGTCTTTTTCATTCACTCCCATCATTTTGTCCTATATTCAATAGTGTAATGGTTTAACCAATGTGTTCCCTGCTGCAAACAGTACTTAAGGAACTTTATCAATGGAGGCCCTCCTGGTTATGCTCCCTACTGTGAAGAGAGGCTGCGGCGGACGTTTGCCAATGGGACAAGGACACAGCCACCAAGCTGGCTGGAACTGCAGGTATGAGCCCCTCCATACCGTCCCAAGTCTGCTGGGGCTCGGGGTTGGATCTTTTCACTGTCATGGGAACTACAGCTCTGGCAGAGCAGAAAACATCATGACAAAATGCCTATTTCTCTCAAGAATTTTCAGGTTTTTAGAATATATTACATTCCTCTTGCATCCTGGCCTTGCTCAAAGGCATACTGAAGATCATACCCTTTGCCTACATCAGTGCTTTTAAATTAAATGCATTTGAGAATGCTCTCAGACATCGACGCCAGCTGCCATGAAGCAAACCCCCATGCATGCTAGGAATTCTTCCAGCTGAAAATGGCTGCAGGCAAACTGCCTACTGAGAATGTCCTTGGAACATCACAGCTGCCCAAGCTTCTTCAGGAGCAGCTGTAGTTGGAATAAGCCCACTTAATGCAATATTTGCTCTTTTTCTGTGCTGATTTACTAGCACAGATGATTGTTTTAGTGCCCAGGAGCATTCCTGAGCCTGGTTGGATTTACTAGATTAAACACTTCAATGATTGAATGTATTATATACAAGAAACAGTTTTTTCAGTGTTTCCAGTGACTGACCATACATTATCCAGTTGAGAATGCTATGGTAGCATTGAAATATAGCCAATTAGTGGAATTAGGGATTAAA
Organism: Centrocercus urophasianus; assembly: GCF_019232065.1. NCBI lineage: Eukaryota > Metazoa > Chordata > Aves > Galliformes > Phasianidae > Centrocercus > Centrocercus urophasianus. Next base: position 928,877 of record NW_024885355.1, read on the forward strand.
AAAAAATAGCTACCATTGCTGGGGGGAAGAATACATAGGTAAATAACCTAGAATGTTGAATGCCATCATAAAGTCTGACTTTAATCTATTAGGCAACCAAGTCCAAGAAACCAATCATGCTGCCTGTCACATTTATGGATGGGACAACAAAAACACTGCTGACAGATTCTGCAACTACTGCTAAAGAGCTCTGTAATTCATTGGCTGACAAAATCAGCCTGAAGGACCGTTTTGGCTTTTCACTTTACATCGCACTTTTTGACAAGGTAGGTTATAATTAATGCTTCTGACTAACCCTATAAAAGAAAAGGGAGATTCTCCGTGCTGTCACATCTTCCAGGGGGAAAGAAGGACGTTGTACTCTAAGCAAATGCCCAGTCAGAAGATCAGAAAGAAAAATACATATACGTATGTATGATTTTTACAGAATGAGAAGGCATACACTGGAGTAGTTTTTGCAGAGAGACTATGAAATCTCCCTTCTTGAACATATTCAAAACAGAGGGCATGGAGCAACCTGATCCAAGATGGACCTGCTCCAAGCAGGAGATTGGACCAGAAACCTGGTCCAGAAATCCTCCAGAGGTTCCTCACGCATAGACATCTCCACCTAGAGATATCAGATGAATTTCACCTTTTCCCTCCACGTTGCTTAGGTTTCTTCACTGGGGAGTGGCAATGACCACGTGATGGACGCTGTGTCCCAGTGTGAGCAGTATGCCAAGGAGCAAGGAGCACAGGAGCGCAACGCACCGTGGCGGCTCTTCTTCAGGAAGGAGATCTTCACTCCTTGGCACAACCCAAGTGAGGACAATGTGGCCACCAATCTCATTTACCAACAGATTGTCCGAGGGGTGAAGTTTGGGGAGTACCGGTGTGACAAGGCAAGTCTCCTCAACAGCTACTGGTCTGATCAACATACATCCTTATTATGGTGAAATGTGCTTCACAAAAGGGAATAAGAAATCTTCCTCCCTGGGTACCTGCTAGGTTATTAGGGTATGCACTTAGGAAACAGAAGCTACAGAAATCAGATCCTTTTGGCTGGAGAAGGATCAGATTCTCCTATGGGCTGTGAGCACCATCCCCTATGGACTTTTGGATCAGAGAGTGAATGTCACCTCATCCATCACCCCCAGTTTGAAGGGCTACAGGAATGCTGTAACCAATCCACCAGGTCAGATTCCTGTTTGGTGAATCCTGCTAAGCTTTAGGCACGAGACAGACAATTCAGATTACATACAGCTGTGCTATGCAGTACAAACCCAGTGCTGAAGGGATGTTGGAAGCAGAAACCCATGTCTCTAGAGTCTCTGTGAGCTTACAGAATTTATAAAATTGCTCAGGTTGGAAAAGATCTTAAAGATCAACAAGTCCAACCGCAACTTAGCCATTCTACCCTAACTCCAACAACCCTCTGCTAAATCACGTCCCTGAGCAGTTATTATTCCAGTGTCACCGAAGTGAGCTTCTCAAAAGACATTAAAATCTCTGAAAATGCCCAGTGCATTTTGTCTTGCTTCTGTTTAAAATTATCCAGGCGTCAAACTGAAGATATTCTTCTTTCCTAGCACCTAAGTCCTCTCCTTTGAACTAGTAAAGACCAGGCACTATAGGAACTAAAGCATCTTTTCCCATCTTTATTACATTAACATCAGCTCTTTTATCATGTGTGGATCTCACAGGAAGAAGACCTGGCAGAACTGGCTTCCCAGCAGTATTATGTGGACTATGGGTCAGAAATGGTACTGGAAAGGCTGCTAAATCTAATTCCATCCTACATCCCGGACAGAGAGATCACTGCATCGAAAACAGTGGAGAAATGGGCTCAGCTCATTATAGCTGCACATAAAAAGGTAAGATGATAGATCATCTGATAATGGCCAAGATATGTTTCAGTAGCTTCGTGTGCCTTCTAAATATGTCAGACACTACAGCTCAAATCTTGGCTGCACCTGAAATTAAAACAAAGGCAAAGGACATGCTTTGCACTAGTCATGTCCAACAAATCTACCACTGCTTTTGATGCAAGAAGACAACTTGCAGAGATGCACTCTGCCTTTTCTGGTGTTTCATTCCTGACACACGAGATTGTGGCATTATTGATTCTATTACAGTGGCAGTTTGTGACCCCAATCAATATCAGATTATTGTACCAGATGCTGTGTAACCTCCCTGACTTGTTGAGTCATCCAGGCACAAGGACTGGCATTTGTTTAAAGACAGGATTCCACCTCAGATTAAGATATCTAAATGCAAGCATCTCCATCTGTGTTATGTCTCACTTCCCATCACTCTCAGTGAAAACCCAGGGGCTCAGTTCTGTTGCCTAAACAGAGATGCTTGGGGTATTCCTGCTCCAAGAATCTTAGGCCCTCCATCAGCCTCTCAGCTACAAAAATACAAAAATCTCAGGTTTCGAAAGATGTCCTAAATGAAGCTAGATGCCTGTGCTTAAGGGCTATCAAATATCTACTTCCAACTAAAGGACTGTCAAGCTAAAAGGCAGACATCTATGTTAAGGAAACCCAAAACCAGTTGAGATGATCACACCCAGGTTTGTCACTCTAGATGCTTGCCCAGACTTCTCAGAGTCTAATTATTTCTGAAGGGGGAACTAGAATTTTGCTAGGAATTTCTCCAGCTTCTCAGTTGTTCCTGTAGGACTTTGGGCCTTAGCATCATCAAGATCTAAATATTGGTTCCAAGATCTTCAGATGTCATGGACTGAATGAGTTTCAAGGAGTTGTATTTTTTGCTCTCTTTCTGAGATATAAATTGGTTTGTGCTTCATGTTGCTTACGGTTTGCTTTGTCGGTAGGGAATTTATACTCAGAAGAGAACAGACCCCAAAAAAGTCAAGGAAGAGGTGGTGGATTTTGCACGTTTCAAGTGGCCTTTGCTGTTTTCTCGGTTTTACGAAGCCTTCAAATTCTCAGGTGAGTCAATAGAACACACACTGGGATGGGTGGGATGGTCAAAAGCAAAAGGTAGAAGAATTAGGGACTCCACAGACAAGACCTAATGGGCCATCAGGTGATCTGTTTTGAGTATGTTGCTTTTTGGTGCATCCTCATTAGCAATGGCTCAAGCCATGAGTCTGCCATTATTTCTATTGTTAAAAATAGCTGATTTTTGTTATTGCATCCTTCTTTGAAACACAGGCTTCCTATGTCGTACCCTTAATGAACTGGTTGTATGTTTTGCCTTCAACCTAGGGCCAAGCCTACCTAAAAATGATGTGATTGTGGCTGTCAATTGGACAGGAGTGTACTTCGTGGATGAACAGGAGCAGGTTCTCTTGGAGCTCTCTTTTCCAGAGATCACAGCGGTGTCAAGCAGCAGGTAGACTTAGCTAATGTTTTTTGCCCCTAAAACAGTCTTTTTCTTGACTTTGACTTTTGATACCGTTATATTTCCTGTTTATATCTCCTATAAAAACATATCCCAGAGGGGGAAAGCTGCAAGGACAGAGTTTCACCTTGGCCACCATTAAAGCAGATGAATACACTTTCACCTCCAACAATGCAGAGGATATCCGGGACCTGGTAGTGACATTCCTTGAGGGACTAAGAAAAAGATCCAAGTATGTGGTCACTCTCCAAGACAACCCAAACCCTGGTAAGTAAAAGTAAAGAAGGTAAGGAAATGCATAGGCATATTAATTACTCCAAAAATCTTGCAAAAAAAAAAATCATACTAACGAATGGTTATTTTTCTTGTAGTGGGAGAAGAATCTGGGTTCCTCAGCTTCCTCAAAGGAGATCTCATAGTTCTTGATCAAGACACAGGAGAACATGTGATGAATTCAGGGTGGGCAAACGGATTCAATGAACGAACCAAGCAGAAAGGGGATTTCCCAACAGACTCTGTCTATGTCTTGCCTACTGTCACTATGCCTCCCCTGGAGATTGTGGTAAGCTGTCTTACAGAACAGCAATACTTGATGCAGAGTCTGAGGAGGTCAAAGTCTTTCTGAGCAGTTTGGTTTTCAGAGAGTCTTTCTGACAATAATGTGGACCAATGTGGCTGAGAGAGGTGACATGTTTTCTAAGGTGCAAGTGATTTGTTGTAATAGTGTCTTAGCTTTCTTCTAGTCTCATCACTTTGAAAACCATGAGATTGGGACTTGGCATATCCATTAATCCTTTCACATCTTTCCAGCTGGCACAATTCTTTTTCATTTAGGGTTAGAAGAAACCACTACATGCATTCATAGAGCACTAAGTTCCAAAGCACATTCTCTTCATTAGAAAACAATCCCCACTATGGAAACATTTGTTATTCTTTGTATTAGTGATAAAGAATGGCACAGGGAAATGGCACTTTTACAGTTCTTACTGTCTATTGACTGAAATTAGTGGGTTATTTTTACTCACTCATTGCCAGTCTCTTCATTTTATATCTGCTTCCTATATATTGCATCAAACATATGAGTTAACAGACAACTTTTCATCCCACAGGCTCTGGTCACAATGACCCCTGATCAACGACAGGATGTTATCAGAACCTCCCAGATGGCAATTTCAGACAGCGAAGAGAGAGTGAAGCCATACACCTTGGAGGAATTTTCCTATGATTATTTTAGGTGATTTTTTTCGACGGTCTTCAAAAAATACAGGAGTAGAAATCCGTCTCCATGTAGGTTGGGAATCAGTAATTTTTTGGCCACTGGAAAAGACTGTAACTATCTTATCCTCCTGTGTGACTGTACAACAATAGCTTCCAGTTTAGGCCATGGCATGAGTTACAAGTGTTCCACAGGCAGGGTTTTATGAATTAGGTGGAAACGTTTTCATCTCAGCTCCAAAGCATACTCCACGGCAGCCTACCAGACTGACCCCAAAACTGCCCTTTCTGCTCAGAGGGGCTGACAGGCCAAAGAGGCAGACCAAGTCCTCTAGGATATTGTCATCCTGGTGGGCTTGCTCTACTGGGCAATATTTTTTCATCATTGCTGCCCATCTCGCCACTGTCATCATCTTTCCTCTTGTGATTAGAAGGGGTTTTTTTTGTTGTTAGAAAAGTGTGTGTTTAGGTATCAGTACTTAAGTAGGGTCCAAAACAGACTTTTCTGAGCCCTAGAATAGTCAAAATGGCTATGGTTTGTGTAGAACTGGAGCTGTATACTTGCTAAAATGTAAATTCCCATTTGGTTTAAGAGTTGATTAGTGAGGTGTTGTGAATAACCTTCCAGGTGAAGCTCAGGCCACAGACTGTCCCTTTCATCTGTGTAACCTCTCTACTATTACTTTGCTTTGCCTTTGCCACCAGGCCTCCGCCTAAGCACACCCTGAGCAGAGTTATGATCACCAAGAGCCGTGGGAAGGACAAGCTGTGGTGTTACACTCGGGAGCCCATCAAGCAGCCCTTGTTGAAGAAGATCCTGGGTAGTGAGGAGTTGTCTCAAGAAGCTTGCATGGCCTTCATTGATATCCTTTTACTGCCTGCAGCCCTTGGACAAGAGGACAACAAGTCTGACAGACAAAGGGATGATCAGTCTCTTCAGGGTCACAAGTGAAGCCCATAAAAAGCCTTCTGTCCCTTCTTAAGGGGGCTGTGTCATAGACTTGGAGACAAATCTGATTCTGACATCTGTACTAAAGCATCCTTGAGATCTGAGGTACAGGGAGAAAGAATTATTGAATTGATTATAGAATCATAGAATCATTAAAGTTGGAAAAGACAACTGAGATCATCTAGTCCAACCATCAGCCCATCCTCACCATGCCCACTAAACCATTAAGCTATTGAGTCTTTCTGGTATACACACTGCTTAGTGGTTAACAGTTCTGTTTTGGCTTATTTCAACTTTCCAAGATGCATCTGCTGTAAAGGGAGTAGACATAAGCAGTGTGGATGCAAAGCAGTCCTCATGACCTCAGGAGCAGGGTTCGATACCTGAATATCTCTACTTGACAGAATAAAGACAGTATGGAGATAGGCAGAGTGCAAACATAGATCCAAACTGTGGAAATGGCCTCTGTATTTTGGTGGGCTTTTCTCTAGGATCCAGACTTTATAATTTGAACAGTTCTGTTGGTATAAGCCTGGTATTAATGCTGCTACCATTACTGCTACTGTCACAGCCACTTCTGTAGTCAAGTGTAGGTTGTCTTTTACCATATCGTCCACAGAAGGGGTTGTCCAAACCTCCCGGTTAGCTAATCCTTAACTCCTGCCTCTCACCAGTGCTAAAGTATATGGGTGACTACCCATCCAAAAGGACCCGCTCAGTCAATGAGCTGACAGACCAAATATTTGAAGGTGCCTTGAAAGCCGAGCCTCTGAAGGATGAAATCTACTGCCAGACCCTGAAACAGCTCACTGACAACCACATCAAGTAAGAGCTGTCTGTTTTGCTTGTCCCAGAGACACTAGCCTGTGTTGGGCATAGCAGGTCTGGAGCATTTTTCCTCCCTTCTTGTGCGTTCATGCCATGAGTTACTTTTTCTGTTCTGTATCTCGCCTATTTTAGGTACAGTGAGGAGAAAGGCTGGGAGCTGTTGTGGTTGTGCACAGGCCTTTTCCCTCCAAGTAACATCCTCCTGCCCCATGTCCAGAGGTTTCTTCAGTCCCGGAAACATCACCCATTGGCAGCAGACTGCATCCAGAGACTCCAGAAAGCCCTAAGGTACAACACCAAAAGACCTCCTAATCCTGACCCATGTCACAGCATCCGAATATGCATGAGAAACAATAAGTAGGAGATATTCTGGTGATTGGAGGGACAGTGAAATCTCACAGCCTCTCTCTTCATTCAGCCAAGACTAATAAAAAGTATGTCTGGTGGACGATGTTGCTTATTCTGTGGCACCTGCCTCCTGTTTTGCAGGAATGGGTCCAGAAAGTACCCTCCCCATCTTGTAGAAGTGGAAGCCATTCAACACAAGACCACCCAAATTTTCCACAAGGTTTACTTTCCTGATGATACTGATGAGGTAAGTGGGATAGAAAGAAATTCTTAATTTTATCAGGATGGCTGTTCAAATTCTTACTAAAATCTCAGAAGAGATTCGTTCTAATGCAGAAAAATTCAGCCTTGCCACAAGTGTCTGAACAGTGCAGTGTCAGGAAAACCCATTCTTACCAGGATAGAAGACTGGAGCTTAGGGGTCTGATATCCTACAATTTACCTTTTCAAGACATGGGTGCAGAGTTGGCTCTCACTGAGCCTTGTCAAGAGGGGAACATGATGTGTTCATCTTCATCCTCTTTCTCAGTGATTCACAAACTTTTTTCAGTTATTTAGAGCCTAGACTAGAATATACAGTCCACCAAGCTATTCCCTGCGAGGCACTCTGCTGGGGCTCCCAGTGACAGAGTAGGGAGCTGACAGGCAAGAAAATGCAATTATTCCTCCTTCTTCTGAACTGAGGTGACGCAGAAATCATGATACCTGCACTCAGAAACCTCTCATTAAGCATCTTATACACAAATAAGGCAGGTAGTGATATTGTTGCTGGAAGAGGCATCCTCTTGCAGATACTGCTGTCTCATGTTACTGACTGGTATTGCAGTGAGGCTTGCTCTCTTCCATCATGCCCTTAGGTACACCTAAATCCTTGCATTTTCAAAGGAGTTCATATGAAAAACAGTTCATGTCCATGGGAGGATGTGAACAGTAGCTGTGTATGCCCATGTTTGTCTGTTACAGGTATTTTAAGAGATCTACTGGGACTTCCCATCACTCTGAGTTTTGGGGTTTTTTTGTATATGACCAGTAAGAAGCATGACACTGCTTTATTCACACAGATCTGTGTGAGAGCCAGGAGAAGGAGGCAGAGAGAACTTCTGCACTTGGATGTAGTCCCTTTGACAATGGAAGTCATCCAAGTAGGCTAACAAAGCCTTGTCACTATGGTACAACATGCATCTTTCTCAGTCTCATGAGATGTAGAACGTGGGTCCTGGTGGTTCAGGCTAACAAGGTCATGCATGTGGTGGGTAAAGGTCTTAATTCTTTGAACTGCTGTGAAATGAATCACCTTAAGTGGCCAGAAAAAACAAAGTCACTGAGAGTTCTAAGAGTAGCTCATAAAGTGGAAAATGGAGAGATATCATCAGTGAGGAAACAACTGAAGATCAGCCTGGAGGTCTCTCTCTCCTGTAGACAAATAGGTCTGAGATGTTACAAATGGATCAGAAAAAATCTCTTTACCTTGGAATCTCTACAAAAGTCAACACAGAGTGTAGACATAGTATCCTGAATCACAACATTTCACCAATAGTATGGCTGAACTTCTATAAATGTGCCTTCCCATGTGCAGAGCCACAGTCCACTAAATCTCTGTTTTCATTGGTGATGTGCACCTAAATCTCTTCATACATCTAAACTGCACAAAACAGAAATTAATCTTGAGTAGCAGTGATAATGTTCTTCCTTTCTTTGTAGGCATTTGAGGTGGAGTCCAGCACAAAAGCAAAGGATTTCTGCCAGAACATCTCCAACAGACTGCTCCTAAAGTCCTCTGAAGGCTTCAGCCTCTTTGTCAAGATCTCTGACAAGGTGAGCGACCCACACTCACGTTGTGGTAGTGCCAAAGCACTCAGTGCTTCATTTCCAGAGACTCAGTAGGTGCTCATAGCTGGAGTTATGAAACAGGTTGCCCAGAGATGTGGTGTTGGAAGTCTTGGATACATTCAAAGTCAGACTGGACCAGGCTCTGAACAACCTGATCTAGCTTGTGCATGTCTCTGTTCATTGCAGGAGGATTGATCTAGATGACCTTTAATGGTCCCTTCCAACTCTGTAGCCCCACAAATAAGATTAATTCCTCTGCAAGTAGTGCAGCATTTCTGAATCAGATCTAACCTGCCACAGGTGACATTTGGAGTATTATAGCCATGGTTACAACTATCATCCTAAAAGGAAAAGTTCTCCTGTGTTGAGAACAGATGGCCTTAATACCTGATGATAACACTAGAGTGTCCTTGTTGATTTAGGGGCCCAACCAGTACCATTCTATGTGCAGGATCTCACAGAGGAGAGGAAAGAGGTAGAAAACCCAAACCTATTGTTAAAATGAGTTCATAAAAGATTAAATTAGGTGTTAGGAGGAAATTTTTCACATAGAGGGCAATGGAGGCACTGGCACAGGCTGCTCAGATTGCTGTGGTGCCCCATCTCTTGAGATGCTCAAGGTCAGGTTGAATGGGGCCTTAGGCAGCCTGAGGTGGTGGGGGGCAGCCAGCCTACAGCAGAAGGTTCAAACTAGCTGACCTTTAAAGTCCTTCCCAACTCAACTCTATGATTCTGTGATAAAGAACTAAGAAAAATGTGCAGGCGTAGAGATGCCTTGGGCAACTGGAATAAATCCGTAGATAGTCATCATGGAGGGAAATTAATTGCTCCAGGGAAACAGGAAGCCACAATAAGGAGTAATGGGGGAAATTAGTGTGGTGTCTTTCTGACATCAACAGTCTGTAGTCCAGAAGTCTGAGACAAAGCAGTGAGCAACAACCACAGGAGGTGGGGCAGTGTGCAGCCAGTGGCCTCTTGCTGCTTACTTGATCTTCATAACCGTGTACTGTGCCCACAGGTCATAAGTGTGCCCGAGGGAGATTTCTTCTTTGACTTTGTGAGACACCTGACGGACTGGATAAAGAAAGCAAGACCAGCAAAAGATGGTAACAGTGCCTTTTCTCCATTGTGGGTCACACACAGTCCTACTTGAGCCCTCTAGTCCTTTCAAAGGAGGCTGACTGCCATTCGTCACATCCATTGGGCCATTGCTGTGGCTGTGCTGACATCACTTGGGAGATGAGGAGATGATCTGTCTGGTGCTCACAGCATTGTTCTGATATCTGCTCCCTGCTTCCTTTGTGCAGGTATAGTGCCTTCCCTCACCTACCAAGTGTTCTTCATGAAAAAGCTGTGGACCAACACAACGCCTGGAAAGGATTCAATGGCAGATTCAATCTTCCATTATTATCAGGTACTCTAGGAGTCTGAAATAGCAGTGCAGACTCTGGGAGGTTTTAAGATGGATTTGAAAGACTGACTATGTGAGGATGAAGACTTGCATTAAACAGAACAAAATTCTGCCTTAAACAGAGAGCTACGAAGAGCAGTTGGGTTGCCTGGCAAGGAGTGGCCTTCATGCATTTTAGGTAGCCTCTTCAGCTGGGAAATGTGCCAGATATTCTTGAGCAAGTAGCAAGAAGTGAGAGAGTATGTCTTGCTAGCAGCCTCAGCAGGGAGGCCAAATTCAGAAGCATTCTGAAGATTGTCTGCTCTTCCATTCTTGGAGATGAGAAATGATGGCCCCAAAAGCCATGAATTTTTGTGATTCACTTGCATGTCACAAAGCTCTCTTGTAAACAAATGCAAACACACATATGTTCCTTGTGTTCCTGCCTTGATGAAGCAATTTTCCCAATATGACCATATCCCCTAATGCTTTAATAGTTTCTTATTGTATAACAATTTTTCAAACATCTTCTGGTAGTGGTGGATTTCCAGTGACATGGAGGGTGAACAAGACTATAGATACGCTCATAAGTTATCTAGCAAAAGGACCACCCTGTGCTGTATTACAGGAGGCTTTTTAAGATCAGAGATCTTTAGACAACCTTCATTTACCAGTATAGAATGAAGGTCTGGGGTCACATCCCTGAATTGCTGTGTCCCCTATACAGGAGTTACCAAAGTATCTACGTGGTTACCACAAGTGTACACGGGAAGAGGTCCTGCAGCTGGCAGCTCTCATCTATCGAGTAAAATTTGAGGATGACAAGTCCTATTTCCCCAGCATCCCTAAGCTCCTGAAGGAGCTGGTGCCTCAGGACCTCGTTCGGCAGCTCTCTCCAGATGACTGGAAACGGGTAAAACAGCAACTTTATTCATATGTCAGTCTAGGCCTGGGGAAGCCCACCATCTTGTGTCACTTGTCTGATGTTCAGCATTGAAGTGGTGTTGCCAGAATGAGTGACCTGTGGTCCTTCTTGGGCCTTAGCAGAGCACAGCTCCCCATCAGCACCAAGAGGAGGAATTGTACATGTGTGTTTGAATGGACAAAGTCTAGAACATAGAAAAATGTCTCTCTGCCAAGAAACAGTCTTATAAGTATTTTCTCTTTCCTAGGGTTTGAACTCAACCATGTACCCAAACAACAATTTGTTGGTTTCTTCAGTAGAAAGTCCCTCTGTCCCCTCTGCTTCATAAATTGGAGATCAAAACTTACAGTCCTTACAGTAGAGTTACCAGCATGGCTCATCAAAGAAAGGAGGAGCAATTTTGGTTCCAGGTTTTGTTCCAGTGACCATCCAGTGGAAGCATTCATTGGTGCAGAGACTGGAATCAACACTTCTCTAGCTATCTTCTTGGTGGCTATCCCAAAACTTGCCAAAAAACACTCTGTAGGTTAGAATTTAGTGCAGAGAGAACTGTTTGTAGGTTTATCACACACTGTGGTTTGTTAATGGATCTCAGTGAAAGCCAAATTACTATGTGAAGCAGTTGTGATTTCTGGTAGGATAGTCCATGTTCGTGGCACGATGCTCCTTCCCTGGAGAATTTCATGGTAGTAGACAGTGCAGACTCTCCAGTTCTACTGTCTTCTCTGTTGCAGTCCATTGTGGCATACTACAACAAGCATGCAGGCAAAACAAGAGAAGAAGCCAAGCTTGCCTTCCTAAAGATTATCTTCAAGTGGCCTACATTTGGATCAGCATTTTTTGAAGTGAAGGTACTTGTCCTTCTTGGAGTTTCCCTGACAGCTTTGGGCCAAGTTCAGAGGTTCCCTATCATGGGGAGGTTCCAGGCATGCAGGGTTGTCCCAGTATCTGGGCTGAGCTGGACTGGGACTACTCCAATGAGACAGGGAAAGAATGTGAGATTCTCCATCAGTAAAGGGTTGATACAGTATTTTGTGGCTGCCCTATCTCTTTACAGTACTGAGACACTGTAGAGCACCACTGTATCTCAGTCATCTTTGGGTCTGTCCTCACAGCTCTACAGCTGAAGAGGCAAGAGCCATTCTGTTTTGTGAGGGGAAAGGGGAGCATGCAGTTTTCCACATGATGTGTCTGCAAACAGCATGGACCAAATCCAGGAGTACATCCCATGCTGGCACAGGGCTGGAAGAAGTGTTTACCAGCACTAATTAAACTGAAAGTGAAGATCAGAAAAGGACAGAACAGCTTAGTATTGGCCAAAGGGTCCACAGCAGCAGTCAAGAGCAGGAGCAGAGTCCCAGACAAAGGGACTGCATAGAAAATAGTAAGTCTGGGGCTTTGCCATCCTGCCCCAGCTCTTCCTTTGTAATGGTGGGATAGCTTGACTTTTGGAGATGTTGAAGAGGAACAAGGAACTTCATACTCTCTATAGCTCACACAATTATCAGGTACATAGGAGATCTGTAATTATGACAGCCCTTGATAATTACGACTAATACCCTAAAGGTTTCTATGTTTATCTTTAAATCATTAACTGGATAGCAGTTAATGAGCCAGCAGATGCTGGCAGGAGAAGATAGAGAGGAAAAAAGAAATGATTTTGCTTGACACTTCCTTTGATCAGCTCATCTCATTTCCAACAGCAAACTACAGAGCCAAATTATCCAGAAATCCTTCTAATTGCCATCAATAAACATGGAGTCAGCCTCATCGATCCCAAAACCAAGGTAAGACTGAGGTCTTCACCAAAAGCCCTTGAGCCAACAGCCCAAAGGCTGTGTTATTTAGAGATACAGGAGATCTCATTGGCCTAGTTTGAACAGCTGAATAGCCAGAAAAGATCCTGGAGAAGAAGAACAGTGAGCAGCAACTCTTTGAGCTCTGTAAATGGAGAATATGCATCCTCCTTCATTAATCTTTTCACAGATGTTAGGACTAGAGCTGAAGTACATGATGTCCTACTAGGTACTTCCACCAGCCACATGGCTTTTCCATAACAGCCATCCTCCACAAGCACTGGAGGTTCCACAGTCTTGCACCTCACTACTGTTCCTATGAGGCCATGGTACAGCCATATTTCAACAGACATCCTTAGTGTGCTTTGAAGGAAAGGGAACAGGGACATGGAAGGTCCCCATGAACTTTATAAAAGTTGAGGCTCTTGTGTGTTAACTGTCAACCTTGTGTTCCCACCAGGATATTCTCATCACTCACCCCTTCACCAAGATCTCCAACTGGAGCAGTGGCAACACGTACTTCCATATAACGATTGGCAACCTGGTGAGGGGAAGCAAGCTGCTCTGCGAGACATCCCTGGTAAGGAGGATTAAAGATTATGGCACAAACTTAGAGCAAATTCTGACAATGGCAGGCCAAAATTAAATGCTTCCAGTAAGCTGTGTCTCAGAGATTCTCTGAGTTGCAGGTGGTCTCGTAAATGAGCCCCCATAGTTGTTTGTTTCTTCTGGATTTCAACACCGTAAGGTTACTATCTCCATAACACCTTTTTTTAAATATGGGTTAGACATCAAGTGTTGGGATGTGTCAGGTATGTAAGGTCTCACCTCTGCCTGTGCATCCATGCAAGGTTTTACCAGGGCTCTCTTTGGGTTCATCATCCAAGTTACAGACAAGCCTGAGGTGCTCGGGCATTGCCATTCCATGAGCATGGGATTCTTCTCCATGCCATTATAGTGAAAAGCGTAACGTCTTACAGTAGGAGGCTGCCCAGGGAGGTGGTGGAGTCACCATCCCTGGAGGTGTTCAAGAACCATGAAGATGTGGCACTGAGGGACATGGTTAGTGAGCATGGTGGGGATGGGTTGGGGTTGGACAAGATGATCTTAGTGGTCTTTTCCAACTTTTATGATTCTATGAAAGCAGACGTGGGTTAAAGGGGTGTGTTTTTACAAAGGCCTCTTGTCAGTCTTGTCCCTACTAACAGTCACAACAGTAAAAAAAAAACAACAACTGCCTAGCAAATCTTAAACCCAAAGAATGCAGGATAAAAATTTCTGCCAGGTTTATTGTTATTAATTTTGGACATCCTGTTTATCATTGCCCATTTGAAAAGCTACTCCCTTTCCAAAGCTCTGAACGTCAGTAGCATCCTGAGAGAGTTTAACACTGCAAATAGTTTGGCCTTTTATCCTTGTGTCAGAAAATAGTGGAAAAGATGGGAAAAAAAAGAGGGGGATTCATATAAATATAACATATAGCAAGTGTGATGTTGAGGAATAAGCCAGAGATTAAGTTTTGCTACAAGGACATGTAAGAACTTCTCTCTCTTCACCAGGGCTACAAGATGGATGATCTTCTGACCTCATATATCAGCCAGATGCTAACAGCCATGAGCAAACAGAGGAGTGCAAAGGGTAGCAAGTGAACTGCAAGAAGCCACTGGCACGTGGCCATGGGGCTAATTCAGCAGCTGAGGGCTGTGGGATACCCATGCAGCTGGGGGAGAACCTTTGCCTCCCAGATGTGGAAGATGAGCCGAACACCATCAGGGAGCTCGCTGGACTCTGACCTTGAGGGCTCCAATCCCACCACCCCTTCCAGCGAAGATGACTATCTCTGACCTCCCATCCTTCCTCTCCACCCCGACTACACCTGGACCTCAAAGAATTCCAGAGGACAACACTGCTCTCAAACAACGACTTGAGCAAAAAGACTCTGGCAGGAGGTTTGCCTGAACCCAATGGCTGGCATCACAAAGGCTCTGGGAAGAGGATTTGTGTGTGTGTGTGTGTGTGTGTGGCTTGGTTTGGTTTGGTTTGTGTTGTGGTTTTTTTTTTAAGTGACGAGACAACAGTTGGGATTCTAATGCCTTTTGGTGAGCTTATGGACATTTTAGGTTTGAAGACAAGTAGCAAAGACCCAATCCATCCTGGAGGAGTGTCCAATGAACACAGCAGGGCTTGTTTTTTGGTGTTAAAAAAGTATACACTGTGTTCTCAAGGACAGAAAGAGAAAGCAGGCTGGGAGGAGCACATTTTAACTAGGAACCAGAATAAACAAACCACTGATTGAACATGTTAGAACATTAAAGTGCTGTCTGTGCAATGCTGGAAATATTTAAAGAACAAATTTTAAAGTTTTGTTTCTTCTTCTATTTATTTTTTAAAATATTAAAAAGAAAGAAATCTTGCATTTTGTGCCGATATGTGGACAATGCCTTGGGGCTGAGGGCGACCTGAAGGACAATCCCTCACCAAGGATTCCCCTGGAAACATGACTGCCAGCATCTAAGGCACATCTGTCCCAATTAAGAGCCTAGCTGGAAGTGAAGCGTGGAAGATGAGTTACCTCCTTTTGCCTCATGTTCAGACAAATTAACCCTATGAGGATCTTTTCCACAGGCTTCAATACGGACGTGGGGGTTTTAGAGTTCCCACTCTTGGAAGACTATGGCCAAGCCCATGTGCAGAAAGGATTCTGACCTTAACAGGGACTTGGACATCAACAATGGAAACAGCTAATGATTAGCTAATGATTTTGTTGTGCTTTTGTGTGTGTCACTGTATAAAATGGTTCTCTACCAACCCCAGCTGGAGCCTGAACCACTCAGAGGCAGGGCAGGCCCTTGGTCTCGGTGGGCTTTTCTCTGTCTTTGGTTGACCATACTCATCTGCTGGGTGCTTGTCTCATCTTCCACCCAGCAGCATGCAGTGTGGAGCAGCTGGACCATACATGGGACCTGCCAGCAGAGAAGAGGCTAACCCACACTGTGTGTGGGAGAACAGAGGGGAAGGAGCATGGAGTGCCTTTCCAAAGTCCAGGCTTTAAAGGATCGGGTGCCTGGGCACATGGTATTGGGAGATAGGAGAAGTGTCCACCAAGATCTGATGCTGTTGTCACTAATGCTGAGTGGCTACCAGTAAATGTGGGAGAACTCTCTTGGTCCTGTGCATTGGGCTGAGCTCAGCTGCACGCATAGGAGTCAATACTGTATGGTACCCTGTGTTGTTGGAGCTCAGCTGGGCTCGGTTCCTCAACACCATGGCACTGCTTGTTGAACCACAAGGACAAAAGCATGTGGCTGGGATAC
The DNA here is from genome assembly GCF_019232065.1 of Centrocercus urophasianus. Classification (NCBI taxonomy): domain Eukaryota; kingdom Metazoa; phylum Chordata; class Aves; order Galliformes; family Phasianidae; genus Centrocercus; species Centrocercus urophasianus. Next base: position 944,826 of record NW_024885355.1, read on the forward strand.
AGCAGCATCACTGGACCTTGGTTTCTCCCCCAAAGCAAACACAGTGCTGCATAGAGACATTCACCACTGGACAGAGCTGCCATGAGATCCCCTTCCTTCACCCTCTCTTTGCCTGTGGCACTCTGTTGATGGGATCGTGGTAACACCAGCTAAGGCTGCACTGGGAGCCCTGTCTCCCCAACAACCATCTCCAATGCTCCTCCTCCCTCCCTAGATGCCATGATTTGTCTGGCCCTGGGATCCCACTCACTCCTAGACAAGCTTTCATCATCCTTACCACCACTACCACAACTTTCTTGAGTTTCCTGCCATCTTTGCCTCTCCCCACAAGCTCAGTACAAATCGTAGAAATGTTTTTCAGAGCTGTCCTGGGGAGCTCTCCCCCTCAGAACTCCCTTGTCCCCTCATTCACAGCTCCGTTGGCCTCCCATACATCCTATCATTTTGGGGGTGCTGGGACTCTGTGTGTGTGTGTGCCTGTGTGTCATATGTATTAGCATCTGCTGGCCTCTTTGTATTTACATCGAACAATGTAACATGCAAAAACATATGTCCAAGTGAAATACTCTAATTAAAAGGCGTAAAGTGGCTTGTGGGAGGCTGTTCTGCACTGTGTGGTTGTGGTACCTCCAGGGGTGGAAGAGTGAGATCAGGGCTCTCCTTCATTAGGGAAAGGACTTCTCTTTGTGTAGTGGGACTCCTGGTGAGAGTATCCAGTGATGGGGAGCATGTCGTCAGTGTGCCTTGGCATTTAAGGACATCACTTAATGGTAGTGATGGGTTGACGATTGGACATGATCATCTTGAAGGTCTTTTCCTACCTTTCTGATTGTATGATTCTATGATAAGTGAAATCTTTTGGGGCAAAACCCACTGGAGCCTTGGGATTTTCCACTGTTCATCCTCTAAGACGAGGCCTGGATCCTCCACAGAAGCAACTTTTGAGCTGCATCTCTGGATATAGGAAGTGCTGGGTCAAGAGAACAAGAGGTAATGACCTTAAGTTGCACCAGGAGAACTTCAAGTTGGTATAAGGAAAAATATCAGAGCGGTAATGCACTGGCACAGGCTGCCCAGAGTGGTGGTAGAGTCACCATCCTTGGAGATGTTAAAAACTACGGAGATGTGAAACTGAGGGACATGGACAGTGGGCATGGTGGGCGTGGGTTGGGGTTGGACTTGGTGATCTTAGAGGTCTTTTCCAACCATAATGATTCTATGATCGTATGAAAAGTTTCTGTGTGGAATTCAGACCACCAGCCACATGCTTAATGGTATTACCAGGACGTGCTAGCTGCTGGGAAACAACAAAAATAGCTGTGTAGCTGAGACACAACGCAGCTCAGGATGACTGTTATGGGTCAGCCTGGGACACGCTGAGGAGACGACAGCAGTCGAGGGACCACAGCCTGTCCCCACCACATCCTTCACCTGGAGCACCCCGTGGAGCACACCACCACCCAGTCCAAACACTTTCAGCTCTCATTTTTCTGCTTGTGCATCTGCACCTGGGTGGTACCTACAAAAGCTGTGAACCAGTACGGGTGCAGAGTACGAGGAGGGGATTTAACACCATCATTAGCATCCTCTGCATGCTCTATAGATCTGGAGCTGTTCTATAGCAATCCTTCAGCTCTCTTCAGAGGAAACTAGTGTCTTTTTGCATTTCTAGCCTCCAAAATACTCGAGAATTTCAAACTTGGAAAGGTTCAGCACTTCTCAGCAGTATTAAATTTGAAACCTCACACTTCCCTTCCACTTGTGATATAGGTTTATTTAGCAAAAACATTCTGCTGAATAAGGAGGCTTGTATATGAAAAGATGCCTGTGGTCTGATTTTGATGAAGATTACTATGTTCTTCCCCTTTCCTTGACTGCTGACATAAGAACAAAAGAGGTTAGGAGAGCCAAAATTTATTTAAAGCTGCACTTGCAATTTACAAAATAATAATAATTGTTAAAAAGTGTTCTTATTAACTGTTCAAGTACAAATTTATGGCTTAAACTTGGGAGATGCTCAGCTCTCCTTTGCAGAGCAGAGTATAGTTTTCCTTCCCCATGCACCAGAAGCCACTGGGAGAAATGAAAACTGAAATAAATCCCAGGATACAGAGCAGGTAAAAAGATCTTCCACAAGGGAAAAGAAGACAGGACATTTGGTGGAACCAGTTCACATGCAACAAATGAAGAAAAGCGTTGTGATCTTGGTCGTAGTCCTGGTAATTACTTGGCCAAGGCACCAAAACTGCTTTTGCATTCTTGGGGAGTACTCCCTCACTGAAAGTCAGGGTGAGGAGGCTGTCCCATATGGACTAATGGAAGGATTAGAGGAAGGAAAAGAAAAACCTGCCTGCCTGTATTAAGGAATGTTACAGACCCTGCTGAACCTTCCACCAGCACTTGACCATCGTGGTGGAGCTGGTGTGATCTTGGGCTGGAGAAGACTCATGAGGAGAAAGGGGCTATGGGGACTGGGGAAACATGGGCAGCCAAAGATAAGGAGGACCAGAGGGTGCTCAGATTGATTACCCTCTGACATGCCAAAGGTCTCAATGGGAAATGGTGGCTACTACATGTGTACTGCTAGAGAGATTTAACCACTGTGGTGCACAGCTCCCAGCTGCAACCTCATGTGTGCTCCCCTTCACCCTTGGAATCCCTGCCAGGCATGAAATGATGAGGAAAGCAGGGAGAGAACTCAGTGCTCATCTCTATCAGGACCGTGATGACAAATGGCTCCTTCTTCATAGAAGCTCATTGGCCCCTCTTGGCAGGCTGGATTTGCACTGCAGGAAGAGTCAGCAAGTGATGCTCCAATCTCTGGATCTCAGCGAGATGGCAGCTCTGCATCCTCCCTGCCCACATCAGGCTATGACGGTTGGCATGTTGCTAAGCTCTGGAAAAGAGGACACACAGTAAGCTACCGAAATACTGAAATACTGACAGCTTGGTCCTAAATGCTTGGGTCGTTTTTCTAGGGGTTGGAGATTCATGATGCTTCAGGTCCCCTCCAAGCCTGGCCATTCTGTGATTCTGTGATTGTGTCTGCTTCTTTGGTTCAGAAATCTGGAGCATGGAAGCATCTCAGAGTGCTCAGGGATGTGGTGGATGCTCTGCCCCTGGAGGCTTTCAAGGTGAGGCTGGATCGGGCTCTGGGCAACCTGATCTAGCTGTGCATGTCCCTGTTCATTGCAGGGGAGTTGGACTAAATGACCTTTAAAGGTCCCTTCCAACTCTAAGGATTCCGTGATCTCCAAAACATATTATTAATGCATGTTATAGAATGTAGCATCTAATGTATATTAGGTGTTTGCAGACAGTGATGAGATGCATCTTGAACTCCTTTCTCGTTGTATAAATCCATGTCTTAAATACCTCAAGCTCCGTCCCTGAATAGGTTGGTGGCCCCACTGGGCTCAGTCCTGTCCGAGCACCATCACCAACCCATTGGTTACGCTCCACAGAAACCTCCCCAAGCAGAATCCAACTCTTGCCCCTCCTCACCCACTCACCTGTCCTGAATTTGTTGTAGGTGCCACTCTCCAGCATCGGGTCACCTTCATGGGCACAGCAGGAGAAGCTCCGCTCTCGCCACCTGCAAGGGACAAAGTGCCTGGGTCAGCTCCCTGTAGCCCTGGTCACCTTATTTTCTTTTGTTAGGGCTGGAATACCCAGTTATTTGGGGATTTGCTCAGGCCTTTAGTGAGAAGGGAACCTTGTGATCCTTAAGTATCCACACTTCACGAGCAATAGCATTTTGAGGTCAACTTTGTGACTAAGTCCTGTTTTCTAGGAAAGATTTAAGGGACTACAGTCCTTATTTTGCAGCCACTGGTTCCTAAGCAAAGACATTTAAAATTTGTGAGTTCGGTGGACTCATGAACCTGATAAACTGGATCACACAGGTCCCCCAGGCACAGCTGATGGCCCCGTGCTCCCAGAAGCACTGGGAAAACCCTTGTTGCAATGGCAGCCCAGCAGGGCCTTCTTGGATGGATCAGAACCATCTGCAAAGTCCTGGGAAATACGAAGACAACATGGAGAAGCACATGGAAGGGAGCCTGGAGGAGATGGGGATGGGAAGATCTAGAGATGGCAATAATGTATTGCATGGGTGTGGTCATTTCAAGCCATCTGCTGCAACCTGCAGCCTTGGAAGCAAAGTGAAAGATGCTACAGCAAGACTTGGGTCAGGACTGCAGAAAGCAGAGCAGGGTGAGTGGTTTCTGATCCAACCATGATGCATCCACCCTGATCCAAGTTTCCCCAGTAATCATAGATAAAGTCATGGGCAGCACAAAAGCAAAGAAAACACAGTGCTGGGCACACTCAGGTGTTCTCAGCTGGGAGGATGGATTTCCTCATTGACTTTGACACATGTAGACAGAGAACTACTACTTTGGGGGGCACAAATACTAACACTGAGAGCTTTCCACCTCATGTCTGAAGTCCTAATATCTAAAATCTTAATCTAAATAGTAAGGATAGAAGAATCAATTCCTTTTCCAGTCCATCAGCTTTGATAACTTATTTCTGTTTCTACTCTAAGCCCACCACGTCTATATTGAATCCTTCAGGTAGATGAAGCTTGGTTGCCAAAAGAAAAGAAAAACAGGAAAGCAAGCAGGAGAGGTTTTTGGAGATTTTCAGGGCACTTTTTTGTTTGTTTGTTTTTTAATAATTCTTGAAGAAGAGCAGTTTTAACCCTTCAGGACACCATAAGCATCCCTCCATTCCTCTGCCAAAGGTAACAAATCAGGTTAGAAGGCGGTGGAGCCAGGAGTTGGACACAGTGATCCTCATGGGTCCCTTCCAACTTGGGATATTCTGTGATTCTGTGAACTCAGTAGTTACCAGTGCAGAGCAAAGATGAGCAAGATGAGAAGCACTGAGATCAGGTCTGTCAGGATCCACATGATGTTGTACTGCCGTGGTGTCTGGAAGAGAACGACAGAGGATATGTTGAACACCACGGATACTGAAGCATGCAAAAAAGCTACTCAAGCTCCTTATTAGTGCTTGGCCTTGTCAATCCCTGGTGTGCATGTGAAGTGATATCCTTCAGGTGTTTAAAGCATTTGGAAGCATTTGGAAGTGGTCACTTGCCATTGGGTGCAGGTGCCAGGCCATCATCCTTTGTAAAAATTGATCCACTGGGTGTCCAAGGAGACTGGATTGCATTGCAGTGAATACAGCAGGGATTCCTTGTTTGTCCCTGCAACATTAATATCAATTGATGGCATGTGTTCCTCTCCCACAAAACTGTCCTTGAGTGAATACCACTGAGGGGCTGGGGGTGGCTCCTTCTTTAAGCCTAGGATTTGCCCTCATGAGGACAGACTGAACCTCACCCACCCTCAGAAGGGGTGAAAATGATTTAGTTTTCTGGATGAGAGATGTTAGTGTTTTAAAATCCACTTCAAGAGTGTGAAACTAGTTATTCCAAGTGGTATGATGCAGGGACTCTGTGGTGAGAACATGGCACTCCTTAGCCCTACAGATCGTCAGAGGCAGAGTAGAGGATGGAAAAGCAACATGAAAAGCTCATCCAAGCAAGGAGGGGTGGCCTCTATGCTTTTTTCCCTTTGGCTTGTGACATCTGACCAAGTTTGAAAAGGAATGCAGGAGTTCCTGGACATTAGGAACTCCTGAGTGCAGTAAGATTCCTTAGAATCTCAGAAATTGAAATAGTCACGCAATAACCATATGTGTCCTCAAAGCCCTCTTCCTTTGTCTTTACATAAGTCTCACTAGGACTTGCTTTCCTTCACAGACACTAAGTCCTACCAACCAGAGTGCTTTTCTAAGGGCCATGAAAAAACAGGAGTTGAGAATGATGGTAGCTGCAGTGGCTCAAAGGAACCGGACTTATGTCCATGAATGAATTGGCCCTTGATCTCTAAAGGTAATCATGAGCATCCTACCCCCATTTTGTACCTCAGGAACAAGGGAGGACTACTGCTTACCATGAGGAAGAGTGGCTGGCTGAGGTTCTTCAGCATGTGGACAGCATTTGTGGTCACAGAATGTGCCCCGGAGCACCAGGCCAGGGAGAAGAGCCAGGGCTCATTGATCACATAGAAATTGGTGGTGATGTTTGCCTCAGCGTATTTCCTTTAAAAGACCAAGAGGCAATTGCCTTCATTAAGAAAAGCAAGGAGGTTAGTACTTCCTTTGGGCTGAATCAAGGAGAAATGGCAGATCTGTATGAGAAATATTTGCTTTAGGACCTAAATAAGGAATAAACAGGAAGCCCAACCAGCCAATTTGAAAACAATTAACTAATACAGAGTATCAGAAGAAAATGGAGACTTCTGCAATAAATATGCAGCCTTCCTTTGCACAAATTACACTCCTAGTGTATCACAAGCAGCAGAGCACTGTAGCTGTGGTGACAAGAAATTAAGGCTCCAAAACACCATCTGTGAAAGGGTGATGGTTTCTGACCACAGTATCATGCCTTGAAGGTCTTTTCCAACCTTGGTGATTCTGTGATTCTGTGATTCACTCAGGTGTTTGTGGAGGCCATATGAGGTTTAATAGTTGTTTGTTCTTCATGGTTCAGTGTTAGAGATGCTGGGGATGGCATGTGTAAAAGGACAGCAAATCAGAAGATGCTTTGTTCTACCCAGAAGATTCCCCAGATCCTTGGAAGTGTTCAAGAAACATGTAGATGAGTATTTAGGGACATGCTTCAGTGGGCAATATTGGTGATGGGGTACAGCTGGACTAGATAATCTTAGAGGTCTTTTCCAATCTTAATGATGCTATGATTTTATGACTTTGATTGATTAAATATGGACTTGGACTTAGGTAGGGAGGGGTCTGGGGTTCAGTTATGCCACCTCTTGGCCACAGTCAGGGTCGGCAGTGGCAGTGAATTAAAGCCCTTAACTTCCAAAATGCAATAGGGATGGCTGCTTACTCCCAAGGAGTACTTGCTAAAATGCTATCTATCCCAGAGTTGGTCACTGGAGGGAGACATTGCGACACACACGAAGCAAACGTTCTCTAGTCAGCACGCAGACTGCTCTTGGAGCTGAAACTTCAACTTACCGAATATCTTCGCTGGACATTTCGGTGTAGGCCAGGTTGAGTTTGACAATATTGTCCATCAGCAGGTCTTCAACTGGGGCCTTACTGCCCATGGTCTGCTGGAAGCCAGGAGCAACAGACTGAACAAAGGACCTCATGTCATTCTCCAGCCACAGGACCTGCAAACAACAAGAGGACCTTGTGAATTCACAGTGAACTAATTAGTAATTGCCATGCACTTTGCTCAAATCTGGTAAAGATAAGGGCTTGAGGGGCTTAACCCAGCCTGTCAAATTACATATTTCTTGCAATGATCAAAGAACATCCATTTGCTGGCTTTAAACTTGCTTCTTGACAAAAGTCATTTTCATCAAGAAATCGGTCTTCAGTGTTCCTTCTTATCAACTGGAAATCACTGAACATTTCCCATTGCCCTAACAAAAGTTGCAGTGTTTGAAATGAATGAAAAAGCAGCTTTGTTAAATGGGAAAGGCAACAGAAAGTATTCTCTTATCCCTTTTTTACAGCATGGGAGCAGACACGGATCAGCTTAACTCTCTGGAAATCAGTGGATACATAACCTGGTTCACATGGATTTGGCATGTATCCTAAGCAAAGTGTTGCCTGGGGAAGGAGGAAGGCAATGAATGCTTCCAGCTGCTTTAACTTAAACCAGGAGCTTCTATGCAATATATAATATAAGTATGGGTGGCAGAGAGTCGACTGTCAATTATCACAATGATGAAAGAGCTCAGTGTTGACCCCAATGTCCCAGTTCAGTGAGCAATGGAATGGGATATGAAGATTGGCCACCCTACCAGGTGGGGTCTGATCCCCGACTCGTTGAGGATGACTTCCAGGGTTCTGTTGATCCATGAATTCCTGTAAGGATGTTTCTCTGGAGGACGGTAGAGATCAAATATCACAAGTTTATTCTGACTGTCTGCGAGGCGTAAGAAATTACTTAGCTTGTAAATTGACTGATTCATTGCCTGGTTTTGATCTGCCCTTGACAGGGAGCCCATGCATGAAAAAGGTTTGTCCTAGAAACAAGCAGATACAAAAAGGAAATCAATCAGCCCGTTGCATCTGGGAGTCTGCTGCATGCAAACAGATCATAGCTCTGTGGAGGAAAAAGTTTGTCATCAGTCCTCAACAGAGCAGGATATTCGATTTTATTTAGCCCTTCTACCTGGGAAACAAGGAAAACTAATCCAGGCTGTAATGGCACTGCTCCTGGGACCTGAACTGTCTAGTTCTCATGTAGCCCTACTGTGCTTCTCTGCCCCACCACGTTAGCTACATCACACACAACACCTTGCACAATTGTGTTAGGTCAGTGGTTAGACTCGATGACCTGATGTTCTTCTCCAACCTAAATTGTCTATGATTCTAAGTAGCTGTTATCTTCTTTCTCCAGCATGTCAGTTCTGCTGCTGCCATGATAAAAAGCCACAAAAAAAAAATAAATCCACTAGCCAAATATAACAAGTCTCCAAAGCCTAAAAGCCAACTGTACAAAACAAGAAGACTCTATAGCAGGTTATCTGTACTGACTCTGTTCTGGCTCAACCAGAAATTTCCCTTCTAATATTCATCCTAATAAGTAGTAGCCAGCTGGTTTATCTTCTACAACAAATTGATGATTGTCCTTTACAGTGCTTACCTTTAGGAACCATGTTCCAGCATTCAACTCCTTCAGTGCATCCCAGGAGAACAAGGCTGCATTTTGAGCAGTGGCATTGGGATAGACCTCTTTGATGTTGGTTGTCCTGCTCAAGGTGCTGTCATGCATGAGAAAAGGAACACCATCGTAGCTGTTGGAGAGCAAGAATTCAGGTCACTTGAGTGCAGTTCACTTAGGGCACAAGCAGTGTCATGCTAGGTGAGAAGAAGTACATGGGCCACTACAAACATAGCTGTGTGACCTCCCTCAGTACAGAGAGTAAGATAGAAAAGAAGTATGACACTCAAAACACCAACCAATATTGCTGGCTGACCCTGCAATACTTGGGGACTTGGTTTCATCAGGGACAGAGTAGAGATGGTGCATTTATGCCTGCCAGCCCCTAAAAAGGTGGATACAGTATGAGGTGAAAGGCACATTTTGCAGATGCCAGAGTGTTCTAGTATTTTCTAGGACAGATAAAACCCTCACAGAAGTCTGTAAGCCAGACTAGGGTAGAAACTGCCTTTATATGCTGCAAAATGTTTAAAATAGAGTATGGAGATGATCATAGAATCATAGAATCATGGAATCATAGAATGAACTGGGTAGGAAGGGACCTCAAGGATCACGAATCTCCAATCCCCCAGCTGCAGGCAGGGCCAGCAACATCCACATTTAATACTAGGCCAGGCTGCCCAGGGCCCTATTCAACCTGGCCTTGAGCAGCTACAGGGATGCACGGGACATCCACAGCCTCTCTGGGCAGCCTGTAATAGTGATGAGATAATATGTTGACCACGGCCATGATGGCAGTGTGTTGATGATTGGTCTAGATGATCTTAGTGGTCTTTTCCAACTTTAATGATTCTATAATTCTATTTTTTAATCAGTAGCTACAACTTACTGACTTGCCCAAGAGTAACCATGCCCCACAGTTTTTGTCATCATATGTCAGCTGAGGGACCCTACCAGTAAAACCACGTTGCCTGGAACTACACAGCTCTAAATGCTCTTAGAAGAAGCATGAGCTTTGTGGGCTGTAATGTTGTCTGCTTACCTAATGGTGACATCTGTTTCAAGACCATCTGCACCATGTTCAATTGTCTTCTGAAATGACATCTCAGTGTTTTCTGGGGCCAGCTGAGGAAAGAAATGGCCCATAAGCAAAATGGTTTTAGATACACTCTGGAGAACTCTTCAAATACATTCTGTCTCCTTGTCACTCTTCTGTTTTCTATTAAGGGATCTCCATTTTCTTGATAAAGTCTCCTGTTTCCTTGGCTACCAAACTTTGTCCCTCAAGAGCAGCGCTGTTAGCAAAACTACAGAGTGATCCTTTTGGCATGCAATTCCAAACTGAAATACCTCCCCTCCCATCCTCCACTGATTTCTTCAGGGGAAAAAAAAAAAAAAAAAAAGAGAGAAAAAAAAGAAAAAAAAAGAGGAAGAAGAAAACGATGACAAAGGTAGCAATACAGAAGATGAAGAGATGTACAACTGCTCCTCCACACCTACCATTGGTGCTCCGCGGTGTCCGATGAGGGCTGGCTTTGGTCCAAGTGTCCCCACTTCTCTGATGCAAGGAGAGTACATCCCCAGAGGTATCAAGAAAAGAAAGAGAAGGATAGCCAGGTATGGACCAACAATTATCACCTGAACAACTGAAAGAATTCGAAGGAGGAAGGCTAGAGTTAATCCATTTGGTAACATATGGGTTCACCTTGCAGCTTGACTTCATACAGCCCTCCAGCTAAGTAAAATTGTTGGGCTTTATCTCAACACTTTTTAATATCTCTTCTTTCCCCACATTTTCACCACCTCTCCAAACAATAAAATCCAGGAGAACAAACTGGTCAAAGAAAGTTTTGGGCTGTTTAGGTTAGGACTGAGGTTTTGTGCTGCAATTACATCACACTATGCCTTCAGGCAAGAAACAGCCTTAAACTCTTTTTCTTTAGATGTGGTACAATGCTGCTTCCCCCAGCTATAAAGAAATGGTCCTCAACAGAAGGATGCTATTTTTTTCTTACTCAGATAATAACAAGTAACATTTTAAAGTTTAATTGCCAGTTAAAAAAATGAGGAGGAACCTTTCTCCATTCCCTTAAGTTGAATGCATTCAGAGTTCATTCACCTTGTTGTCAGGGGCTTCTTCCATGTGACGCAGACTCCTACAGACCCTGGTTGCATGGGCATTGGTTCTCAGAAACCTGCTAACTCATCACCTACAGTCTTCCCTGGTGTCTGTTGACATGTGATTTAAGAGCGACCCTTCTCTCAAAGGTAGAAACTGTTCCTCTGGGAAGTGAACACCTATGACCATTATTTATCTGGTTGGGTACCACCATCTCTCTGCACACTCCAATGGCTGTTCCCACCAGCACATTTTGTCTGAGGTCAGTGGGTTTTGTTACAAATTAGATATATGAAGAAACAGGGTCAGATAAGAGTGCCCAGTGCCAGAGCCAGGCTCTTCTGCAGTTGTTCCTGTCTCCTGGCCCTGCCCTTAATCACACTTCTCAGAGTTGGACTGGAGCTCTCTTTTGAATAACATCAGGTAAGGAAAACAAATTTCCTTACCAATCAATCAGGAAGTTCTTTCCCCTATTTCACTGGCTTCTCCTAAGATTCTCTAGTCTGGATCAACTTTCTGAGACATGAAGCTGAGCACAGCAAGCGAAGGTCAGGCATTGCTTGCTTTCTCCTGCAGGTGATTGACCAAATTTCCATGCATGCCTCAGAACAAGGGGATTTCTGCTTAGCTCTTTATCCTCAAGACTGGTAGCTTCCTAGATAGAGACCAAAACTCTGCAAGTCAGTATGTAAATCATGGAATCTTAGAATCATGAAGGTTGGAAGAGACCACTAAGATCACCAATTCCAATTGTCAGCCCATCACCACCATGACCACTAAACCGTGTCCCTAAGTGTCACATCTACCCTTTTCTCAGTAATGTATCTGGACAGACAGACAGGACAGTGCATTACCCAAGTTCAAGCCCTACAAATTTCCCCGAAATACTCAAAAACTAAAAGTCAACTCCACCTGGAGTGTGGATATGGGAGTAAAGGCTCCTTCACATTTGTTTTCCCTCACTGACGTGCATCTTCTGTCATACAGGGAGCAGGAAGCAGAGTTACTATACCTTTCTTATCTGCTCTGATGGCATGCAGAGCCATGGGCCAGGAGAGGAGGACCATGATGGTTATTGCTCCTATGTGGAGATAGGGGGCTGTGATCTGGCAAGGAGAGAAAAGGATTTTATATAAAGGGTCAAGCAGAGATATAGGTGGAAAAAAGCCCCAACATGACTGTACCTTCCCACGTGATTCCTCTTCTCTGCTACACCTGGGTTGAATCCACAAATCACCCCAATCAAAATTCAGGGAAGAAAGGTCTGCCCCCATCCAGGCTGGTGCCCAGAGTGCTCCTCTCTTTACTGTGCAGCTCTTTTTTCTTCTATTCAGCTGAAAGGTACAGGGCTTTCCTCGTCCACGAGGCTTGGCAGGCAGTCACCTTCACCACCATGCCATAATTCATGAACATCTTCCAGAGTGCAGCCATTTTAATCCAGCCTAATTCAACCCAATCCTACTCAGGTAACAGCCATCTCCAATGCAGCTAAGTCTTTGAAATAATGGCAACAAATCTGAATTTTCTAAGCCTTTCCTATTGCTCTGCCTAAGCCTGATTCTCTAAGAATGAAAGGCTGAAGGAAGTAGAAGTCATTGAGAGATTTTTTATGTGTGATGCTGTCTGCTTTGGACACTTGATATTTCCTTCAGTGAGAAGCAGGATTCAGTTGTGTAAATAAAGGCGTCATCTGAGACTTCCAGGGTATCTGAGATAGTAACACAGGGCTAAAGGACATGACATAGGATCTAGAAGAGATGCATGTCCCTTGGGAACAGCAGCAGGAGGCCAAATGAAACATCTCAAAGGGTCTGAGCACCTAAAATAAACAACACCTGGGAACCCCATGGCTCTCCTGTCCCCTTCTCCTCCTCCCCTGGAGTCTGTGCAGAGGAGAAGCTAACATTTTCTAATCACCTTTGCTACTACCTTAGCCTAGGCTTACCAAATTGTGGAGTTCCACAAGGACTATGAGAAACTGAAATAAATGTGGGGCTACCAGCTGCTTCCTCTTGCAGTCCCTTTGCATTGCTGTCCTAATGTTCACAGACAATAAGTAAAGTGGGAGAGAGGTGATACATCCGAGTAATATCTTCAAGGCAGCTCTGTAGTCAAATGCTATAACTTCCTCCCTCCTGGGACATGTGGGAACCCAGATGCTACAACACTAAGCAGCAGTGGAGCAGATCTTGCCTCCACCTTCAGACCTGCTGAGAGTTGTGACCATGCACTCTGACCTCCTGCATCCCACAGGTTGTCCCACCTTGCACAAGCATTCCCCACCTACTCCCTAAGAACCTCAGTGCTTTGTCCTCAGCAGATGAAGCTTCTCTGATTCACTATGACTTCCCAAAACATGTTATATAAAACAGATAGCTCAAAACCAAACCTCAGGTCTTAGCTTCCTTTCTTCCAGTAGGAAATATCAGCTTATTAAGTCATAATAAAGGTTTGTGCAAACCTGAATAGGCTGCCAGGAAAACCCCTGTGAAAAACATTCACCATATGGAATTTTCTATTGATCACCAAAAAATACTTACTGAAATTAGTTGTTTTGTTTCGTTTTGTTTTGTCTTAAACAGTCTCCAAGTCCCTCTTACCTGGAATGACAGGCGGACTGTTTTCCATTGATCTCCCCAGAGTACAGACAGTATGAAGATGGCTGTGATAGAGAAACCCAGGACAAGAAAAGTCCCAATCTAGGGAGACAAAGAGAACATGAAGACGTTTGAGTATTTCTGCATAGGACATACAATTAATTTCCCTGTCAGACTTATTTAAGCAGTTCAGTCTCAGTAATTTTGGGATGTATGAGCTTGAGTACATCAGTTGGGAAATATCTGGTGGGACTAAAACCAAACTAATTGTGCTATAAATTGGATTTTCTCTATCACAAGATTGGTTTTAAGAGTTTGGTACCCAACCTGAATCAGCCCTCAAGATTCCCTCTAAAATGAATAGAAAAAGAGGGGAATTTCCAGAGGTGGTCTCTTTCCACTAGCTTTATAATGACAGACATCTCTTTGTGAGCTGGTGTATATAGCTGCTATATGATCCAACATTAAATCCTTTACCTGTAGCTGGCTGAACTCACAAGTGATGAATTGACACACTGTCACATTTTTTTTATGCTGAGTTGCTTTGCAATGGGCTTCTGCAACTGCAAACACTTCAGAGATGAGTATTCATTTCTTAACTGAAAGGAGTTCAGTGAAGAATTCTGTTCTTTGACTACTTGCCCAGTTTGGTACCAAAGCAGTTACGACTGTTTGCTCTTCTTGGCACATCATCTATCTGCTGGGCACTATGTGATAGTTGGACCAAGACCCAAACCACACTTCAGGAAGATCCTACACGTCAACACCTTATGTCAACACCTGTCCCCAGTCAAGGATACCATCCCAATATTTTCCACAGATTGCTCTCTCTAGTTCTTCAGAAAGCCCATTTTCAACAGCAAAATGCTTATTTCCATTACTAAAATGAAGAAGCAGGATCAAGAATCTTCCCATTCAGCTATTTATTTCCACTGCATATTTTGTCATCATGTAACATTCTTCCCTAAACTGCATGGCTAGGAACTCCTTTTTGAAATGTCTCGCTTAACTTTCAAGAATTTCTTAAGAAAGGTGACTTTTATCCCTGATTAGGGAGGTGGTGGAATAACCATCCCTGGAGGTTTTAAAAAAAAGGCAGATGTCACACTGAATGACATTGTGGGCATGGTGGTGATGGGTTGATGGTTGGACCAGATTATCTTAATGGTCTTTCCAACCTTAACAATTCTGTGATTCTGTGGTTATGTACGATTTTGTAGCAACAGATTCCTGAGGGTTTACTTCTATACCTTCAGAACTCCAGGTGACATTTCCAGAACTTCTCAAAGACAAAAAGGATGCCTGGGAAAAGACACATTTCTGCTCTACAGAGAAAGCAGCTACTGCCTGCAGAGGTTTATACTGTGATCCTCAGCAAACTCCTCCTTTGTCTTTATGCTACCACATGTGAGCACGTCAAATATAGACATCCTCACCTGAATGAGTCACTGCAGGCTCCTTTTATAGTCAGCAAGGAAAAAAAGGTGGTTTAGGTGTGATTCATCTCATCTTAATTTAGATACCTGTGACCAGCTGGATGATTTGCGTCTTCAGACAGTTCGTTTCCCTCATCCAAAGGGAACCTGGGGTGATCAGCTCAGGTGGAAACATCATTCTCATGGATATCTAAAGCCTCTTGAAATTTACCTCTTCCCTCCCTTCCGTCTCTCCCGTAATCTAAGCAGTTTTGCACGAAGAGTACACCACAGGTTTGATGTTTAAAACATGGATAAGAGTTACCAGAAAGCCCTGACTTTACTCACCTTGTGACTCCAGTGCAAGTATAGCTGCTGCCCTTCTGCGAGCAAACACATTGCTAGGACCTGGAAAATCAAGAAGGTGTAGTTGGCATCCTGGCATGGGATGATAAAGTGTGTTTAGTGAGGCAGTCCTGGAATGATTTTTGCTTTAGAAAGTCGTTTTATGCCTTGCTGCACAACGGTGAGGATGTTAGCAGGACAGCTGTGTGCTGAGAAATGTTTATTGCCACAGTAAATATGCTCCTGAAATGACCAAGCACACGACAAAGCTGCCCTGTAGGATCAACATCTTCACTGAGCTCTTTGGTGCACACGCTTTGTGAATATAAATTCTGGCAGAGGGGATATAGCCAGAGCCAGCATCCATGACATGAACCTTGCGTGCTTTTTATGTATGTGTTGTCATTTAGGTACACATCACCCGTGGGGGATACAGCTCAAGGAATAATTAATGTATCAAAATAAATAAACAAATGAATGAAAATACAGAGCAGAGTGAAAAGTAGAATACATATTGATAGCAATTGCAAGAAATGCAAACAGGCACATCTCAGAACATGGACATCTACCACTGGAGATTCTAAACCTCTACTTCGTATTGGGTTAATTTCTAGTCATCAGCTGCAGCCCCATGGCTGACATGTTCCTTTTCCTGGTAAAAAGGTTCACTTGTGGCACAGTGCAAACCCCAGTCAGGACAGGGGACAACACACAAGGCCTGGAACACTGAGTAAAGGGTGAGAAAAACCAGCAAATGGCTTTGCTGGAAACTTTCTTCTGTGCTCAGATAGCTGAGTGGCTGTAGCACTCTCCCCAGCAATTGTAAGGGACAGTTCGGGGAGCAGCATCACCAGATGTTGATGTCAGTGATGGAGATGTTGAAGAGCACCATTCCCAGTACCATCCCTGTGTCACTGACCTTACTAAATCCAAAGAGATGACATCAGTGGTTCTTCCCTTGTCCACTGAAGCAGTTATGCCAACATAAAAAGAAGAAAGGTTGGCCAGGCAGGACCTGCCCTTCTTGAAGCCATGTTGGTTATCCCATATCACCTCCTTCTCTTCCATGTGCCTTAGCACAGCTTCCAGGAAGATCTGCTCTATGATCTTCCCCAGCACTTAGGCAAGGGTGAAAGGTTGGTAGTTCCCTGGGTCTGTTCTGAAACCCAACTACAAAAGAATGTAATCTCTTCCTGACCCACCTACAAATACACTCTTTTTCCAGGATGATGCTGATTTGAAGTGAGATAAGCACAGCAGAGAATACAGATCAGCTTTTAAGTACTTCTTGACATGTTAGACTCCTTTAATTTAATCCTACACTCAGTACATGATGGGTAACCGTGGGAACAGTTTGGAGGGAATTGAATTACTGTTGAAGATCTTAAGCCAGCTCCATTTAAATAATCCACTTCAGAAAAATGAAGAAAAAAGACACTTTTAAAATCTTGTATTTTCTGAAAGCAGTGCTATAAAGACTTGATACAAGGCAAATGTGCATCCACTTATTTCACAGGGTGTGCTCAACCAGACTCTCCCCTGTTGTTGCAGTATAACCTTACTACTAATGATGCAGCACATCCAGGGATGCCATTGGAGAAAGAGCTCATTTTTATGAATGGAATCAATAGTTCATTATCAATTTTCAAGAAGAATAATTACCAATCAGAGGGTGAAGAAGGCACTCCTGTAGTTGCACCACTGGGTACTGTAGGAGAACACATCTTAACTGGTTGGTGAGCAGATGTGATGTGGACAAGATCCATCCTCTGTGTGTTCTGGCACAGTCAGCTTGAGCTTTCTTTGCTCTCCATGCACCCCTGAAGCTTAACATCCCAAGCTTCATCCCCAAAAGCTATCTCAGGACCCATCCAATGTGTTGTTCCAAAGGGACCAGCTGCCTCTAACAATGTTTCACACGTTTGCAGCACAAGTAGAACTTCCTTGGGCAAAAGGACAACCAACACAAGCAGGCATCCCACCTTCAAACTGTTTCCATGCATATCCTGGGATTGTCTAATATAAGTTCATGGACATGCTAGTGTTGGTGACTGATACATGTCTGATTATTACTATGAAGGTTAAAGCCCAGGTTCCTCTTGCCAGCCCCGTCAGCTCTCTCAGTCTTACATCCAATACTTCCAATCTTCCTATCTTCAGTAAGAAGTGTGGAAATGTCTCCTTCCACTAAGGTCAGCATCCCTGCCCATGGCAGGAAGGTTACAGCTACATCCCTTCTAACTCAAGCCATTTTGTGATTCTATGATTTACCAGCCAACTGGTAACTTAGGCATGCTTCCCTAATGCAAGAGAGTTGGATTCACTGTAATGGGGCTCACATCTCTGTCTTCCTTTTTTCTGACTGGAGAACTGCCCACAAAGTTATGATGAAAAATGATGGACAGTAGTCTCCTCATCCCACCTCTCTGAACTTCAGCGCCAATGGACAGTTTTGAGTCTTCTTTTTTAGCCTACAAATGCAGAGGCTACAGCATTTCTGAAGCACTATACTTAATACAGTCACAAATGACTTTCCCAAACCCTTGGAATGAACACGGTTGAACTACAGAAAGGAAAATATTATCTGTTGGTGTTCAAAAGATTGAACAACAAAAGATTTTTCTTCTCCACTGAACCTGGATTGTCCTGCAGCTAGACCCCTCAGCTTAACATTTTAGCTTTAATAGGAATGAGAAAATTGTCTGGGGGAGCAGTAACAATTACATTAATTGAAACTGATCGTCTGGAGAAAATTACACTGATGTATGCAGGCAGAAAGTGTTTTTGCAGTCACTGCTTTATTGTGCAGTGCTTTGTTCAGCAGCTGGTGGGCTGAAGAATGTTTGCTTCGGTGGTTCCCAATGAGGACATGGAAGCAGGCCTGCGGGTTCTGGTTGGATGCCATTGTTAAGGAAAAGGATACAGTGCCCACAGGTTAAAAAAAAAAACAAGCCATTACTGGTTGCTGGAAATTCTCTCAACTCCAACAAGGCCAGCAGTGTGCTCAGTTTTTTGATCTGATGTGAAGCATCAGTATAAGGAATGTAAGGATATAAGGAAAAAAGTTATTTGCAGTTAGGGTAATGAAGAATTGGCACAGGCTGCCCAGAGAGGCAGTGGATGCCCCATGTAGGTCAGGCTGGATGGGGCTCTGAGCACCTGATGGAGCTGTGTCCTTGTGCCTTGCAGAGGAGTTGGACTAGATTGTTATAAAGATCCCTTCCAAAACAAAAGATGAATCTATGATTACAAGGAAACATTGTTTGGGTGAAGACCTCAAGTCCAACAGGTATGGAGATGGTCTCTATCCAGAACTGCACAGCCAGAACATGAGAGCAGCACCCACAACAGTAATAGTATTTAGGTGTAGGAGGGCTTCATGGTATTTATGAGTTTTTGGGGCTGAGGGCTTCATCACAGGCTACACTGGAAGGCTAAATGCTGTAACAGGGAGGATCATATGGTGATGAAGGTGTGTTTCCAGGCTGAGGCATTCTCTGAAAGAAGTCCTGTTAGAACAAGCATTGGTGAGTCAGACTGTTGCCATTCTCTTCCACATCCCTATCCCTTGTCATAGAATCACAGTGTGACAGAACAGTTTGGATTAGAAGCAATCCTAAAGCCCACTCAGTTCCAACCACCAATATTGGCAAATACATCCTATATGTCAGGCTGCCCAGGGCTCCATCTAGCCTGGCCTTGAGCCTTACCAGGTCTGTGCCTCACCACCCTGTGAATGAAGAATTTCTTCCTCATATCTAAGCTAAAATTTTGCACGTTTTGAGATCGCAGCAACATGGATGGCAGTGTTGAGCACTATTCATGCTCCTCTTTTTTCAGGATCTAGTCCAATTTAGATCACAGCCCTGATGGCACGGGACCTTGTGTCTCCCAGCACCCACTGCTCATCACAGTTGAGTGCTGCATGTCAAATTACATGATTGACATAATGATACAAGCAAGCAGGGCAAGTGCCTTTAGAAATACCTAGCAGTTTTGGGTGAGTGACTTCATGGTGAGGAAGAGGGAATGGAATCTGACTGCAGGGGCTGTCTCAAGAGCAGAGGCACCTCTGAAATGTTTCTCTTGTAGAACTTGTTTGGTGATAGCCCCCAAACTCCAAGCTTCACCCTCTGGAGGAAGGCAGACCCTGTTAGTCTCATCAGACAGAACCAAGATTCTGGGAGGATCTATTTACACAGTGGGACCAAGACAGAATCAAACCCCATAGGACACCAATTTCTCTCATGTTTACAACTACATTTCTGGCTTTACTTCATCCATTGCCTTCCCTGATAGCTTGCAGTCATTGCCTCCATGCTGCCAAGGACATGAAACTCCTCTAAAACAGTCGAGGCACTCGCTGGTGTTTGGATGCTGACAAAGTACAAACATGTGTTTGGTGCTGATCCAGCCAGATCCACTGGAAATGGTGATAAAAGTCAGTGATTTTGGTCACAGCAGTGAGTCAAAGCCATCAAATCAGCCTGGATTCATGACATCCCAAAATGGAAGCAGATGTGAGATTGAGCATGGACTCCAGTTCTTGGAATTGAAGTGATTTCTTTGCCTGGAGCTCTGCATGCAGAAGATTGGAACACAGAGGTCAATCTATGCTTATTTTGGGTTCTCTTTGAGGAAAACAACAGGGAAAAAGTTTGAGCAGGTAGCACTGTTGGGAAATGCTTGCCCTTGTTAAGTTTCCAGAAACCAAAGGAAGCAGCAGATCAGAAGTCCAGAAAAAATCTAATGAGATTTGGAAAAATGAAGGACTCAGGGACATTACCTCTCTGGGCACACAGTTCAGGAGTGCTTTCTCACCATGTCTGTAGTCTCTGCCTGGAGACAAACTCTCCAGCAAAGCAGAGGGAATCATGGCAACTCCAGTGATGATATTTCTCTTCTTCTAATGAGAGCTTCTGTTCAGGGTTAGAGGAATAACCCTGTTCTTACATTACCATCACAGTAATCATCATCAGATCTCCATACTTCCCTGCTGTCAAAGCAACAAACTTCAGCTCCCGCTAAGGAGAGATGAAACGCATTCACCAAAGGGGAATCATTGAAAGAATGCATCAAACCTACAACTATCTCAGAGACCTCTTCACTGAAAATGCTCTTCCATGGTCAGAAATGAGAAGAAAGTACCAGAAATGCTCTCTGTGTTCCCAGTCCTCCCCACGTATCCACTCCCAGTGATGGGTGAACTTTGGTCTGACACATCAAAGCCAACCTTATATTTACTTTGTAGGCCCGTAACTCACTCCTGCAAGGAGCTTTACTCACCAAAAGCAGTGTGATGTACATGAACAGGATTGCAGCCACTATCAGGAGAACCAGAGACCAGAGGAACCAGAAGCCTAGGTTCCCATAGTTATACCTAAAAAGGAATAAAATCTCATAACAGCATTTGTGTTACATTAGCACAGGGGCTGCAGGGAAACAATAGTTGGAGGAGAAGGTGTCAGAACACTGGAGGAGCTGCAGAGGCGTTTCCCAAGAAGAGAGAGGGAAGCTTTACTTCCTACCCAAAGGCTCAATAAGAGTCAATGACATAATTACACCTTTCCTCCCTCTGATATTAGAGCTATCTGGACGGCATCTAATTTTAGGTGTTTATGTAACTGTTGCCTACACGGTTCAGAAGGAAAGGATTTGCATAAAGACTCACTGACTATTCCTCTGTTTCAAGATGGGGGGCATGCAATTCTGTTTGCTCTGAGATAGCTGGTACAATGCTTCTGCTGGTAGCCACTACATCTCTTTACTCCTGGCAGTGCCATTCAATTTCATAGAATCACAGGATCATTTGAGTTGGAAGGGACCTCTAAAGGCCATCTGGTCAACTCCCCTGCAGTGAGCAGGGACACCCACAGCCCCATCAGTGCTCAGAACCCATCCAGCCTGACCTTGGGTGCCTCTAGGGATGAAGCATCACCACATTCTCTGTGCCAGTGACTCATTGCCATTGTCATAATTTTTTTTTCCTCATACTCAATCTAGATCTCCTCACTTTTAGTTTGAAACCATTTCCCCTATCAATTTGAATGCTGAACTTCAAGGAGTCTTCAAGGGGACTTCAAGGAGTCAAATCTTTGGCTCATGACTGAAGTGGGAAAGAAGGAAAACACAGTACTTACCAGTCAAAGTTATTGTAGTCATTTTTTGCTTCACCCCACATGTACAGGAAGACCAGAGAAAAGCAGAAAGCTCCAACAAGCAGTGGGAAAAACACACATTCCCGCTAGAAAGGCAAAAGAAGGACATTTAGTCAGAGCCTTGTTTACTCCAAAACAATCAGAGAAAACAGCAGTTACTTTTAGGCTGTCCTTAAACATGTGTCTTGATGCTCCCTCACATATAAACTCCCTTTAAGTACTGGTAGGCCACAAGGAGATCACTCCAGACAGAGCCTTCTTTTTTCCAGGCTGAACAAGCGCAGCTCCCTCAGCCTTTCTTCATAGGAGAGATGCTCCAGCCATCTGAGCATATCCAAGGCCTCCTCTGGACCCTCTCCAAGATTGCTGAGGCTGCTCAGCCTGTGAAGACACGAGGCTCAGAGGGATCTGGTCAATCTGTGTAAGTACCTGAATGGAGGGTCTCCAAAGGCATGATGTGGGAGCGCTGTCACTGCAGCCAGCCCTACCCCAAATGGACCCAGAGGTGACTTCAATCTCAGCCATTCCATGATTCTGTAATATTGACGTGGAGGGGATTTCTTATCTTGCGCCCTGGGAGCAGGAGGATCTCCTCAAAGGAGAGGCAGTGGGCATAGCCCCGAGCTGCCAGAGCTCAGGGAATGTTGGAAACCACTCTCAGACACTGGGTTTAGATATTGGATTAAGCCAATGTGTAAGTTGTAAAGATCATTAGGGCATGTCCAATTTGAAAGCCAAATGCTCTCCATGTTCAGAGGGCCCAGACCACCAACGGGATGTTCAAGAAGCATCTGGACAAAATTCTCAAACATATGGCCTGTTTTTCGGGTGATCCCATGTGCAGCCAGGATTTGGACTCAATTACCCTTGTGGGTCCCTTCTAAATTGGCATTTTCTATGATTCTATGATCTACAGCTCCATCGGGTGCTCAGAGCTCCAGACAGCCTGACCTTGAGTGTCTCCATGGATAGAGCACCCACCACTTCTCTGGGCAACCTGTGCCAGTGCTTCACTACCCATAAAAACCATACCATAAAAACACTTTTTTCTTACATCCAATCTAAGTCTCCTCTCTTTTAGTTTGAAATTATTTCCTCTTGTCTTTTCACAACAGACTCAGCTAAAAGGTCTGTCACCATCTTTCTTATAGCCCCCATTGATTGGCTCCTCATTTGGTGCCAGGCCATTCCCTGCTGCCATGTTTGCTCGCTGCACGGTGGCACAGACAAACTGAGCAACACATCAAGATCTCAAAACCAAAATCCAGAGCACTGATAGACCTCATTTGGACTGGGCAACCTTTGACATGTGACATCTATCGCTTGTCAGCTTGGGCTGACCTGTTTCAGTATGGAAGTCAATGTCTGTGCTGATTTTGGGCAAATTTACCGTCTTGCAGCAGCATTTCCCAGGCTCGGTCCTTCTGCGCTGGTACCGCTTCCATCGGCAGCTGTAGAACCCGGCTAGGCAGGAGATGAAGGGCTGGTGCTCATATCTCTGCAGCAAGTGCCGACGCACCACCTTCAGCTTCCCAAATTTGATCTTCTTGAGGCTGGTGGAACTGGCCTCCATCTGAATAGCCTTATCTCATCTTCTTCCTGAAATGAGATCCCAAGACTTATGGCACGACTGTGGTTGTCCTCTCCTTTCCTTAAAGTTGTAGAATCATAGAATGGCTTGGATTGGAAGGGACCTTGAAGATCATCTAGTTCCAACCCCTGCTGCAGGCAGGGTTGCCAACCACATCAGGCCCCAGATCATGCTGCCCAAGGCCCCATCCAGCCTGGCTTTCTTATGGGGTGAGCTTTCCATATCAGAATTTTTCCCAAGAGGATACCAAGACCACCATGAAAGTATGCTATGGACATCCCACTTAATGTTATATCCTTAATAGAGATGCTTAAAATTAAAGCATGGTTGTTGCAAGCCCCCCAGCAGTCAGTGGCAAGCAGTGGATGCTGCTGGTTATAACTCCAGCACTCTGCATCACCTCTAAGGGAACCTCTGCCTCCTTTAGACTACGCAGGGTGCTCTGGGAAAGGAAATTGTTAACTTAAGCTCTCCATGCAGCTTCCCAAATCATGTCAGATGAACCTGAGCCTCAACTTAGCCATGGGAACCAGCTCAAAAGCACCATGACCTGTCTGCAACCCCCTACCAGTTTAACTAGCTCAAGCAGGAAAGGGACTAAAGCCCTCCCAGTTCACAGCTCTCTTATCCTGGAAAAATTGCAGCTCTGTACAGACTGATCCCTTATGGAAAAATTATTTCCTGGCTGAAATAGCTTTCCTGGCAGAGTGTTTCATGGCTAGGAAGAATAGCTGTAAATTTGCACACCTGGGAGATCTGTTCAGTGTCAGGATTTTAAACAAAGATTTTGGTGGTAAATTGTGAGTGATGTAGTCACCAGGAGAGCAAATAACAAAGGGGTTTGTGCCAGAAAAGAGCAATTTGACCAGCAGGACACTATCAGGAACATGAAGAAAGATTTAGAAAAATGTACTTGTGTGTTGTCTTACAAACAAGCACCATCATCCATCACTTCCTTGGAGTATGAAAATGCCCTGAGGTGCTTTTCTGCTTCACTAAAGAGTGTTTTGTTGCCCCCAGAAAACCTATAATCAGTTTGCAGAAGCCATGAATAATACGGAAAGACAAGATGCAACTTAACTTAACATTGAAATGTTGCATCCCTGTTGGATTTTCCAAACATCTATCATCGGCTTGGGCGCAAATGAGAAGGAATAGATACTGGATATTTGGAAAAGTTGCTTCTCCAAAAGAGCAGGGTGCCCTGGGAGGTGTCCCTGGAGGTGTTCAGCAACCCTTGGAGATGTGGCATGTAGGGACATAGTCAGTGGGAATGGTGGGATGGGTTGAGCTTGGTGATCTTAGAGGTCTTTTCCAACCTTAATGACCCTGTGATGAAATGAGACACAAGAGTTGACAGTTTGGGCCACTGCTAACTGAAGTGTGCCCAGGTGTGTCATGCTCTGAATGTCTTCCTGAGGCAGAGGCCATTCAGGACAGTCAGGGAGAACCCCATACTTTTGGAAATGATCGGGTCAAGCCACTCCTAAAAGTTCACTAACATCTTTCTTTGAAGATTCTTAGACCACAGTTTTCCCCATCCACAGGACCTGTTCTTTCCCAGCCCTTGATTCAAGCCTTCATCCTTCTTCAGCAACAGGGATGAAGATATTCAATCAAAATCATCTGTTGTTCTGTCAGAAGACCTTGAGATTTGCTATTGCATTCCTGATGCGTGCATGAGGTTCACACATCAATATTTGCCTATGAGTGCATAGGATTTGACAGGAAAACAAATTGCAGGGACCTTGACACACTGTTCTCTCCATTCGGTTGGCTGGATGTTAAATTTTCATGGTAGTCCATCTTTCTCATAAAAGTTGCCACGGGATGAAGGTACCGTTAGCTCTCTAGACATGCTAATCCCAGCTGAACCAGTTTTACATTTCAAAGGTTTTTTTCAATGTCTAGCCTCCTGTCTTACAGCTTAATCCTACTAACTCATGACCTATTCGTGTGAGATACAGAGAGCAGTCTAAATTTTTCCTCTGTTATGTATTTCACAACCGTCTGGATGACTGCTGTCTCTATGGAGTTCTTGGAAAGAGTGAGCACAAAATCCCATGTAATGGGAAACATTCAGCAAGGAGCCTTTCACAGAGCTCCAGTCTTTACCACAAACAAACCAACCAAGCTGTCATCTTGGTATCATCTCTAGGAATTGGACTCAGTCATCCTTATGGGTCCCTTCCAACTTGGGATATTCTGTGATTCTGTGCTCTTGACCAGACACCTCCTTTTAGCATGAGATGATGTGAGGATGCCAGCTTGGGGATTCCACATTCAGACCTCAGAGCCCTCAGTGTTCAAAGGGTTCATCTCGTCACAGGGCTGCGTCCCCAAATAATGTCCTGGTGGCACCCATCTCTTGCCAGCCTTCAGGGAACAACACTTAGGAAGCTTAACCTTATGAATCTACACCATGGAATATGAACCTTTGGAGCTGTTTATAAGGAGCATTCTTTCTCTCCAACAAGGACCATCTAGGAGATACGGTTGACATCCTCCCATGACCCTCCATCCTTGCCTACAGTCTTCCAGTTGTAGTATGGCATTCAGAAGCCATGAGAACATCTCTTTGAAAGTCTGTCTGAATCTGCTGTGCCTCAGATCACATCAAACACAAAATGCACAAGCCTCTGATCCTAATAAAGATAATATCCCTTCTGGATCGAGCAACCAGATAAAGGGCAAACAACATTGCAACATATGGCAGAGTCCAGAAGTCCTCGATAGAAACTGGAGCAGCTCAGTCATTACTAGCACATAACAAGAGGCTTCACAGCACTTGCATCGAGATTTGAAGCAGTGCTCCTAAAACTCAGAGGCTGTCTGCAACTGTGCTCATCCCCACCAGGCCAAGGTACATGACTGGAGAGGGGTGACTGCAAACCCTAAACCCATTCACTGGGAAAGACAAAGGAGTAAAGAGCAAGCAGGAAAACATACATCAGTAAGAGAGCAAAGTTTAGGGCTTAGTAAGTGAGCTGTGAAAGCTGTAACACATGTTTTACAGCTCTATGTGCCCAGGAGACCTCAGGTCTTTCTCTAGCAAACAGACATTGCTTGCTCACTGATAAGGGTCCCCACAACTGCAGGCAGTGGATCAGGGCTGCTCCGTTCCCACTGCTTGACAGAGGGTGAGGAAAAGTATGAGAAATGATCCAGGAGTGGTGGAGGGAGGAGACGGAGGAAAAAAATGGGAAACATTCTGCATGACCTGAATGCAAAGGCACTGCAAGAAGAGTTGCTTGGGAGTCAAGAGTACGAGCAAGGAGAGGGTCTTTGTCTTTATTTCATATATATCTTTTCCCCTCTCATTTCCCTTTTCCTCCCCTCCCCTCTCCCCTCCTCTCCTCTCCTCTCCTCTCCTCTCCTCTCCTCTCCTCTCCTCTCCTCTCATCTCCTGTACTCGCATATGACCTC
>NW_024885355.1:971843-1172761 GCF_019232065.1 Centrocercus urophasianus
ATCTTCTTCCAGTTTCTTTTCAGATAATTTAGGAGGTTTTACATAGGAAAAGAAGAAATTTTGTATAAAACATGACTAGTCATAATCTCCCTGTGATATGGGATATACTCTCTATCCTTTCCTTTCTCTGGCAGGTAATAATTATAATTTATCACTAAGACTTTCAACAGTTTCTACATAAGCCCTAATTATACCTTCCTTCTGTGTGGGATCCCAGTATGTGCAGCTCAAAATGAATTTCTCATGGGTTGAATAGCAGCTGGATCAAAGCAGAAGATCACAGTCCTTAGTGCAAAGAAAACATAGAATCATAGAATCATTAAGGTTGGAAAGATCACTAAGATCCAACTTTCAACCCATCAGCACAACACCTCTAACCCATGTCACTCAAGATGACACCCACTCTTCTTGAGCACCTCCAGGGACAGTGACTTCACCACCTCCTTGTGCAACCCATTCAATGCCTCGCCACTCTTTCTGAGAAGAAATGTCCCCTAATATCCAACCTGAGTTTCCCTTGATGCTATTTAAATGCCATTACCTCTCATCTTTTTGAAACGATTGGGCTTACCAGGGGAAGTAACATGTGAACCAGAAGTAGTAGGGGCTAATGAGGAATAATTGTTCCTCTGGCCTACAGAACAATATCTTTTTCATTTTTTTCATTCATTTAATGTGTTGTTGTACACTTCCACTGTGGTTTTCAAAGCTATGTGAAGGTTTCCACCTAGGTTAATGCCCTGCAATTCGTAATAAGTCACCACAAATTAAATAGACACAAAAAATCAAGCCTGCTTCAAACAAATTAACCTGCAAATACAGATGAACCTTTGCATCTCTTGGGGTTGCAGAGGATTTTTTGGACTCTATTCTGGAGGGACCATCACAGGAAATAACAGTCCAAAGCTGAATCATGTTTTTGCACAAAGCACTTTTTCCAAAATTGTTCAGTCTCTGTATTCCTGCAGGGAACCTCTCTCAACATGTTCTTGTGTTTGGAGCACGTGTGCCCCCAGTATTCACTCCCTGGGGATGACTCATTGTTCACAATCAGTTGCAGAAACCTCATTTAATCATAATCACCACCATTAGAAATTACAGCTGTTTTGCTTCATCTTCAAAGCACTTTACAGGCTGTGTTAACAAATGCATGCCCAGGAAATTATTGGCCAAACCTCAGAGCATTTGCAATGGATTTTGTACAAATGCTTTCAGTTTTGTGTGGAAACAAGCAAGGGGAAATCATCATGTCTGCAAAAGGGTCACATGGTGTTACAGTAGATTTTCCCTTGCCTGCTAGGAGCAAAACGAGGATAAAGCCAGGGAATAGTAGCTTAAAAAAAAATTGAAGAGGAAGAAGAAAGAGGAATAATGTTGAATAAAGAAGAAAGTAATGGAAGGAAAGGGAAAGAAAGGGAAAAGGAAAGAAAGGGAAAGAAAGGGAAAGAAAGAGAAAGAAAGGGAAAGAAAGCGAAAGAAAGCGAAAGAAAGGGAAAGAAAGGGAAAGAAAGGGAAAGAGAAAGGGAAAGAGAAAGGGAAAGAAAGAAGGGTTGAAGAAAGACTTTTCACAAATGCCACGTCTTTGGCTGTACCCATGCACATTCCTGACCCTTATTAGACGGGTTCTAATTCCTGACCTTTATTAGATGGGTTACCAAAAGTGTAACTTCGGTTCAGCAAAGGTTGACACACCACCTGATTCTCTTCTTTTGCAAGGAATGAAGACACGAGACTGGCACATACAGGGATGGTTTCAGCTTGGGGAAGTTTCTTTTGAGGAAGAATAGAAAGTAATTCACACCCCAGGGCCTGGTTTTAATTATTTTTGACTGATAGCTTCCTTATAAAGAGGTACACCCAGATCACTCTGCTGTTCATCAGGAAACGGGCTTTCCAGGCCTGCCTACCAAACCTCCTTCTAGAAGATTCCTCCTCCCCATCTGCCCTCCAGGGAGTCCCAACTGTCCTTCCAGAAACTTCCATGGCACCTCTCAAGTGAAGGTAGCCACCAAGAGCCATCAGTCCATCTTGGTGGCCTCCAGCCCACACCAGCCTCAGTCCCCACAGCCTGCAGGACAAAGGCACAACCTCTCCATCACCGTGGGTTCAGGTAGGGATGAGCAGGAAAGGCACCAGCCCCTGCCATGGGACTCACTGCCCCAAGGAAAGGATGCTCCAGCACCAAGAGGACAAAACCTGTGTCCATCTCAAGGTATTCTTCCAAGCCCAAAGCAATAGTAATTACTGTCAATTTTATTGATGATAACAGGAGAGAAAATTCTGGCTGAAGACAACAAAGAAGTCTTCAAATCTTACAACAAACACTGATCTCAGCACAGGAGATCTTTATACCTGAACTTTTTTTTTCCCCCCCATAGTTTCCCATGCACAAAAATGTGGATAGGACCCAGTTTAGACCATGGAAGGGCCTGAAAAGCTATCAGAGCTCTCAAAAACAACAACAACAACAACAAACTTTATATATATGAAACACTGATACTCCCCTATATGAAATGGCTACATGAATAACGTGCTTTTCAGGACCTGCTTTCCCAGGGTGTTCACACAGCTCCCAGTACAACAAAGCTCTGATCCAGAGGCAGGTCCCACTCATGTAACACATGCAGTACTACTGCAGAAAAGCCCAACATAAAAACACAACACAGGAAAAACGTGAAGCAACTGATTTTTTCCAAAAGGAAAGAGTAATTACTTTAGTAGAAGCAGTAATTACTTTATTAATGTTTTCTTGCACCCAAGCAGATGTCATACTATACAGATTCTAGAGAAGGGTAGGTAAGTTATACTGCAGAAAGAACAAAGTGGGTCTATGAAAGCACAAGATTAGGTGTAGTACCACAGGGCAGATCCATTCTGTAAACCAGGGCTGTGTGGTAAAGACTCCACTTGCAACAACCACTGGGATCATGTTCCCAAAAAATCCTTCCAGGCTTTCTGAATACACAGCCACAGAAAGAAGAAAGGCTGAGAATTTCCCATCCAAGCAGCTGAAGAGTCACATGCAATGCTGGAGTGCAAGTAGATGAGTAAGGACAGAAAGAATTTGATTGCTTCAAGTGAGGAAGGAAATGTGTGACGTTAAAGCTTCTATTAATGCTGATTCATTAATGGGATTATCCTGAAGTGCCCTATAAATGTGATAAACCATCAGATTTGGGGCCAGGATCCTAAGGAGGTTGTTATCTGCTAGACCAGAGCTTGGGGTGAGAGTTGAACCTCCCTACATCCGAGTCAACCCCACTAGGTGCATAGAGCATTTATCACGTAGAGCAGTGAAGAGTATTCTGTAGCACATGCATTTCCTTGGTGTGGTGGGATACTATCACCACTTGGTCTTTCCTGTAAACCTCTCTGGAAATCTGGACATGCTCAAAGTTACAGCTTTGCTTTATACACGGGGAATATGAGGCATGGAGAGCAGCCCAGATGGTCCAGATCAACAACCAGGCAAACAGCAATAGCACAGTATCGTTAAATTAGGCATAAAATGCATTACAAGTCAGAAGCTGTTTAGACCGAGGGCTTATTAAGACCTGGCACAATTAACAGATTGGTGGCCAGCCCCAAAACATCCCAAAACAGCCAAAGCATGGATCCACTGCACAGAGATCAGTGGAACACAAGAGTTGCTTTGGTCCTGTTGATGGGCCACCAGCAGTTCCTTTCCTCTGGTTTTGACCCTGAGCTCCTTCATATAACTGATTTACAAGTTTGGCTTAACATAGAACAACAGAATGGTTTGAGTTAGAAGGGAACTCAAAGCCCACCCAGCCCCCCAACCCCCCCATAGGCAGGGACACCTCCTTTCAGACCAGGTTGCCCAAAAACCCATCCAACCCATCCTTGAGCATCCTGCCAAAGATGGGGAATCCACAGTTTCTCATGGCCGTGTGTTGCTGGCAGTGGTGGCTTTGCTCCATGTCCTGCCCATGCAGGATTCAGCTCCGTCCCACGGGCTTTGCCCCAGGAGGCCTTCAGCTTTCTAAGAAGTCTCTCTCCCACCACTGAACAGCAACTGTGGGATGGCAAAAAAAGTGCTCCCAATAGCTCAAACCGAGCCAAGTGCTTGGAGGAAGGAGGAGGAACGAATCACTTGGAGGAAAATTCTTTTTTCAAAAAAGGAGCTCAGAAAGGAGGGAAACATTTCTTTGAAGATAAATCCCACTTTGTGCAGTTCAGCATGTCCTGGCTCAGCTCCCTCCCTGCTCCTGTGAATTCCTGAGCTGCTCTTTGTGCTGTGCTGCTGAGGGATGACGATAAGATTGGGACACAGCATGAGGGACCCTCTGCTTCCCCCCAGCTCCGGCCCCACTGAGGGCAGCACGTTGCCGCCAGCACCATCTCCAAGGGAAGACTTTGTCTGCCGGCCAAAAGGGAGGAAGAAAAGAGGTCTGCAGATCACATACCTCTGTCGGCAGCTCTGCAGAGTGCTATTCAGCCTGGACAAAGGATGGGGCCCCCGGACGGTCATTTTTCCAAAACCCCCAGTACCAGCTCTCCCCAGGCTGTTGGAGTTAATAGGCTTGGAGCAAAATACCCCTGCAAGGAAGGGATGCTTTCCATGAGCTTTCTCTTTTACAGCATCTCTATGCATCAAGGCTGGCCCATTCTTATGCTGTTAAGATGCAGTTCTGCTGTTTCCAGAGCAAAACTCTTTCTAGCTCATTAAACACTACTGCACCTTTGTATCTCAGTAAAGTTTTGAATGAACTTTGGAGTGAAAGGATTGTCTGACACTGAAGATCCACATTCTGGTTCCCCATCAGATTGCCCGGAGAGGTGATGGGTGCCCCATCCCTGCACTCAAGGTCAGGCTGGATGAGCTCTGAGCACCCAATGGAGCTGTGGGTGTCCCTGTTCATTGAGTGCTATAGCATGAATCCAGCCCAAGATGAAGGCGCTTTCATCACTCAAACTCAACAAGCCAATCCCAACACATCTTAAATAACATCTGCACCCTGGGCTTCGTGAGTTGTCTTTATATAGCTATGGTACTCCGTTACCAAAGGGCACTGCTACATAGAAGACCACCCCATAGGAAAGCTCAGAGCAGGCAGTCAGGCATCAGCTGATGAGATAAGGAAAGTGTTTCCCAGGATCTGGGAGAGCCAGGCACTACCAGGCACATGATGGACTTTGCCCTGTTGTAGTGCCTCGTGTTTACAGAATGGCCAAAAAAATATATCCCCCCAAACAACATTCACAATAACCCAAGAGGAGGGTGGGATAGGTGCAGTCTGATAGCAGCAGAGGGAAGAAGTCACAGGGGTGAAACACTGAAGTGGAGGTTGGATAATTTGGGGGAAGGAAAAGCAAACTGGTTTGGTGCCTTTCACCAACATTACTTGCACAAACTGGGTTTCGCCCAACTAGAAAGTGTTAAAAACTTTTCAGGAGAGAGCCTGGTGACCCCACAGAACCTTTCTGACTGCCTTAAGGCATGAATCAATTAAAGCAATCATAGAGCAAAGGTTAATCAGTAGCAAGTACATCTTAAGAAATAGGCAGTCATTTAAAAAGCAATTGCTCTTGCCAATTCTGCCGACTCCATCCCACTCCCCCCTCTCCTTTTCTAAAGTGCCTTTTATTTCTCAAACTCTGGAGGCTTTCCAAAACAAGTCCAGGATTAGGAGCAGGAAGGGACCAGCCAGAATCGTGCTCCAATCCTGACTCAAAACGTTTCTATGCAAGCAATGAGACTCCACTGATGAGAAGCCAAAGGACAAGGTTCCTCATCTCTTCTCCTACAGCATCATATGTACTACCTAGACCACAGCCACCCAAGCACCAGAGAGGATGTGAGCTGGGAGAATGGAAAATCCATCCAGACCCTTACAGCAGGTCCTCATCAAGCTTAGCACAGCACCTGTGGACATCACAAAGGCCTATAGGGCAATTAGGGGCAGGAGAGAAGGACTGGTATGAGGCCAGGATCTGGATAGGATAAGGTCATAGAATCATAGAAACATGAAGGTTGGAATGACCAATAAGATCATCTAGTCCAATCATCAACTGCTGTCTGTGGCTACTATAGATCATGTCACTCAATGTGACATCCAGGCTTGTTTTGAAAACCTCCAGGAATGATGACTGTTCAGACCTCTAAGGACTCTCCTTCCCTCTTTTTTCCTGGAGGGTACAAAGACAAGATGAAATGCCACAGAAATGCCACATGTGCCAATGTTCTGCTGGTGAGGAGTTGCAGGGAACAAGGACCAAGACCACCCTCTCTACACAAGGGATGTTGCCAAACAACAAACCCTCAGCCACCAAAAAGCCAGCACACGAAGGATGAGGTGAGGATGAGATGCTGAAGGGATGAGCACCTGCAGGCAGCCTCCTCTGCTCCCTTGTGTGAGGTGTCCAAAGCTGGAACAGAGGCTGCAATGTGGAGCCAAGCCCAAGCTCAGGCTGGTGCAAAAGCATAGAATCACAGAACTATAGAATAGTTTGAGTTGGAAGGAACCTCAAAGATAATCTATTTCCAACCCCCTGCGATGGACAGGATTGCCAAGTATTAAATCAGGCTGCCCAGGGCCCCATCCACCCTGACCCTAAACACCTTCAAGGATGGGGCATCCCCAAAATGGTCCAGGGTACATCAAAAGTACCATCTCCACACTATTCTGTCTGTGTCACCTCCCTTTCCTTCTTCCTATTGAGACCTGGAGCCCATAGGATCTTGCCAACTTCTTCTCCTATTTATAGATCAGTCCAAACCCCTCATGTTTCCCATGCAAAGCTGCCAGGTGGTCACTTGGCCATGGGGTGGGATTTGCTTCATCTCTCTGTTGATGCACTGCCTCCTGAACCCATTGCCAAACAGCAACAAGTGTTAGCAAAACTTACTGCCCAAGGGCTACAAACTTAGAGAAACCATGTTTTCTGTTACAGTTCTGTTTT
The DNA here is from genome assembly GCF_019232065.1 of Centrocercus urophasianus. NCBI lineage: Eukaryota > Metazoa > Chordata > Aves > Galliformes > Phasianidae > Centrocercus > Centrocercus urophasianus. The sequence goes on from NW_024885355.1 coordinate 978,768, forward strand.
TATCACACTCAGCACCCACTTGCACACAGGTAGTCCTGCAACAAGCTGCCACTGAGTCTAAAGAGCTGCATTTTCATCACGCCAATGGCACATAAAGCCCGCAAGACCCCATCCAGTCACCTCCCCAGTCTGATGCCACGCCATAACAAAGTCACAGGGCTGCTTGTGGAACCCAGCTTGTTGTTTCTCATCAAAGTTTTTCAAAGTTGCCTAGAAATCTCACACATCTTTTAAACATTCAAATAGCAAAGTTGGAAAGGAAGAGGCTTTGTCTCCTTTTACATCCAGAGGGGTTTTTTTAATTAAAATCCAGCTGGTCCCACAGCACTTTCTGCATTTTCTTTAGTGAAATGTAGCTAAACACTTGGAGCAGCTGTAGGAAATTACCTCCAATCTCTCTTGCCCTTCCACCTGGAGTTTTGTGCCGGAGGATGAATGCAGAGAGACCCCATTGGGAGAGCAGGAATCCCAAAGTAAGGAGAAGGAATCAAGAGATGTACACTATAGGCTGGACCTCCAGCCAACCAGAACCTGCATTATCCAATCCAAACCCGTATTATCCAACTCAAACCCGCATTATCCAACCCAAACTTGGCTCAGTACTGGTCCCCAGGTTTACAACAGCTCACCAAATCCAGATGTACACCTGCACCCAACATCAAGGCTCCCAGCCTGGGAGCAGGGGACATGAGGGATGCGTCGGACCCGAGTGCCACTGCCTGCTCTCAGCCTCCCTGAATGGGTCGTGATTATTTGCAGCTGTTCCCAGATGTTCCCCTTCCACGGGTTATTTGTTCCCGGGACGACCTCCCCGTTCACACGCCATGGGAAGAAAGAGAGAGGCTCCTTTCTCCCGATCCCTATGGAAACAGCCCTTTATCCGAGAGGCATTAGGAATGCTCGCCCGCCGCTTCCCTCCCTCCAGCCCCACGGCCACCCACTGCTCATACCTCATCCCAGCTCCTTTCCTCCTCTCCACAGCTCACAGCAAACTCATCTGAGAGAGAAGCCAGGCTGCTTAATGCCTTTTCCTCCCCAGAAAGCCACCAGAAACCCCCCAGATCACAATAATCCCCTTTGCTCCCCCTTTGTTATCGATTCTCCCCATTCTCCAGCTTTTCAGACTTTGTTTTTTCTACCCATGCAGAAAACGGTTCGGTCGCATCACTGCTGGATGCCAAACAATGCTCCCAAAACTCTGAAGAATTAAAGAAAAGTCATCAAAATCCCCCCGCTGCAGTGCTAACTTTCAGGCAGGAGGGGATGAGTTGGAGGAATGCATTTCACCAAAGATCATCATTAGAATGAGGATGCTGGAAGGAGCTCACCTCAGCAGGGTGCACGTGGAGGGGTATTCCTGCTCTCTGCCACACTTGGCTGACGGTGTCCTTTGCTCGTGACACTCCTGGTCCCGAATGGTGGCACAGCTCTGTGACACCCAGCATTAGAGAGGCTGCAGAGCCGTCCCTCCCACGGTAGGAGGGGCCACGTGAGGCTTAATAAATTCAGTCCTGAAGGCTGGGAGAATTGAAATCCCATCACGGGACGCGGGCAGCCACTCACCACGCAGCCCTGAGAGAAATTAGGTGAGTCCAGGTTAGGTTCATCCCACGCAGAATGTGAGAACCTGGTGCTAAAATGCTGCTCCAGCAGAACGGGGGTGTCTGCAGGATGGGGTTCGAGGAAATATCCCAAATATTTGGGCAAGATGCATCAGCGCTGATCCTCAGCATCCTCTGGGAGAGCATTTCCTGCATCTGTGAGCCTCAGGCAGAAATCCGCTGCACACCATTTCTGAACAGCTCCAGACACAAACCGTGCTTTTAAAAATATTTATTTATTTATTTTCAGTGCTTTGGGGACTTTAATAACTTAATCCTATTAGAGACATAACTTCCTTCGGAGGGGGGTGAGGGGCAGATCAGCGTAACAAAAGCATTTTGTGCGGTTGAATTTTGTAACTTCCAACTCGCCGTCGCCGCAGGGGAGGCAGCTGTGAAGTTTCTCAGGCTGCACAGCTCACCTTACACAGCTCCTCCTTCTCCTGCAAAGCTCTTTCATAGTATCGTAGAATCATTAAGGTTGGAATAGATTGCTAAGATCAAGCCCAGCCCCAACCCATCACCACCATGCCCACTGTCCGTGTCCCTAAACCATGTGCCTCTTTGCTGCACAAGAGGCCAAAAAAATATCCCCCCAACCCCAGAAGAATGCCAGAAACACCACCAATGTAGACCTGTCATCCATCATCTCTTACACTGGTTTTTTTCTTGTTGGATGAAGAGACGGATCCAAAGGTCCCTCAACAGCAGACTCAGCAAAGTACCTTAAAGAGTGGGGAAGGAGAGGGCAGAAATGAAATGACAATCCGGTGTCTTTTAGGCAGTCCATGCTGTTGCGGAGATTAACTCTCAATTAGAAGATGGGTCACAGAGATAAACAGCCTGATTCGCTCTGAAACCTGATGACAGGATTCAGAGCAGGCAGAAGGCATTGAACTCTTCCACTGTAAAAGCAGTACTGATAATTCCTAGATAGCACTAGATCCCACAGTACCATCATTTTCCTTCGGAGTTAGAACATCAAAGGAGTGAAGGAACCACAAGCTACGCAGTGAATGCAGAAGCAGATGGTTTTAGTGCAGGCTGTCTTGGGGCTAAAACTCAGATGGAGTCGATCAAGGAATCATAGACTCATTAAGGCTGGAAAAGACCTCTAAGATCCCCAAGTCCAACCCCAACCCACCCCACCATGCCCACTAACCTCATCCCTCAGTGTCACATCCCTCATCCCCCAGTTCTTGAAAACCTCCTGGAACGGTGACTCCGCCACTCCCTGTCTGTTCCAATCCATTACCACCCCTTCCAATTAAAAATTTGTTGTAATATCCCACCTGAACCTCCCCTGCTGCAACTTGAGGCCATTCCCTCTCATCCTGTCAAATACTCCTATTTTCTTCCCAAAAACAACAGCGTGGTTTTGCATCCTGCCCTTCCTTCTGGGGGCAGACTTCAAAGCCCTCTGCGCTGCAGTTTGCTCTCTCTTTGGTATCTCCAGCTCAGAGTCCAGTGCCTTATCTCAACTAGAACACCCTTGCCCCACACTCCCACCTGTCCCAGCCCTGCCAGCAGCTGTCACTGAAGCACAGCTGGGTGATAACTGTGCTCCACGTGATGGACCTCATCCAAACCGGTACCGAAATGAGATCTGCCACCAGCAAGCCCAGCCCTGAGGTTTATGAGCCCATAAAGGCAGTATCTGCAGGGACCTGGTGTTGTAGAAACCCCGCTCAGGGATATCAGCCTTGAACTCAGGTGAGTTGTGCATCTGAAGATAAAACCATGGAGAATGGCACAAACAGGAGTGCTGGAGCAGGGATGTCTCCTCCCTCAGGTACCAGCCAGGACGAAGAGTCCAGGGCTGCATTTGGGTGAAAAATATATAGATTCATGTCCTGCCACCTCTGACTTGGGATGTGTGTCCTCTCTGCTGCTCTGTGCTCCATAGCATTGCATACGGAGCAGCAGACCCATGCAGGGAGCACGATCCCTGCAAGGTGAACCATAGAAACTGTGGCATTTATGGCACTGATGTTTATAGGAGCAGCACAGGAAGAGGGGACTTCAGCCCTTGCATCATGCAGCCCAGCACAATACCCAGACACAGGGAGCACAGCTACAGACTGTGGTGTGGCCAGGGGAGATTTTACACTGTGCCCCAAAACCTCCATCCCACTGCAGCAAACTCTGCCTCTTGCAGTTGCAGCAGCTCCATTTTCCATTCTCTTCCATTGGTGCTGCGTGCAGTGTGGACCAGTTTATGTGGCATGATATAAAGAGGGTCAGTGCCTGTCCTCTCATTTCTTCTTCCATATTTCATGGCTCTCCTTTATACTACAGGATCATGTTGCTCTTTCCCAGCAGAAATGAGGGTTGGTGATGAAAGACGTGCAAGCTGAGTTAACCCAAGGAGGGCTCGGAGAAGCAGATGCAAGGAGCAGTGAGGAAAAGCTTGGGGAAATGCCAAATGTTTCTACACCTTAGCAAAGCAGTGTGGGAAACGGTGCAGGTACCTCTCTTCTGTGTCAGTCCAGCCCCCAGGAGCAGCTTTTGAGCATTTCAGCTCTGCACTGGAGAGAAATTGGTGGGTTACCACCTGCCCAGTGCCCTTTATAGCATGATACCAGTGCACTCAAGTCCTGGATGCTATTGCAGGACAATGGCTTTGATGGCAAGTAGGGTAAATAGCCCCAAAGTTGTGCAGGTCCAAACCAAAGGGTTTGGGATACAAGATGTAGGGTAAGAGATATTTCATGGTTGTTAGGAGAGGATGGTGAGCAGTGCCCCTGTATTGCAAAGGGACTCCCAGGGAACAAGCTCTGGTACAGACCTATCATTTGGGTCCTGTCCAAGTCGTTTCCAGGTCCATTGGGAATCACAGAATCCTGTCCTCCATGGATCACAGGATGGCGTGGGGGAGAGAGGTTTCCCTGGCAGCAAATCCCACCTCAGCAATAAGCCAGTGTTCATGCGATGGTTCCTTCCTGGGCAGGTTTGCACTCCTCCAAACATGGGGACACCAAGGTTGGCATTATAGGATCATTAAGGTTGGAAATGACCTCTAAGATCACCAAATCCAAATCCAACTCATCCCACCATGCCCACATACCACGTCCCTCAGAGCCACATCTCCACAGTTCTTGAACACCTCCACGGATGGTGACTCCACCACCTCCCTGGGCAGCCTGTGCCACCGCATTGCCACTCTTTCTGAGAATAAAGAGTTTTTCCTTTTACCCAACCTGACCCATTCTTGGTGCAACGCAAGGCCATCACCTGCCATCCTATCACTGTCACCTGAGAGTAGAGGCCGACCCCATCTCACCACAACCTCCTTTCAGGAGGTGGCCTTCAGCCTTCAGGTGATGAGTATGGTAGACAGCTCCATTGGAAGGGACCTTCAAAAATCACCTCTTCAGAGCTAGCCAAAAGTCAGCAAACTTTTGAGGTGCACTCACGCCTGGCATCCAGGTCACTGATAAAAATGTTGAAAAGTTGGGAATGGAAGACACAGAGTGATGATGGAGGAACTCTGGGACAAGGGGAAATCATTTCAAGGTAAAAGAGAGAGATTTGGATTGGATATAAGTAAGAAGTGTTTTACAGTAAGGGTAGCGAGGCACTGGCACAGGCTGCCCAGAGAGGTGGTAGTTCCCCATCCCTGGGGATTCTCAAGGTCAGGCTGGATGGGGCTCTGAGCACCTGATGGAGCTGTGGTTGTCCCTGTTCAGTGTAGGAGAACTGGACTACATGGCCTTAAATGTTTTTTCCAACTGAATCAATTGTGTGATTCTATGATTCTAGGACAGCCCTTTTACACCTGCTGCTATGCACCAGCTGCCCTCAGCATGCAGCCCACAAACTTCGAGCTTTGCAGTGGAAATTGGGAAATGTAAAGAGAAATGCATCCCCAGTGCAGCTACCAGGAGAGGGCATTACAGCCGCAGGAATGGGAAAGGAGCAGCCTGAGCAGCCTGCAAGCTCTCTGAGTTCAGCCTCTAAATTCTCCCCAGACATGAGCCTGGCGACCAAAACCTGGAATTGCTCTCGGTGCTAAAAATCAGGGATGCAGAAAAAACATCGTCTGCATGGGGGGATAATGAACCCGTTGTACCTACCGGCATCAATTCTCCTAGTATTCATTTCCCCCTTTTTCTCCCATATAAACGAAGATCTGCAGAAAAACCCATAAAGATTTAGATGCCAGCTTGCTGTCTGGCTCAGAGCTCAAGTTGTGTGTTCCCCAGAGCTTCTGCTCTTCCACCCTTTCCCATTTCACACTAATCCTGCTCTAACACAAGGCATCGCCTCTCCTTAAAGCTTAGCAATAGGTGGGGCTGCGCTGGAGCCACACAGGAACTAAAAGGCCAAAACACTGCATTTAGGTATGAAAAAGTCAAAGTTCAGAAGTTTGGAGTAGATGCCACCTCCAAAGAAATGCATGTTGAGTTGCCATTGTGGAATATACATGATCCCCAATCTGGCAGCACGGCCATGCAGAGCCACCAAACACCAACCCAGTCACCTGTTTTATGTGCACATTTTGGGGGAGGACACATAGCAGGACCACCAGCCTGCCAGGTACCAAACCTTCTGTAGTTTTACAGGGGGAGGAAGAAGAGGAGGAGGGGGCTGCAGCACCAAGCTGCTCTGGCTCTAACGAGATGAGGACATCAACACGGGATGCTACCACATCTCAGCAGAGAATCCCAGACACCTGGGCTGCTATTTTCCTACTCAAGAGACAGGAACCTTCATTTTTGTCCAAAGAGCTCTTGCAAAGCATCAGTTCTGGACACAGAGGAGGAATTTAAGAAGTAACCTGCAATTGCCTTATTCTAATTGGCTAGATGCCCATTCAAGGCATTCCCCTTCCTTCCAGCTTCCTCTCTAACACACCAGGCTCAGCACCCTGACTTGGAAGAGCACGGCAGATCTCCACTCCTGGCAACCCCCACATTCCCAGGAGAATGACTTCCCACCAGCTTTGGTTTGTTGGGCTCCTGACACCCAGATCTGCCCAACAGCCACAAGCAGCCAATTTCAGAAGGGTTTTGGTGGTGGTGGACACATCCTGTCCAACCTGTTGATCCAAGCTGCAATGAGGTACTTGTGCAAACCAACCTGTAGGTGAAATCTTTTCACCATCCTCACCCTACTGATCCCACAAGAAAAAGCAGTGCTGGAGGAAGCAGTTTGTACGTATTCTCCTGAATCCTCCTGTTTCCTTCTCTGCATTAGGAGCCATGGACACCAAGTTCTACCTGGGAAGAAAACAAGCAACTGGGAAGCCAACATCCTCCACTTCTTCTCCTCCTCAAGCTGTGATCTAGATCCTCTTCCAGATATTTCTCAGAGCATTAATTGCTTCCAAATGAATTTTGATAAAGCAGCAGAAATCACATTTACTTCAACAGTTTTCAGTGTAAAATCACTCTGCTCTATCAAGTAAGATCTAATTAAAATAGACCAGAGAAACACAGCTTCTCTTTCAAGCATCCCACTCATTTCTGCACACGTCGCTGAAACAAAGTGAAGTAGAAGCAGGTAATTCATTTGGGTTTTATTTAAGGTTTCAACTTTGTTTTCCAAATGGCTGAGCTGACCTTGCACTTCAAACAAATTGGGCACCATCGGAGAGCGATGCCACGACAGTACGAAGAAAGAGGAGCAAATTTCCTACCTGATTTTATGGCCACAGCCCTCGTTATTTCCCAGCAAACACACGGATGATCTGCCCACAGGTCAATGCTGCAGTGCAGCAACAAAGCCTTCGCTGCAAACATGATCCCAAAGCACGGCAGCTGTCAACACGAACCCAAAGCAGTGCTGATGGTGCTGAATTGAAAGATGGGAATGAGTTTCTTGCCATACACAGGAGCCTGATTTACATTTGCTTCTGTGCTCTCGTGTACCTGAAAAATCTGACCTCTCTCCATTTCCTTGGCACAACAAGGCCACCTCTTCCATTCAAACATCCCCTTTTCCTTTCCAGCTGAAATTTGTTACTCTTGCCAACCTCCTGGATTGGCTCTAGTGGGATCCCCCCACTCCTTCCTGAATTTCCCCAGGGATTGTGGAACTGAGCTTTTAACCTCTGCTTCTTCCTTGGACCAACACCACCTTCTGCTCCTCTTCCAGACGCATCCATACTGTCTGCAAGTTTCCATCCAGCTCCCATACGTATTGCTGCTTTGTCCCCACTGGCACTTCATCTCCTCCTCGAGACCCCACATGTGATGCTGTGATTTGTCATTGGCTGCAAACGATGGGATCAGCCCTAGGACAGCAATGATCTTTGCACTTGATCCAGTGGGTTTACAGCACCAAAATACATCCACAGGTTCTCTACTATGATGACAATGAGAAGCCATTGAGAAGTGTTGGTATTTCACGCTAGGAAGATGAGCAGAGAATCGGACTTCATCTTTAACAATTTTAATTTCTTAACAACTTCTTTACAACTTTACAATTTTATAATAACTTTCAGACTTTTCTTTATGGTAACAGTGCACAGGTTGCCCAAAGAGGTGGTGGAGTCTTCTTCTACGGAGATATTCAAGACCCAGCTGGATGCCTACCTGTGCCACCTATGTAGAGTACTTGCAAGGGGGTTTGGACTCCATCTTTTGAGGTCCCTTTCAGCCCCTGTGTTTCTCTAATATTTAAATTATTATTGAGTGTACAAATAGAATTGCCAGCTCTTAGCTAAGAAAGATGCTCAAACAATTATCTTCCCCCTTGGTCTTTGGTGTGAACCTTTCATTGTCTGCAAAGACTGGCAAATTTAAAAGCAAGTACCAACCTACCACTGGCCATTTCAGAGCATTCTTGCTAAGTACTTTGCTGCAAATATCACCTATTGATACCAACCTGTGGTATTTTGAAAGACAGATGCATTAGGACAGCAATGGAAATCCCAGCTCTGAAGTGACTTTACATGCTTCAGGGTTGGTGGGATGGTGGTGATGGGTCAGCAGTTGGATTAGATGATCTCAGTGGTCTTTTCCAACCATGATTCAGTGGTTTGTAAGCTGTAGTGCATTATAAAATTTCTGCACCTAACCCGACAGACTTGCCTAAGATCCCTTAAAAAGGAACCAGGTTTTCAGAATGGATAGTCAAACAACTTCATATCGCATGTTCTAATATAGAAGAGAATCTGGAATTAATAATCAAATAAATAATTGAGGGCTGTGACAACAAAGGGCTCAGACTCGGTAGAATCAGTTCACACAGGCTCAAACAAATGAAAAACCAACAGGAAAGCCACCAAAGCAGCTCTCTAGTGAAAAGCTGTTCTCAAATCACAGCAGTCAAGATGTCTGCAGAAAAAATAAGCCACAGAGGTGACTTTCCAAGTCATTCAAGAGCTATTTAAGAGCTCTTGTTACGTGACAGGAATGTGCTACAAGAGCTGATGGAGAAAAGGATGCATCTCAGAATGAAAAACATATCTAAATCCTCCTGAGCTTCAAGTAACTACAATTTTTATTAATACAATATTTCTGTTAATTCAGAACTGAGGCCAGGCACATCACAGCAAGTTGACTTCTTTCTCATCACAGGTGGGTTAAAAAAAAAAAAGCCTGGGACAGGCTGATGCATCACTGACACTTCCTTACATCTTCCTTCCTCTTGAGCAGCTGGTAGAAACCAGCAAGGACTAATCCAAAAAGCTGAAGTTGAATGGACGCAAACCATCAACACAAGGAAAGGAATAAAGACGTTCGTGTCCATTCTTTTCCAGTAGACAACAAAGAATCCAAGAGAGGAGCTCATGGAAATAGAGATGGAGATGGAAATAGTCCTTTTCATCTCCTTCATGGAAATGTAGTTCTCCTGCAGAAAAATAAGCTCCTGGATGTGCTGGCAGGCAGGGCATACCTGTGGTATGATTTGCAGCTCCATGGCATACCAAGGGGGGAGTGGGAAAGGAAGGTGAAGGGAAGTCAGGGACAAACAGTGCATTCACTGGGGGCTGGAACTCAGATCTCTGAGGTGTCTTCCAACCTAAGCTATTCTATGACACATGGGTCACGTGCTATCGTAAGAAGCCAACTGCTCAGCCTGTAGGACCAGAGCCACATCAGGTTTTAGTTCAGTCAGATCTAGTCCATCGTACCCATCTCCCCACATATGCCATTCTGATACTTCACAGGTGATAAGAACAAACTCCTTATCAAAGACAACGATTCCAGAGTAGTGGTTTCCCCCTTCCCAGTCTCACCTAAGTCGCACGCAGAGCAGATTCCCCCAGGGCTGCCAGCTTTGCCCAAGGAAATTCATCTTGTGAGGGGAAACCTCTCAATCTTACATGAAGATGAAAAATCTATACAAAGGGACACAGACAGCAGATTTGGCAATGGACTTCAGACATGGTAGCCTCAAATCAAAGAGTGACCACCCTGTGGCACAAAGGGTAGGAAGGCACCAATAAAGCAAGAGACTTTGCAAACTTTATCTGCAAAAGCAGCGTAAGGGCTGTCACATATTGTACAGTGAGTGGAGAAAAACATACACTCGGAGGACAGCCTGGGGCAGAAAGGAAAGGACTGGTTGAGCAGCAAGAAGCAGCAATGAGTTTTTTGTGCAACACAAGTGTTTAGGTGAGGGAGGGAAACTTACTCCAAAACTGGTTTAAACTCATTCCTTAAATAACCAAAGCAATATGTACAGCAAGATCTTTTATCCTTTCCCTTGATGTGTAGTTACTCCCCTTCAGGACCACTTGTACGCCACAGGGCTACAGAAGCTTCCATTTTTGTACTTTCAAGCACCCAATGACAATAACATGAAAAATAATCCCATCTGACAGAAGTGTTGGGTGACAGCGAATTCTCCAATCCTCCATCAGCCCCAGGTTAAGAAATTCAACAGTCCTTTTATTAAAAATCAGTATACAGTTGAACATAAGCCCAGTGTTTACAACCAATCTCTCTAGTAGTTCCAGGTTTCCTGTTGTTTTTTTACAGATCATTAGCAACCAAAGGAGTCAGTAGCATACAGATACCAGGTTACTCTTTCATTCCAAGAAAATTAATGCTTTCCCTATGCTTTCAGGAAAACAGCATCCACGACCAGTTTGTTTTCTGTTGGACTTGGTCTAAGAAAAACTCGTTGTCAACAACATCTTGCAGGCAAATCTTATCTTTATAATAGTAATTGCTCTGTTTGCTTTGTCATACAAGGTAGGTCTCTATGAAGCCTCAGAGCGCTGATACAATAACCCCCAAAAGGAATCTTTATTCATTTATCTTCTGATTTTTCTAGAATATCACAAATATTTGAAATCTGTTTAACCAGTTGAGCTGAAACAAAAGCGTGTGGGGAGAGGCTTTGATTCACACCATTTGGCCAAAAGATCACCCGTGAATTAAGCTGTCCAGCAGCAGCAGGAAGCACACAGAGGCTTTCTCCTCTCTCCCTCGAAGCATCCAGCAGTGCTGCAGGAGGGCTGCATCTTCCTGCCCTCACTCCCTTCTCAGTTGTTAGAGCTGTTCAAATTGCTGCTGCTGCTTCGTTCCTTCCTCGACTCATCCAAAGCACAGAGCAGATTCAGTGGTGTAAGAGCAGCTTGGCAGAAGCAGGAAGAGTCCAGCCAGCAAAAGATTTCATTTATTAAGATAAACACAGTCTAAGGTTCCACATAATTTTTAAAAAATAAACACAGTAATATGAAAACAAACTGGCTTAGTTACAGGTTTGGATGTTCCCAGATCTTCCTGGCCGTAAAACAGATCCTTCCCCTCCTGCCCCCATGCAGGCAGATGGAAAGGCAGTTCGCTCTGTACGATCAGCAACGTTCCACATTCAGCAAACGGTTCCTCTGCTGCCCTTCAGCACAGACCAACATTTTAAGAACATCCTTGTGAAGGCAGGGCAGGAGGGAAGGAGAGGAGCAGGGAACTCAGTCTCTCAAATGGACATCTAAAAGGGTTTGACACGATGGCTGACTATGTTAACTCCATCACTTTAATGGTTGTTCTTTGCTGCCTCTTTAGCAGCAATAATTAGAGGAGTGAGGCTAGAAAGAGGCTTTGCGATCTTCAGGAACTGGTGCTAGCAAAAGGGAAAAAGAAAAAGGGTTAAACTTTTCAGAATACGTCCCAGGAATCTAATAGCTATACAAAAGATTGGCACCTACACCCATATGACAATCAACAATATACTCTAATCTCCAAACAAGTGTCTGTTACCACCAAGAACTGCAGTTCAGGGCTTGTCTGAACTGATAAAGAGCTCTGCATCCAACCCATGCTAGTTTCTCCACTGTTTGTACGCTCTCAGGACCAAGCAAAACTCAGCAAAATCTATACTGAAATTCTGCACGGAAAGAAAGTGTGCTAAAGGCAACCTGTGCAGTTCCATCACAGGGCACAGGGCTTCCTGAAGCAACCATCTCTCAATTCTTTCTTCCCTGTTATCACAGATGTGGTGATAATATTATAAACATAATATAAACATATTAGAAATTTCCAAAACAGTTGGAATTTAGGGGCAAAGCACAGATTTGCAATTTGACCATTCAGTCGGGCTCCCATACACAGCACTCGGTTAAGTAGAACAATATTGGTGATCAAACACACAGCACAGAGTAGGTGGTGTCACAAAGTGCTGCTTGCAGGACTGGTGCTCCCTCTACTCATGCTCAGATTTAAGTGGAAAACTTGTGATTTTCCAACCTCACACAGGAAGTCCAGGTTGAGAACAGACACAAAACAGCTATCAGATACAAAACAGCTATCAGATGAGAGTGAAGGCACATAGAGCAAGTTCAAAACCTCCTCTGAAAGCAAAAAGCAGCTCTGTCCCACAAGACTTCTGAGCATCAGAAGGGATCAAACACCCAAAGCACTGCAATTGAACACGCTTCAGAGATGGAGAAATCAGAGGCCAGAAGATAAAGGCTGACAGAAGAGCTGTAGTCAAAATGTTCTCCCACTCTGAGGAACAGGACGTTACTGCTGTCTGATACTTTGAAACTGGAGAGACCAGGAGAAACGGGATCTTTCATCCACTGCCACTCTGCCAGTGATTAATGCTTCATTACAGTCTCAGAAGGCTGCAATACATCCGAACCTGAACCCAGGAGACAAACTAGTTGAAAATCAGAAAGGGAAAAGGGAACTGTCTCTCAGCTGAGGTCTGAGGGTGATCACAGATCTATTTTACAAAGAGCTGAAGCACATTTTCCACCCCCATGGCAGATCTGACAGATGGAAAACATTCTTCATCTGTGTTAGTAAAAAGCCTGGCAGCTTGGTCCTCCACTTTCACCAGGAGTCCAGGCAAAGATACCAGGTTTTCAGTGAAAAAATAAAAGAAAGCTTTCTCACAGGTTTTGTTCCACTGCCTCTGCATTAAGGACCAGTACTTAGCAAAATGTGGTTTTGCCAAAGCGTTCCAGTTAATGTAAGACATGCCCATACCAAAAAGCTTTGGGATCCCTCCACCAGAAAGCAGACAACCAGAGATTTCAACAGATGGAAGCCCTCCTGTTGTCCCAATCAAAACAAGCATGGCCAGATCACAACACATCCAGACGTCAGGGTGAGCTGCACGAAGAAGCCACAGGAATTAAGGGGCTCAGCACTTGGCGGGTCTGGGGCACTGCGATTATCTGAGATCTCTTATAGAACATGCTGCAAAGCTGCTGCCAGTAGCAGGTACTGCATGAAAAGGGAGTGCTCTGTTAACATCTTGGTATGGATTTTGGATGGTTGGTTGGTTTTGTTTTAGCAAGTTGTTTTAGCTGTCCCTATGCCTTGAGATGAAGTAGTATTCAAGACCCCAGATGAGATTTCTCCATGTTTACAGAGAGGGTTGTTAAGCACTGGAATAGGCTCCCCAGGGAGGTGGTTGAGTCACCATCCCTGAATGTGTTTAAAAACCGTTTGGATGCGGTGCTCAGGGACATGATTTAGTGGAGGACTGATAGAGTTAGGCCAGTATGGTTAGGTTGTGGTTGGACTCGATGATCTTTAAGGTCTTTTCCAATGATTTCTATGATTTCTATGCCTTGTCTAACTGCAATGCCTCACTCAGCCCTGTTCCCCAGCAGTTACCTGTAGCAGCTCCTTTGCAGAACCTCTCTTTTCCACATCCATCTCAAGACAGCGGTTTAGGAAGTCTCTGAATATGGGTGAAAGCTTTTCTGGATTCTGCAGTTCTGGAGTCCCATTGGTAGCAATGAGATACAAGGCCTAAAGCAAAACAAGTACCAAAGAAACAGGAGGTTATGAAGGTCAGATTCCATCTCTGGATTACACAGACATCCACTTTTCCCCTCCCACCCACCAGCTCAATGGGAAAAATAAAACAACAACAAGCCTTATCAGAGTGACTAATAAATGATTAAGTTTCAGCAAACAGAATAGCTGCTGGCTCTATTTTCACGTGGATGGGATCCAATCCTTTATTGTTTTACCCTCATAATCTGGGTTTGGATCCTGCTTCCCTCTCGAGGGATTAGAAGGACAAAAACAACATTCCAGACTGTGTTTATATAGGGAAGCTAACTGGCACAGCTCTACCAGTGCTAGACTCCTGCAATAGCTATATCCTCATGGGAAGGTACTCCTGCATAAATAGATTTTGTTCTGCTGGTACTTTGCCTGAGTATGTAAGGCCTATAAAGTCAGTACTGTGAAGATGGACTTGATGCTTTATAAATGATGTTCAGCAGATCCTCGAGCAGCATTTGACATGCTAAAGAAACAAGTAGCTGTGCTACTGCTTGGGAATAAGAGTGCGTGTAAATCCTCTGAGAACCAAGGAACTCAACATTCCAAATTCATGCCAGAAACTTCCTGGGTGGATTTTAAAAGGAAATGCCTATCTATATACCCAAAATAATTTCCAGTGCAAGAGATGGAAACATCAGTTAAGCACAACTGCTCTAGAGCTTTGCATTCTCTTTAGCTTAAGGAGAAGAAAAAAAACAAACATACATCAACCTGGCTTACACACAGAACAGCTACATTACTACAAACTGACAGGATTTCCTTTTTCATTAAAGAATGAGAAAGACACCAGGGAAGTTAAAGCCTGTCTAAAGACTTACTAAGGTTGGAGTTTTATTTGGAGCATGCAAAGTGGAACAATTTGCCAAAAGAAAAGAACCCTGTTTATTGATATGTATCCTTCAGTGCAAGGAGGGCTTTCTTCCTCACTCACAGGGCACAAGGATTCAAGAAGCCAGGTACACTGGTGCCCAGACAGTGCTCCTTCTGTCCCATCAGCCTCTTGAAAAAGCAGGGAATTATGAGTTTCTTTGGTTAACTGAGGCTCCATCAGAAGGACTGCAAGACGAGCCTGTGCTTCTACCATCCAGAATCAACTATGGCTTTTAACTCAAATGATCACAATCTCCTCATTACAATGTCCAAGGAAACATGCAGCTGAATGTGATGAAACCACACTGCAGGCTCTTTTAGAGCCTGAGTTAGCCAGAATGCTCAGAGCAAAAACAGAGGATGAAAAGATATCTGCTTACTCTCAGGGGGTTCTCGTTGAGGTAAGGGGGTTCTCCTTCAATCATCTCGATGGCCATTATCCCCAGCGACCAGATGTCCACTTTGGACCCGTATGCCTTCCGTGTCACCACTTCAGGTGCCATCCAGTATGGGGTCCCCACCATGGTGCTGCGTTTGCTCTGCTCAGGAGTGATCTGGGCACAGAAGCCAAAGTCAGCTGGGAAGTGAAGACAGAGAGAAAAGCCAGAAATCAGCCAGGTTTCTCCAAAAACAACATGTACTGATTCCAGCAGTACAAGCCGGTCTGTTGCACTGCATTGCTTGTTACAATGCTTCTGCAGCTCTAAAGGAAGGGGGGTTCTGTGGCTAATATGGTGTTCAGGGGTTCGTTTCTAAATCTGACTCACTGAGGCCACGAGGATCACAGAGCTGCTGCCTTGTCTACATGAAGGCTGGTGATCAGCAAACAGCCGTATACGGATGTTGTGAAACTTGACTGTGCAGCATTTTGCAGTTGTAAAACACCATCTATGTTTTCAAGATCACTCCTGGGTATGTGAAAACATAAATCAATGCCCAGCCTGATCTTGATACACCCCTCCACCCACACACTGCATTATTTGTGCTGATTTTCATTCCTGGAGATATTTCTTCCCTGGAAGACACATCATTCCTCAAACAAGATTTGCTTTACAGGGTAAATGCTATGCTCAGAATAAGCTTAAAGTACCAAAATGTACACTTAACATTTTTCTTGGAGTAGACAGAAAGATGGGAGCCTTCACATGAAAATTACTTGGTCCAATGTCTTATTTGCTTTTGTCTTATCTAAAGAAAACCAGTTCTGTTCTTGTGTGACCAGCAGAATTAACACAGCAAGATGCAATGCTCATGCTGATCTCCTATGTCACCAAGAGTTCAATTTTATGCAGAACCATGAAAATTAAACTAATCCCCAACTGAGTTTTTATCCAGGGTAACAACCAGGATAGGTACATATGATTCATAAACAGAGCAAACTGCTAACAGAGCCAATATGAAGCCCAGGTCCAGAAGGTTACTGCATCATATCCACAGGGGCTTTCCTAATTGCAGCCAAGTACCTGCATACTGTGCTCAAATATGCTGTTCCATAAGAACAGAGCACTTTGGCCCTGATAAGCTGTTCATTGCTGACACTCCAGAGATCTGACTGTACCAAAGTGTAACTTTAGTCTAAAAGGAAATTATGTACCAAAAAAAAAAAAAAAAAAAAAAACAACACCACCATCTTACTCAGCATATCTGCACTGTGTGAATTTTGAGTCATATCTGCTGTCACTGCTGACAAAAATAGATTTATTTATGCCTGTTGGGTGCTAGCCAACAGAACTGGGAAGGAGAGGGAGGGAGCGGGATTTTGTGAGAGCCATAGGTGGAAAGCAATCATTCACTGATCCCCAAACTTGTCTCTGCGTGGGCAATCGCAAGCACAGCCGCCACCTTAGTACCAGAGGGGCAGAACAGTCTCAAGGTCTTCATTATCAGTGATAACACAAGGAGGAAACAACACTAAGAACTCAGTTTGGGCTGGGTTTGTAAGATTAAATGCTATCTCGTTGCACAGCTTTCAGTTATCCATTCACTCGTTTCCATCTCCCAAGTACCCACAAGTATTTTCCAGTCTGAAGAGATCACACACAAATAAAGGCTTGTGATCCTACATCTTTAAACTCAGCTTTACAGACTGGGGTAGCATTAAAACATTGTCATTTCAGGCAACAAAAGGAGATGGTCCAAAGCTAAGCGATTCACGTTGGATATTAGGAAAATCTTTCTCTCGAAGAATTGGTAACACATCGGCACAGGTTGACCAGGGAGGTGGTGGAGTTTCTGTCCCTGGAGGTGCTCAAGAATCACAGAATGGCCAGAGTTGGAAGGGACCTCAAGGATCATGAATCTCCAACCCCCTGCCACATGCAGGAAGGAGATGAGATGGCTCTGAGGGATACAGTTAGTGGGCATGGTGGGGACGGGTGGACAGTGGAAGTTGATGATCCCAGAGCTCTTTTCCAACCCTAATGATTCTATGATTCTAATTCCAAACCTCACTGCATGTCTGGTATCAGTTCAAAAGGACTTACACTTGCCAATCACCATTAAAACAGATGCCACAAAAATACGTACAGCAGCATTTCTATAGACTCTTCATCACTGCAGCATCAAGTAACTCAAAAACCCCTCTTCCCACTAGGCCTATCCTGTAGCATGTAAGAAGCCTGGGCTGACAACTAAAGCCACAACCAGCACTGTTCCCCACATACTTAATTTAACAGAGCCATCCATTCCCAGTAGGATGTTGTCACTCTTTATGTCTCTGTGAATAACTTGGTTTGAGTGGAGGAATTCCAAAGCCTGAAGACACTGAAAAAGATAATTAAAAAAAAATCACATAAATAAAAACAGAGGTATTCTTTCTGAGTATGAAATGATTCATCAGCTATAGTTAGCCACCTGATGGACACTAACATCATGCATTTTGAGTAGCACGGGCTTGGCTTCTTAAAGAGCCTTTCCCATATCCAGTATGCATGGGGCTACAAAGAGACATCGCTACTGGGACCAGCAGGTGGACAGGGTAGTTGCAAAGAGGATAAATGTAACCACGGGAATTCCAACCCCATTTTGCACCACGATCCTCACTTGAGGGTGAAACCTCACAGGAGTATGCTGCAAACCCCTAAGTAAAATCCACCCTCTGCAAAATTACTGTTGCATTAGAGAAGCTGCAGGTGGCTGTGCTGCAGAGCCAGTGACACATCACACAAAGCCCATGTCCCCTACCCCTCACAGCTCACAGTGTGAGCACAGCTTTACCTCTCGGCACACAGCTGCAATCTGTCCTTCGTCCATGCAGGTCTCTGTAACAACATCTGTTAGGGAGCCTCCTGCCAAGTACTCCATGACTACCCAGAGCTCTTCTCCTACAAGGTAACTGAAATGCCAAAGAAACAGCTTTTAGAAGAAGCAGATCTATGAGCATCCCACCATTTCCCTAGTCAGAATGCACTGGGTTTTTAAACTATCATAGAAGTATAGAGAAACCATCTACTTTGCTCAGGCACGGAGGCAATCCTGGATGACACAATGGTTGGTTTCCCACAAACAACAGAGGAAGAACACAGTATTTTTAAGTATCATGTTTACGAAAAAAATAAAATAAAATCAATCTTTTTTACGGCACCATTCAGTTTGGCATTCTCTCAGAATCACAGAAGTGCTTCCTGGTGTTTAGATTTTGTCTAAAACATTCAGAACTGTTGCCCAGAGAGCTGGTGGATATCTTGGCCCTGGAGACATTCAAAATAAGGCTGGATGGGTCTCTGAGCACCTAATAGAGATGTAGGTGTCCCTGCTCATTGCAGGGGAGTTGGACCAGATGGCCTTTATAGGTTCCTTTCAACTCCAATGATTCTATGAGGGCTACTGAGTACATCCTTCTGGATGAAACAGCATTTCTACAGAATAACAAATTAAACAGGGAAAGCCTGGAAGGGCAGCTCTTGCCCCAAAAGGCCTGCAGGAAGATGGAGAGGAGAAAGCTGAGATGAGGGTGAATATTCTCAGCCTTTGTGTTATTATTCTCTTCTGAGAGCATGTATGTTGACATCTAGAAGCAGATGACCTGGGATGAGGGCACCAGCATTAACTCATGTTAAAAAAAATAACAGTAATCACCAACCACTTCTGCCTTTTGGGGCCCATCTGGAAAAACATCAACACAGCCTTTCATAACGTACACATAGGTATGACACATTCATGTAGGAAGGAATCATTAGTTTGGAAACTATAAAACCCATTTTCAAGACTATCTGACCATTTTTGACAGGAGCAGACAGTTGAGTCAAAGAGAGAAGGAAGACAAAGATTCAAATTAAAAGCTTCTCTGCTGGCACCAGAATTCATCAACAAGCTGTTTGCTTTGCTCAGAAACACTGATCCTGCTAAAAAGTGAACAGTGAATCTGCTAGAAGCCAAAGGCAAAAACAGGACATGATCCAGAGAACAACAGCGAAGGAGAAAAAGGTTATAAAGTCTGACTTGGCACAGAAAGTTGACAGAGATGAGCCAGACATCACAGGAGTGAGCAAGAAGTTCACTCTGGCCCCAAAAGAACATACTGCCAGCACCTGAGCTGATGAAAAAAAACTCCTAAAAATAAAAAACTGCAATCTAAGCTGTCCCTGCATGCTAGAAATATTACAGCTACGGAGAGCTTCTAGTATTAGAGACAAAGATGTGATCTAAGTTTGGTGATGCTGTAGACTGCAGTGAGGCAAAGCCTAAAGCTTCTTTCAGTATCCAGAGCCCAAGGACACAGAGCAACGCTCACAGAGCAGACAGGTCTCCAGCCCCACTCCCGAAGTGCTGACACTGGCAGCTTGTTCCTGGCAGCACAGAGCCCAACAAAGGCAGAATCACCTGCACAGCAGTCTGTTGGCGTGACAGAGGAGCAGAACTGCTTTCAGCAGCATTTCTGTAGGTCAGCAACCTCTTCATGGGCTCTAAAAGCCACTCCATCCAGATCTCTCCTTCCTGTTCCCTTTGCTGTTGTTGATTCTTCTTCTCCTCCTGCCAATCTAGAGACTCTCCAAATTTTATCAGCACCCTCACCACAAATCAGCGGCTGCCTGGAAAACCAACATTCCCCTTCTGTGCCACTACATATTTGGAGAATGCTCTTAGACATGAGAAGCCCAAATCTACTTGGCTATAGGGATGGGCAGAGCAGGATCCACTGTTCCTTTGTAACCCTCCCAGGTTGCACAAGCTGGGAGCAAGCTGGTGCCTCTTCACAGCCAAAAGGGATGGAGCAAGACAAGGAGCCCACTGTGAACCAAAGCTGTGCCACAAGCAGCACGTGCCAAGATCCAGGCACCTCAATAATTGATAGCTCTGACACAACGTGCAGGGAGGTAAAATTAACAGTGGATCCTTGCCAGCTGACACTGAGCAGGCGTAATTTCAGAAGGCAACATGGTGTCATCTCAGGGCTCTTTTCACTCTCTCACCACAGCAGAGGCATTTTAGTCCCTGAGTTGCCTCCTGCAGACGTGCCTCAAAACGGCTCTATCAGATGTTCCTGAAAAAAGCCAGAAATCAAAGAATCATGGAATACCTTGAGATGGAAGGGACCCATAGGGATCTCTTAGACCAACTCTTGGCTCCACACAGGACCACCCACAAATCAGACCATATGTCTAAGAGCATTCTCCAAATGCTTCCTGAACTCCAGCAGCTTGGGGCCATGCCCACTGCCCTCTGGTGAAGGACCTTTTCCTGATATTCAACCTGAACCTCCTGTGTCACAGCTTCATGCTGTTCCCTTGGGTTCAAGGGGAGCCAGCTATGTACTGCTCTCCATGTGACTGACATCAAAAGTATTGCAGTGCCACACATCGTCACCTGCAGTCACTCTCTAAAAGAAGGCTGGCAGCAAAAGCAGGGTGATGAGTCTTGGAGGAAGGATGCAGCCTACAGTTTTCTCTTCACCTCACTTACTAACTACAATTTCAGCTGAAGGCTGCATCCTGAAAGGAGGCTGTAGCGAGGTGGGGGCCAGCCTCTTCTCACAGGTGACAGTGATAGGATGAGTGGTAATGGCCTTCAGTTTGGGAGGTTCAAGTTATATATAAGGAAAAAATTATTGTCAGAAAGAGTGATAATGCATTGGCACAGGCTGCCCAGAGAGTTGGTGGAGTCCCTGTGTCTGGAAGCGTTTAAGAACCATGGAGATGTGGCACTGAAGGTCAGTGGGCATGGTGGGAATGGGCTGGTGGTTGGACTGGATGATCTTAGAGGTCTTTTCCAACCTTAATGACTCTATGATTCTATACTGGTAAGGGCAGGAGCTGAGGCAGAGATCAGAGAGATGGTTTATTCCAATGAGCACCTTGATGAGCTCCCATTAGGTACTGAGAAGGGGAGACACTGTCAGGAACAGAGCCCCAAAAAAGAAACCAGGTCCCACATCAGCAATGCATCCTTCCTCATATGCTCCTTCTGGGACAGCAGTAGGCAGAAGCCAGCAAGCTTCATCACTCAGGAACAAACAGGCACACGAGGCCAGGCAGGAGAGGATGCAGCTCCCCAGCAGCAGGAAGCTGCAGTTGCAAAGCTGAAGTGGCACAATAGGCACAAGAGCTCCCATATGCACCTTCATCACTGTTCTCTCCCTCTGCAAAAGATTACTGAGAGAAAGCTGAGGGCAAAAGCAGCAGCTCTTGCTGGAAGTTTAAACAAGACAGCAGGACGTGCAGCCACCCTGCACTGGGATGTACTGCCTAGGCACAGCACGTGCAGAGACACTGTGATGCACTCTCTAGTGAGAATATGTATGTCAAACAGTTTTCCCAAAACAAAGCCTCTAATAAGCCTGGAGAAATACATACTTCCAGCCTGCATGCAGTACTTAAAGGTTCTTTTCTACAGTTCTCATTTTGCACAGGCAATATCCTTCTGCTCTTTCTACGAGAGGGCATCTGTCCTTTCAACAACACAGCTCTTCACAGTTATGCACATAATGTGGGACACAGCACCACCTAAATTGAGTATCACACTAGATGTTGATATTGCAGCATGAGAACTATTCTTTCTTATTTTTGCTAAGACATCACAATAAGCCAACTAAGAAAACAGCCAGTAGGCTTTTGATGCACATGCAGAGCAATACATGTCCAAATATTCTCTCTCAGATTTCCAAAAGTGATTCTAGGTCATATCCCTCCATTCTATCTTCAGAAGATGAATTGCCATTATTCAAGTCTGAAGCTTGCTTATCTGAAGTTTCTGCTTTCCCTACAATAAGCCAAACCTGTAGTTAACCAAGACTGCTTGTTTCTGAAGAGTGCAGCAATCTGGAAATCCTGCTGCAGCCCCAATGGAAAAAGCTGTAACGTAAGATGAATGATTCAAGCTTGACACAATGCATCAGTGTTAAACTGATGCTGAATTCAATTCACTGTGCAACACTTTCGCTCTGTTTAGCTTTCAACACATCCTAGATTTCAATGCTGGCAGCTCGTGACTGTTTCCTGGAATTCAACCAGGGAGAGATGCAAGCATTTCTTGTGCTTTCTTTCAAAGGCAGCTCCCTACCCCTAAAGCTACCCAGTTGCTCCTTTTGAAGCAGCCAACCTCCAAAATGTTGATGATTGCAGCACTGCTACTACCACCCTTATGTACAATATTGATACCCTGTGGGGAAGAACCCACAGCCACATTTGTGTGTGGACTTGGTATTTTATTGCCTTGAGCTACATAGTGAACAGAGTTTTCATGGCTACATGCATTTATGTTAGAAACAGCTTACACAGGGCAGCAGTCACAGCACTGATTAGTTCTGCTCTGTTTCTGTCCTAATCCAAGGAACAAGTGCAAGCAGGTCCCTACATATGTAAGCAATTATGTGCAGCTCCTGAAGTAAGAAGAAGCAGGGATTCAAAAAGATGTTCCACATGAATGCAAGGCTGAGCAGGAGTAACACAGAGTGTGTGCAAGTCCACAGAATTCAGCTGCAAGGAAGGAGTAAGCTTGTTCCTTACACCTTTCAAAGGATTTTTATACACTGTGCCAGCTCTTCTTCTCTCCCTTATCCACATCCACAAGAAAGCCGTTTTGCTTAGTTCTGTTACATGTTGTTTACCCTCATCACTACCTAGAAAACCTCAGTGGACAGCAACAGGGACAGGATTACCACCCATGCCTGGAAGGAGTTATGCCAGCAGAACGTTTGTCTTGCTCAGAAATGAGGAAAGAGAGGAAAACAAATATAAGTAACACAATTCAATCTATTTTCACTTCTCCTCTAGGTGCAGGGAGGAAATGGCTCACTGTGTTAAATTTGGCAGAGCATGTGGAAAAATGGAGTCCTGACAGCATGCTGCTAATGCCAGTATCAATAAGAAGAATGGATTCTCCATTAGCACCAATTCTCGTTTCTCCTAGGATTTGCACAGAGATCACTACATCACCCACACCCCAGCCTTACCAGATGCAAGACTGTCCTTTATCTGCATTAAGCTGAGACAGGATCACTTAAGACAGTGACAAGGAAGCGTTTTCCAGAGCTCTTTCATGAACTCTTTGAACTGTGACATACCTGTCCAAGTAGTTGACAATGTTGGGGTTTTTGTTTTCCCTCATTACGAGGATTTCATTGATAATCAATTCCTTTTTGGGCTGCTGCTGCAAATTCATCTGTTTGATTGCAACCTACAGGGAAGAAAAAGCAAGATAGAGAGCATTATTACAAGATTTCCCAAGAGTTCTGCCAGTAGTGTTGATTGGTTTAGTCTTACATTCACATGAAGGGGGAAGCCATTTATTCATCATGAGTTACTCAGTCATTCAGCAACTCCGAGCTCCTGCAGCCAGTTCACTTCTACTCTTGCTGGGCATATAATGTCAAAAAAGAGCAAGGGAATTTACTGCTTTCATACTGGACTTTTACATCACTGTTGGACAGCCATCTCTAGCTGTAGTTTCTTAGCAAGACAGAAGAGAGACCCTTACTCTAGTTTGGACTGGTAATTCAAAGACTTCCTGTTTTGAATCGGATGTCTTTGGAAGTTCTGTTTTAGTTGTTGTGTTTGTAGTTTGTTTTTTTTTCATTCCTATGCTTCTATAAATCTACAGCAGATTGGGAATGCAGGGAGGAGGTAAATAGCATGGGCTAAATCACTTTCAAGAGATAATTCTCTTATTTGTTACGGCAAGACCTAGGGGAGAAGAATCACCAATAGTTAGATTAAAGATTGAACAGATGGGAATTTGATTCAGCTTTATCCCCAGTTATAACAAAGAGAAATATGGGCAGGTTCATTAGCTGTGGTCTTTTTGCTTGGTAGCTGTCTACCTGTTTCATTATACCTGCTCCACATGCTTATGTGCAGAAAGCAGTTGGCTACAACATGCTTTGAATTCCTACATTCAATTCCTACATTCATCATATCCCACAACCAGTATTTCCACAAGAACACCTGGCCTTCAAAGAAAAGCCTTCCAACCACAGAAAACCTTGAGTCCAGTAAGTCTGCCCAGCACAGCAGGAGGCAGAAACACTTTGATAGGCATTGCAGCCCAATTGTTTTTGGTCCAACACTTAGGCAAAGAGAGTAATATGTAATTACACCTTTACAAAACTGCTGATTAAAGAAAGCACTACAGGCTAATGGAGAGGAGCCAGTAATTAGAGCTCACAAAAGCAAGGATTAGAAGCAACAAGCCAATATAGATAGCTACAATTAGCATTTTGATAGGATAGCAGATTCTACTGAAAAATGCCAACACACAAGAAGGCAAGAACAGAGAGACATCATACTTCTTTTCCACAGTATTCATAAGGCTGCCAGACAGCATTTAAGAAACAAAGACCCTGTGCTGCTCTTTGCACAAGGAGAAGAGACTGAAAGATGAAACAGAGAGGGAAGCATTTGCTGCAGATAAAGAAATTCCAGAGCAGTACTGAGGAAGCCTCTGCATGTCCAGCTCCTGTTCAGAGGCAGACCCAAGGGCATGCTTGCATGAAGGGGTGTTTTCCTTATCTACGTATTAGGGTACAAAGTAAATAGCTGTAGTTATACTAAATAGGTGTAATCAGTGACAATCATGAGTATTCTTAATCCTGGCAGCTGCCCAAGGCTCTTGTATATTGCACAATAAAGAAATTTCTAACATGTGCTGCCTTTCACTGAGTCCCTGAGCTCTCAGCGTTGGTACCAGCAGTGCTTCACAGAAAGGAACAGGTTAACAGCATGTCAAAACTACAGTGATCCCAAATGCAATTCTAAAAATCCAGGGACCAATCAAGCTAGTATGAAGGGAATGATTTAAAAGTCTGTTGTACTGCAAGAGTTCAAATATTCACATGGGAGTCACTGAAGGGATCCAGAAGGAAAACAGAAAACCACCGAAGGATTTCCTCCTCCTACAAAACTTCCCATTGCTTCAAAATGAATGCAACACCCCTTCCTCAGAGGCAGCAATTAAACTCTGTTATTTCTTCAGGAATTGGAGGAGTTATGAAATTCACTGGTGGATAACCCTGACATTGTACAAATGCAAAGTAGACACACAGTGCTGCAGACTTCCATAAAGATATCTGGAATAATGCATACGCTTCCCTCTTTAACAGTCCTCCATCTAGCAATAATCATTTCCACAGGTGCTGCATATCCATCACTGCTAGTTTATTATGCATGCATGCAATGTGCACAGCACTTTTCAATATTCAGGGAAGAAAATAAAAAGACACTCCTTGTCTCAAGCCAAGGGCAAAAAGCAGGTGGGCAAAGGTTGGGAATTAATTGTTTCTATGCAAGTCAAGTGGTGTAAGTGTACAAAGCAAAGGAAAAGAAGATGTAAAAGAATTTGCATGGGGGAGGAAGACCCCTTAGCAGGGACCTTTCTGATAAGACAAGGGGAAATGATTTCAAACTAAACCAGAGGAGATTTCAATTGGATATAATAAAAAAAAAAGTGTTCTTATGATAAGGGTGGTGAGGCACTGGCACAGGCTGCTCAGAGAGGTGGTGGTTCCCCATCTCTGGGGACACCCAAAGGTGAGGCTGGATGGGCTCTGAGCACTTGATAGAGCTGTGGTTGTTCCTGTTCACTGCAGCGGAGTTGGACCAGATGGCCTTTAAAAGTCCCTTCCTGTACACATGATTCTATAACTATGAAATATCAGGGATGAAGAGAGAAACTTCTGCTAAGGAGCTACCCAGTCTCCACATTTACTTCCAGCCTTTGTAGCCACAAAAAGGTTTTTTTTTTTTACAAACACAAAGCGATTCAGGAATTAAAACCTGGGAAATCATTTTTCCAATTTACTGCTCAGACCACTTGACCATGCCTCATTAGTAAGGAAAGAAATGCCTCATTAAAAACAAAATGTCATGAACCTCTGGAAGAATGTCTCTATTTTATAGCATCAACTGTAACTTTCTGTGGATGTTGAATTGTGTCCTGAAGTGGTATTCTGGCAGCACTTACCTCCTGTCCTGTAGCTACATCCATTGCTGTGTAAACTGTACCTGAGGCTCTAAAGAAAAGGGAGAACAATAATGAGAGGGGAGAATAATAATAAGAAGAAGCTGATTATTGTCTCTTAGCAAGACAGAATTTAATATACTCCTCCTCTTCCTCCCATTTTTCATCATATCAGTAATTCCAGTGGTAAATGTAATCTGAAATACTTCTTAGCCAACATCACTACTGGAGAAGTTCCAGCAGGGAACAAAGCTCCTGGTATGGAAGAGTCTGGCCATCCAAATCTTTGCTGCTAAACCAGCAATGCAGCACAGCTCGTAGGACCATGATCTAAACTGGCATGACTGCAGTGCCCTGGCTTGCAGACTGTGCTGTAATCACGTTGGGCAGACAGGATGAGATAAAGTAAACAAACGTGGCATTTGTAGTGAGAGGAATGGCAGTCTGGGCCTCAGCACAGTCTTTCCATGATGTACCTCACTGTGGCCTCTCCCCAAACCTCTTCTTTCCCCTACTCTGCTAAGAGTAGCACAACACCAGCATCGAGGAGAGTTAACTCAGAAAGCAAATCTGTGCTTTCAGCCTTGCATGCTGAAAATAAGCAGCTCCATCCCTGCCTACAGCTATATTTAGCAACCTGATCATCTAATGCCATATTTTCTTCTATTAAAACACAATTGCGCAAAAGAACCCAGTCACTGTGACTCAAAACTTTGATAGGAAGGGGAAGAGAGCTTCGGGGAAGGAATAAAAAGAAAAATGTAATCACCAGCTTTTTCAGCAGACTAACTTAGCCTGGATTCAGTGCTTCTTTCTGAATATAAGGAAAGGTATGGGAGAGAAGTGAAGCATATACCAACCCTTGTCCAATCTTCTCAAAACGCGTGTACTTCTTTTTTGGATCCCCCACACTCACAATGCTTCCTGCAAAAGAAATTTAAAAAATAATTTTAGAAGTACTTTCCCATACAACTACACCATGACAACTTCCGTCAGAACAAACATATTTACCACTTTTCCATACCAGCAATAACATAGCCATTACTGATCTAACTAATAGATTGCAAGACATGGGGAGGAAGCTAGAGAGACCCTCAGAATTGCCCTGGGTATTGCTCAGCTCCTCTATTAGGAGCCCAGCAGCAAGAGGAAGGGCAGGAGGTTTTTAGCAGCAGTTGCCATGCAACTGCAGCCATGCTTTCCTGGGTTTGGAGAGCACCCTGAGGCAATCTCAGCTCATTTTCCCTAATGTGGCTGCTCAGCTGAAAGAAAGTCTATTATTGCATCCCTTGGAGGGTAAAGCATTTGGCTTAGTGTTCTGCAAGGTGGTGAGGGGCTGCTCAGGTTCAAGGTAGCCATGAAGAACACAACCTCAAGCTTTCTGTAGCGGAGGGAGCTTGCAGAATAAGGGCACAAAGGCTCCAAGGCCAAGGATTAAGCTAGAAGAAGCTGACACTGATATTCATCATGTCCTCGAAGTTGGAAGGGAATCATATCTTTCAGGGCTGAGGACATCCAGGCCAACAATTCCTAGAGCTCAGCTGGGTACAAGTCTCCCTAAAACATCACCAGGGTCGACTAGATCATCTTGGTGGTCTTTTCCAACATTTTCTGATGAAAACATAATTTGATGATTCTAATAGGATCAAGGGATGCAGAGCTGCCTCTGCATTGTTTGCAAGTTGCTCAAGCAGCCAACATACGGTGCTGCCTTTGCAGAGGCCTAGGGCTGAGCCTAAGCAGATGCATATTGGCAAGGAAACCACTCATGGTCATCATGCCAAGAAATCCAGTAGCGAGCAGAGTAAGAGCAGGCTATTTTCAGACACCAATGGCCAGCAGCCAAACCCACAGGGTTTAGGGCAGACAGAAGTAAAAGAGGGGAATACAGCTTCATGCCTGGGGAGAAGGGTGGGAAGAGAAATCAGACTGTGTACACCTTACTGCACAATTACTGAAGCAGTGCTGTCTGCCCTAAGGACAAACATTTCTGGACAAATGTTCATAAACTTTCCCTTAAAGCCTAACACAGGATGCAAGTTCAGACTGCGAGAGGCAAACGTTTGCCCAAGGCAGTCACAGGACAGTGCTGCAGGGCAGTGACAAGAGGCAGCCATCAGTCTTGCCCCGTTTAACCCTCTCATTCTGTAAAAGGGGGTAATGTCTCCTACCTCCCTAGAAGCCAGGTGAGGATTCATTAATGTCTGCACTAATGCTGCACTAACGCTAAGAGGTGGGGATTTACAGAAGCGAACATATTTGCATTAGAATAGCACTTTTTTCCAGACCCTGCCTGCCCAACCTGGTCACAGAATGGCTTAAATCCTTAATGATACAAAGGTCCTGCTAATGCACCAAGTGAAGTTGCTGTTTTGAAACCTGTCTTGAAAGGGCAAGTTTTCAGATAGCAAACACTTCCAGCTTACATGCCATCAATGCAATTTAGGCTTAATTTCAGAGGAATGAGGCACCCAAGTGACACTACTGAAGTTAAGCCCTCAGGTTAAGTTTCTCTTGATTCAGGTATGAAGCTAAGCTTCATCAAAATAGGGGAAAAACTCTCAACAGAGGTGTCTAGCCTGACTGTAGGGGTGCTAACACAATTTACACCATCTGACATGCAAGTCACATACGTAATTAACACAGCATTAGTGGTTCAAAGAATTAGAAATGCTCTACCCTAATAAAAGCTGGCCCAGGCTGAGGACAGCAATCAATTGCACAGAACAGCTGTTTCAGCTGTCAAATGCTGCCACAGCACATCCCAGTAGTGCCAAGCAGTAGAAGAGCACTTTAAATAACACCCATAAAGTGAAGGAAAGGACTGCTAAATAAACCAGGACACAACAGAAAGACAAGATAACACCCACAAATCTGGGTT
This sequence comes from Centrocercus urophasianus, assembly GCF_019232065.1. Classification (NCBI taxonomy): domain Eukaryota; kingdom Metazoa; phylum Chordata; class Aves; order Galliformes; family Phasianidae; genus Centrocercus; species Centrocercus urophasianus. The sequence goes on from NW_024885355.1 coordinate 1,007,717, forward strand.
ATTTACTGGGTATACACCCAGTGTCAGGACACTTAAAAATTAGCAAGACATTTAATGTCATGATATCAGGGGAGGTAAACTTGGGTTTGAATGAATTTTCTCTGTTTTTAGTCACAGCTGAAAGCTCACCTTAGGTGCAACATTTCAATATAATCATGCACACTCCAGAGCTGTGGAATATCAAGATGTGGAGCAGTCTCAGACTTTGTGGTTAAGTAGATGTTACATATTCAGGGCTCGTTTTGCAGAGTCTGAGGATCTGCAGCTCCCAGAGCCCTTCAGCTGGCATCACAGGTGCTCAGCTTACATCTACATTCTCCTTCTTCATCTGCCCCAATTTTGGCATGCAGTCACAAGGCAAAGTTTTCAGTAAGGGATCTCAAAATAGCAGTGCCCAAACATCCCAGCTTTTAAGATATCAACACAAAAGAACATGGAATTCAATTTTTTTTTTTTTTTTCCCCCCAAGAAGACATACTTAATTTTTCCAAAATCTCCTCATCTGACATTTTTGGCTTTTTCTTTTGTTTCTCCGCATTCCTGATCAGCATGTCGGGTGTCACTGTGCTGTTTTCCGAGGGAGAAGAAATAGGAGAGGTGGCCACATCTCTGGTAGGAGGAGGAAGGGGGTCTATCACAGAGCGGGTGTATATCTAAATTTGAATGAATAAAAACAAAGCAGATGATGACTTAAAACACCGTTCATCTTTTCAATATCTGAGCGTGACTGTGCTGAAGGAGGGACTGGTACTCACAGATTTGGTGTGTTCAGGTCGTGGAGCTATCACAGGGGGAGGAGCTGCATCATCTTCATCATCTTCGTCTTCAGACACCGAGGGCACTGCAGGGGTCTCAGACACAGCTTTCACATTCTGCATGTGGTCACACAAATAGCAAAAATAAAAACCTAATTGCTTGCTGTAAACATGTAACAAACGTTTGATTAAGCTCCTAACAGAGAATGGCTTGAAGGAAACACAGAAATATTTTATTTTTTTGCCCAGAGAGGCTTGGATGCCCCTGGAGGTGTTCAAAGCCAGGTTGGATGGAGCCCTGGGCGACCTGGTCTACTGCCACATCTGAAGGTTGGTGGCCCTGCCTGTGGCAGGGGAGTTGGAACTTGATCCTTGGGGTCCTTTCCAACCCAAGCCATTCTACAATTGAAGTTCACGGAGGCCTTTACCCTATAGGCACTCCAAAATAAACTTGGCAAGCCCCTCAACCCACTGGCTCAGTTCTGCCCATGCTCCTGCTTCCCGGCTACCATCAGTTCCCTAAGAGTAGTAGTGGAAAAAGACTTCTTGAAGCATTAAAATAAAGTTATCTATCACTGAAATAAGGAGGTAAAAAGATTTCACTGATCACATTTCACAATTCACTGATTCTACGTCTTTGGAGCAACCAGCACACTGACATATATTTGATAAAGTGCCCTTGACATAACACAAAAGCTTTGTCTATTAAAAACAACAAAAACTACCAAAATACTGTGAATTTCCTGAATCTCTCCAAAATTACAGGTTACTCAGCATCTTACAGAAAACATTGGGCCGCCTCAATAGACTGGTGACTACTGCTTTTTTCAGGATTTACTTTAAAATCCAATGCTCTCAGATATTCTAAGCTTCTGAGGACTGATGCACAATAAAGTGTAATGATGAAAAATGATGAAAAATGACCAAAAATGTTTTCCTTTTCTTTTAGCAGAGTCAAATAGCAACACGCTGCTCCCAGAAGGGAGCAGAACAAGCCAACTCCAGATAACATCATGGCTGTGAGAAAATTAGAGGTGAGAGAACTGTGTGCTCTTATGAATCACCCCAAACGTGAAGTTTTGTTTACCTCATAAATATACATACATAAATTTTACAGAGCATTTCAGCTCTGTCTCCAAGCAAAGTGAAGAGGAGTGGTGCCGTCCTGGTAAGGACAGAGTAAAGGTCAAGCAGAGAGGAGGAGAACCTTTTATTTCCTTCTAGGCTGAGATTAGCTTGGTTAATCAACACTGCTTCAATCCAACCTTTCCAGCTAGTGATTAAACTTTGTTGGATCACAGATTGTTTATAGAGACATATAAAACTTGAAAGCAAAGTGGTTACAGTTTTCTAGATCACCCCACCCAAAATAAACAGATGCAGGAATGGATCAGTTTATATGAAAACAGCACTGTTTCTACTCATTCATTCACTAACTTCTACTATTTTCATAATAAAGGCCTCTTCTGTCTTCTTGGCTTTACCACAGCTTTTTTTTTCTTCATGTACAAACATGTCCTTTTAAGATAATTTGCCTGTTTTTATAAACATATTCATTATATAGAATCACAGAATCATGAAGGTTGGAAAAGACCACTAAGATCATTAAGCACAACCATCAACCCATCACCACCATGCCCACTATGCCCCCTAAGTGTCTTTAAAATGATTTTCAAACGCTAAGCAAACTGAAAGCTACACAGATAAAACTACCCAATGCAAGTCTTTAAATGCCCAAACTCAAGAAATGGTGGGAAGACTTACCAGAGTATTTGATGAATTGTATTCCTCTGCCAACTTATCTGAAAGAAAAAGATACTGATGTAACTATGAATGAGTTGTAAACACAGCAGCACTAGAGAGAGGAGAAAGGGACGAGCTCCCTTTGGAAGGGACAGGAAAAATGGCTCCTCTCTCCTTAAAGGCTTTCAGATACCTTCTGCACCCTACAGCAAGTCTGAAAAAGGCTGTCTCAAGTCTCATGACCACCCTACACCTCATTCATTATCCTAGGATCATGGCTTGCAGCACTTCTCAGAAGGATTAGCCCTGAAGCAGAATTAATGATTTCAAATCCAATAAAGCTGAAGAGAACAGGTAGCTGTATTTCAACGTCTATGCTTTTTTGTTTGTTTGTTTTTTGTTTTTTTTTGTCCTCCTGCAGGAATCTATAGGTTGGATCTTATTTAGGGTCCTTGCACCTGAATGCACTTTTGTGGAGGTACAGTGCAAAGGAACTCCCCAGACCAAGCTGACACTTGGATAAGGGAGCAAGGAGTACAAAATTCTACAGGCAAATGCAGAAACCTCAAATCCCTGTTGCAGGAAGGTGGAATTTCTCAGAGGAACACATGGGATCTGCATTGTTATTCACTCACATACACAAGGTGCTTGCAGTGGAGTTGAAAAATCATCTGATGCTAAATCACCAGCACAGGCACTACAGCTAGCCTGAGACCTGCAAGGCCCAGTTCACCAACGTCCCCTTTTACAAATATGCTGGGCATTAACAAAATTAACAGAACAGTATTTTCCAGAGCAAGAAGGGTGCTCAAGCAAACACTGAAAAGACAGATCTCCTCATTGATTAAACAAAATAAAATCCCTATATCCAATGAATAACACAAAGCTGGACAGAGCAGCCGTATAAATACCTGTGAAACTCATGTACTTCTGACTGCTGGAGGTCTTCTTGGAGTTGTAAAATTCCAGTACATCCAGCACTGCCTGGGGGTTCTTCTTCTGCTCTAACTTGGTGATGTTGGAAGTCTGCAGTAAGCGTGCCCATTGCTCCGGCATGCCCTGTGGGGAGATGTACCACATTAGCCCACAGATGACACACAGTTCTGTCACACTGCTTCTGGGGTGACTCCATACTGCGAAGGAAATGAGGAGAAAAGAGGAAAGGGGGGAGGTTGAAGCTAGATCTTCTCTGAAGTCCATTCCAACCCAAGCCCATCTATCATCGTATGACAGCCATTATCTGTGTCAGAAGTTAGAATCACAGCATGGTTGAGGTTGGAAGGCATTTCTGGTCCCACACAACTCCAGCAGGGACACCACCCAGAGCAGGATGTCCAGCACAACGTCCAAGTGGCTTTTGGAGATCTCCAAGGAGCAGCCCTCAGCCCTTCCCTGGTCCCTTTGCCAGTGCTCAATCATCACATTCCAGTATCCTATGCCATGTCTTTCTTACACAAACAGATCAATGCCCCTCAGTTTACAGGGATCTGTGTGAACCCCAGATCCTTTGAAAACCAAAACTCAAAAGACTGAAAGGATCAGACCCCATGTTAACCTAGCATACAGAGCTCATAATTTCATTACAGGGACACAATTTCAATCATAAAATAGATTCAGAATACAATGTGGCTTGCAACTTTGAGCACCAGCAAGGACAACTGTGTGCAGACGAAGTGGCAAATGACTGGGGTACCTTACTGATAAAGTTGCCCTCCCTTTTAGAAGGAGTTGCTGGATGCCCTCAGAGGTAATGCCCCACTGGTACATCCAAGTTAACTTGAGCAAGTGTGGAAGCTGACATGCAAAATACATCTGTACACATAATTCAGGCTAGGAGAACAAAGTGCCTTTAAAAGAAATAAGCACAGACAAAACCATCTTGCTTGTGAATAACTGCTGTTATTAAACCCTATCTCACAATCAAATTAAGAGGAACAACATGATGAAATACAACTCTGTCTCCCTACTCTTTTGTATGTCAATAAAAAACAAATGCATAGAAGTATCTGCCATTTAGCCTTAGGACAGCACATGCACATTCTGGCACAAACAGGTATGTACAGTTGTGTGAGTCCTAAAGCAAAACCCTGAGCCCCATTTAAAGGGCACGGACTATGCTGTAGAACTGACCCAGCTCTAGAAGAAGAAGGGAGGGGAGATATAACAAGTTTTGCTGTCCACATCAGCCAAGAAACAGGACAGGAAAAGTCTGCTGGCAGCCTGGGCCATTGGGATGTGTCAGGCTTGACAAGCAATCTCTCAGCAGGAATTAGTGGGCTGCTTCTACAGATGCACATCAAACCAGATGATGGTAATAGCCTTTCCAGCGTTACCATATAAAAGATTAATAGGTCCTGGCTCCTCCCAGCAATATGCCAAACCACACAGTTCTCTTTTCCTACAAATCACTTACTGTGAATTCTCCAGTGACTGCATCAAACCCCACGTGAATCGTGTGTTCAAAGTCAGAAGGGAGGGAGATCTCCGGCCGCTCCTTCTCTTTCTTTTTATTGGCTAGAGGAGACAACAGAAATATCCATCAGTCCTTCAAGAATTCAGATCTCCCTGACAGCTTCCAATTTATCTCAACATCCACAGCCTGTTCTGTGGTAGACTTCAATCTGAGGCAGAATAGCAAGTTACAAAACTTCATCAACCCACTACAGAGCAGACACTGCAACGGAGCAATAAAGATCAGAGTCCAGCATCAAAACAGAGTTTATGAAGAAAACCAGATATGCTGCATGTGTTTCTACTACAAAACCTTACAAGCAAAACCTTTTTTATGTTCCTTCCCAGAAAATGAACTAAATGTGGTTTTAATAACAAGCCATGAGCAGGAAGAGAGCAGAATCTGGCAGGTGAGGAGCAGAACTCATGAAAAAAACAGGAAAGAAAATAAACCAAAGCAGATGCACTCCACAAATTTTCAAGTTTGGACTTCAAGCAAGATTATCATTATGTCTTGGATTAAGTTTATCCATACTCATGACATATTAAAAACTCCACCTTCCTTTTAATATTTACTATATTCAAGAAATTGAGATCGGTTTAAAGATGAACCACGTTCTACTCAGATTTGCCACTGCTTTTAGTCATAAATTAAGCAGAACCAGAAGAAGGTGATTAAAGCTCCTGTGTTTCCCAGCTGCTACCTTCTGGATCTAAAGCCAGAGATAATTTGTTTTGTAGCTGATGTTCCACAGTGGCCATACGAATGCCAAACCTCAAGCATTTCAGAAGCCTGGGACAATGATGCTTGGTATTGCCATTATTTAAGACACTGCTGGAGGTCCAATGCCTGTTTTCTCCAGTGCTCAAGCACTGTTCTCAGTGCCATTACAGAGTTAGAGTAATTTTGGAGGAAGAAAAGGATCAGTTTGAGACATGGAGAAGGAACAGTTTTCAATCACTCTTTCGAACAAAGGGAATGGAGGAAGCTGAATGACAAGAGAGACAGTTGTTAAGAGGAAGGCCTAAAAGTGATAGGACAAATGGGGATGCTTTATACTAAAAGAGGGGAAACTTAGGTTAGATGCTGAGAAATTCTTTACTCAGAGCATGGTGATGCCCTGGAACTGCTGCCCAGAGAGCTGTGGCTGCCCCAGGCCTGGAGGTGACCAAGACCAGGCTGGATGGGGCCCTGGGCACCCTGAGCTGGTGGGGGACAACCAGTCCGCATCAGGAGGTGGAACTGGATGATCTTTAAGGATGATCTTTAAGGTCGGTTCCTGCCCAAGCCTTCTGTAATTCCATGAGCCTACGAATGTGGAGAGAAAGCTGAAATGCCGGAGCAGCCACCGCAGAGGTGGAAGCTAGAAGCCAGAAGCAGCTGCTTGTTCTCAGATGGTGAGCATCATGGAGGCCTGCCAGAGAAGGTCAAGCAGCTGCATCCAGCAGGTATACAGAAAATGTTGCATGCACTAGGAGCAGATAGAAAACAAGAATAAAAGATGTGGAGAGAACCAACTGAAGCATCATGTTATGCTGTCCATTGCTCCAAGCCAGACTCAGCTGTCAGCCGCAGTCCAGAAGCCTGAAACACAGGGGAGGAGGAAGAGGGCAACTATAGCACTACCAGTGTGCAGGAGTGCTGCATGGGAAATCATAGAACCATGGAATATCCCAAGTTGGAGGCCATGAGGTCTCCCCTCTGCCTCCTCTTCTCTGGGAGGAACAAACTTATAGCCTGAATGAGCTTCAGGGACACACATACACAGTTTTGGATGGACTGACTAAATAACATAAAGGCCTCTGTCACATCAGTAATCCAGATTTATGTTCAAATTTGGTACCCAGTTGGAAAGATCAAGTGTGGGCCTAAAATGGAATATAGAAAAATCAAAGAATCACAAAATCATTGGGTTGGAAGGCATCTTGAAGCCCACCCAGTTTCAACCCCTGCCATGGGCTGGTTGCCCCCTACCAGCTCAGGCTGCCCAGGGTCCCATCCAGCCTGGCCCTGGGCACCTGCAGAGATGGGGCAGCCACAGCTCACTGAACAGCTTGTGCAGCCCTCTGAGTAGGGAAAATTCCCTAATATTTAATCTGAATCTCCCTTCTTTTAGTTTAAAATCATTCCCTCTTGTCCTATTGCTATCAGACCATGTTAAAAGTTTGTCACCCTCCTGTTTCTAAGCTCCCTTTATGTACTGGAAGGCTGCAATGAGGCCCCCCCAGAGCCTTCTCATCTCTAGACTGAAAGAGGAAGACAGCTTTCTGCATTTACGTTGCTTTCATACTCCTGCAGCAGTTAATGCTTTCCCCACAACCTGACAGTTTCTTGCAACCACTTCCTACAGATTCTCAACTGTCTGCATTTTTCCTGGCTCTCAGTAACAATTTGAGACAGCTCTACAAACTCTTGCTAAAATCACTTTGCCTTAGCTATAACGTTACAGCAGGTGAAACCATAAATGTTCTCTTGTACACTTTATTAAATCTGCCTGAATGCCACTTTCAGGGTTTTGTAGTGCCCACACTGACTTAGAGCCTCATGTGAATGCACATGGAGGTGGCACATGAATTCAGAAGCATTCCTCCAGGATTCCCAGAAGACAATGCATTCCACAAGCTCTTGTTCAAAAATCTAACAGACCTACAAGTCTAAATGCATTCAAACATTAATAATTGCTTTCCGTGGTAGAGATGTATGTCATGGCAGGAGGCATATAACTGAAAAGAATTAAAGAGATGGGCTCTCAAGTCTCACTGAACATGTACTCCCCATCTACAGTGATCATGTTATCCATGCAGCGAGTCAAAAAGCCCTGAAGGATCTTAAATAAAATAAATAGAAGAGAAACTTATACTTGCTTGGGAAGGTCTATCTATCACTAAGTGCATCATCACCACAAACATCTTACCACCTCCCCATTCAAAGCCTCACACGTTTGATGCTGTGAAAAGAGCATGACTTCCATTACGATGCTCTGACAAGTCGGGCTGCAGCTTGGAAGCACAGCATCCTCCAGTAAAGAAAGGCCATGGGCCCATCCTGAATGTCTTCTTCACTGGTGAATTTAAGGAAAGCGTTCCCCTTTCAGATGCAAGATACCACACATCTGTAGCAGTGTAACCCCCACGGAAAGGGCTCATAGGCACCAGACATCATTACTTCATGGTACCACTCTGGCTCTTTGTGAATCAGTAGCAGAGCTCAGCAAACATCAGCAGAACAAAATGTGCCACGTGCGCCTGGTTCGTACACCCCAAGAAGTGTCTGAACCCAAAAAGACTTGAATGGGAGCATGCATTTGGAGAGGTTCCATCCAGTATTAAAGGTGAGGGTTAAGCTGGGACATTAGAACTACAAATTACACTTTACACTCACAGACAAAGCACGGCGCTTCCAAAGCAGCCTGGCAAGGAGATGTAACTCAAGAGAAGTGTGTGCGCACACATAAAGGCATTTCAGACTTTTGCAGGCACAAATCATTGTCTTCTTTGATTTAGGACACAAAGTCACAAAACACTCCAAATCACATTACTCTGAGTGTCCAGCCAAACCAGCAAACATCACTTCAATTAATTCAAGCACAGACCAAACAGACTGTCAGAGCACCTGAGAATTTTACTAACACTTAAGCAGCAGGAGGGAATTTAGTTGTTATCTGAAAAATGTTCCTAAAGTAAAAATCAGCCAATCAGAAGTGGAGGTGATGGTGTTAAAGCCAGTTTTTGCTTGACAGGAATTGTAGGACAGAAGCAGTTGTTCTAGTTTGGGCAGGTGTATTGCAACAGAAGGCTCTGCTGGGTTTGGCTAAACAAAAATCTCTCATGTCTCGAAGCATCTGCCATGTTGGCCAAACTTCAGAACATGCAGGCTTAAATCTTAGTATTAGTGGTAGTGTCTCATTTACCTGAGCTGTTTATCAGTTCTCCTTTAAATTCTACACTATTTAATGCTGTGTTTATTTTCATCTTACACATTTCAGGTTATTTCTTTGTTTTTTTGCAACTGCTGACCCTAGAGGTTTTAGAAACACTGTTAAGTAAGCTGACACCGAAATCTGACAGTTTTTCAGGATTAATACACATAATGGCAAGTTCTAACCAGTATCCTGCAAATGTTTAATAGAGTTCACGGGTTCCTGGGCTGCAGAATTAAAAATCAATATCTATAAAACAATCCAAGTTCTCCCTGAACCTGTATATCTGTGATTTAAATTAGCACACCAATTAGACTTTGTTCTATAACAAAAAAAAAAATCAAGGAGGCAGCCTCCTTCCTGAAGGCAAGCAAGTTGCAGGTACTTAGACTTTCAGTTATCCAATGTCCAGATACCAGATGCAGACTCTGATGTACCAGAAAGAGAAGTCCAAAAAATAGGTCAGATATAAAAAGAAATCAACAGATACCAGATGATCGAGATTTTTTCCTTATATCATTTTGAGATTCATGAGAGGATTTTGAAATTATCTGGATCGTTACGATTCAGAATTTCAATTCACAGCTTCTCTCTCTATTTCCATCTGTTATAGTGCCTGTAGAGAAAATTCCTTCCCTTCACAAGAATCGTGCAAGAATTTGTGGTGAGAAGTTATTTGTAACAGCAAGTAGAAAATGCATGACACAAAAACTAGAATAAATGAGAAATTACACCTTTGACTGTAAGCCTGTCACAGCAGACCATGCAGTAACACACAACAGTCCTGGCAGGAAATGGACTGTTGCTCACGCTTTACACAAAATACTTGCTGTAACAAGAAACAGGCAAAAAGCTTCTCCTTCCTGCTGTCAGCTAGTCCTACCTTTCAGGGATGCCGTTCTCATAATTTAAGGGGGAAAAAGCACAAAAACAGGGTTAAGAGGGATAGATTAATAGTGGCAGAATTAATCATTAGGAAAAGAAAAAAGAACTACAGCCAGTATCTCATACACCCCAAAACGACCACGACAGCAGTGCAAGAAATGAGCACAAGCCATCCCCCAAACCATCGTTAAGCAACAGACATCCAGAGCAAAACTGAGATGTGAGGTTTACAAGAAAAGTCGCAGTACTGTACTTTTATCTCCTTGCAAAATAGATCGGTAGAATCGGTGGTCCCTCTTCTTCTTTTCTTCTGGGTGGGGAGGCAAAGGCTTTGAGCCATGGTTTAAAGTCCCAGCGTCTTTGCTTCCCGATCCAATCATAGTGCTGGTATTTCTCATCGGAGGAGCAGGTGGTTTGTCTTCTGTTTCAACTCCATTGTTGGACATCTTCAGATGTAGAGGCCGTTACTAGCAAAGGAGGAAGAAAAGAATTAAGAAGCTTTGTGGTTTGTTGGGTTAGTTGCTTTTCTTTTCTTTTTTTTTTTTTTGTAAATTAGAATCACATGCTATCAAATAAACCACACACAGGTATTTTCAGAGAAACCTGTAGCCTCACACCAATGCAAAGCGTCAGCACAAATTCCACTTAAGATCCAAATCATTTCTATGAAGATTACATTCAAGAGTTTCAGTTGCTGATTATCACAAAAAGCTTACTGCAGGGTACAGCCAGATCTCAAGTATACCATGAAGCAGAAGTGTAGAGTGAGCAGGAAGAGCAGCAAATACCAGGTAGCAAAGAGCAGGGATACCTGACAGCAGCCAAGATAATCATGCAATCATTGAGGTTGGAAAAGACCCTAAGATCATCAAGTCCAACTGCCAACCCATCTCCACCATGTCCACTAACCACATCCCTCAGTGCCACCTCCCCACAGTTCTTAAACACCTCCAGGCACTGTGTCTCCACCACCACCCTGGGCAGCCTATTCCAATGCTTGATCACTTTTCCAGAAATACTTTCTTCCTAATAAGACCTCTCTGGTCCATTCTAGCTCTGCCAAAATCTGCCTCAACAGGTTTGCATCAACCTCCAGCACAGGCAGTAACACAATGCAACAGGGACTGAAGTTTGCAATCAAAGAGCTTGGATGCAGCCACTCAGGCTCCATCACTGAAAATGTGGTGAAATGTTCCAGAGGGAGATGGGCAGAAAGCATCAGAGCTGCGTCCATGTCACCTCCATATCAAGTCCTGCAGTGCTTGCTGGCCTTCCTGCGCTAGCAGCACACTTGAAGCACAATTCAGACAGCCAGAACGTTGATCCTCAACATACACATTAATCTGTAAATCAGCACAGTAAATAAACCCTGTGAGGATTTAAAGACGGAAGCTTGTGAACTGGGTAATAGATTATTCTGCAACTACTAGTTTGTTCCACCCAAATGAGATCAGCCTGACTTCAGAAGCGGTCTGGCTGCAGAGAGATCCTTCTGGAGACTGAAATTCTGCATTATGCTCTCAACAGAAAGTTAGGAGTTAACCAAAGGACAGAGACCAAAGGAGGAACAATTTTGTTTGGGTGGAAAAGTTCAACAGCTTTCTGAATTTCACAAGCAATAGGAGAAGATGTTTCACTCCGGGAGATTGAGTGGAAGTGGAAAGCAAGAATTGGTTTGCCCTCTGCAAGCAAGAAGTCAGCTTACAAAGTCTGCTGGCCCAGGGAGTTGCTTTTTCATACGATGGTCTCAGAGGAACTGCACTGAAGTGGATTTTAATACTCTGGGTTACACTTCAAACAGATCCCATAACCACACTGAGGTCTTCTTCAAAGACTTTTTTGGTCCAACTAATGATGTTGGACTCAGAGCATGCTTTACTACAATTTCCCTCTGCTGCATGGAGTCAACAGAAAGCAAATGCTGACCACTATAGGCACTTACTAGCAACAAGCTGGACCTTGCTGAAAGCAGTGGTTCCTTGGCTATTGCCTGCCAAGCCACAGTTGGTCTGCAGATCCATATTTGTGTATTTGTTTCATGGTTTCTTCAAAGATGCACTTAAGCAGGAGGGCTGGCAGAGGTGCACAGCCCATAAGGCTTTGGAGAACCCTTCATACACAGATTTTTAAGTTTGATTCCATCCCTGCTTCCTCCTAACAAAGCTACACAATGGTATTTTAAATTACAGACTAGCACTTGGGGTATTTATTTTAATAGTGAGACAGTTTGGGCACTTGGGAGAGGTGTCAGAAATGAGTTGAGCACTTGCACGGGTATGCAAGGACATGTGCCCTGTTTATCTCCCATTGCTCCTGCTTCAGACTCATGCCATTTTCCAGTGTAAAAACTTAGCAGTAGTAAGTAACAGGGGGTCTGACAGCAACAAAGTAAAGCAAATTATTTCCTCTCCATCCAAGCAGGGGGCAAAAGAATTCTAACCTTAAACTCAACTGCAAGTTGAGTTAGTTGAGCAAGTTTGGCAGCCACTGTTGCTCACATACTCTGTGCAACACGAAGACATTGAGGACTCCTTGACAGGCTTTGCACATTGCCATGTCAGTGGTGTCAGCACCAAACTGGAACTACTAAACAATTTGAAAAGCCAGAATCAGAAGTGTCATGGAAGATCTGAATTCTTCACTTACTTGATCAGTGGAAAGCAAATTGCTGCAAGGATGCTAGGAATATGTATCCAACAGGTAAAGTGAATGTTATCAGCTCTACACTTGCCAAATGACCCTCTCCATCCTTGCAACTGCTGCAACACTGATTTACCCCAGGATGACCTGCATACAGCAGCATCCAAGAATTCCACCAGCCAAAAAAAAATTCCAGCAGTCTGCCTCCTATGGAGAGTAAGGAGGTGGGAATGAGATTCCTGTAGTGGGAAACGGATGCAAAACCAGAGAGGAGCATGAGAGAAGGAAGGGAATAGAACAGCAAGGCTGAAGAAAAAGAAATGAGAAGAGCGTGAAAATCCCACAGATAATAGGCAGAGGTTGGTATAATACTAGGGGGAGGTAAAAGAGAATGTAAGCAAAATAAGACCATGAAAACCTACAAAAAACCTCTCAATGTCAAGCATCTTCATGCCCAGCTGCATCAGTGCAAAACACCATGGAAATCTGCTTCCATTTTCTTTAGTGTAAGAGAGCTTTTCAGAACCACCAGTCAGAAAGGACAGAGTACAAGTGAATTACTGTTTTATGGCCTGGCTGGAAGCACCGGCAGTACAAGCTCTTGTTTACGTTCTGCTATTCCCCAAAAGAGAAACTAACTTCTGAGAAGTCACATATTTTACAATGAACAATGCTTGTTTATATGTATTTGGTAGCTGCAGCTTTCACAAGGACAAAGCCTACAGCACAGCCTTGCCTTTCCTTTCCATCACTCAAGTCCCCAAATCCCTCTTGCAATCCAACTGTTATGTGTCACAAGAGATATTTAATCTGCTTGGAGACCAAAGGTGGGAGAAATCCTTCAAACTACCAAATTAAGAGACTGCTTCTGCAGCAGTTAGCCCTTGCAATAAGTACTGCTATTCTTGGGGTCCCATAAGGCTTTTTCTACAACATATTTACATGAAAAATTAAGAATCTGCTTCAGACATCTCTCTGTAATATGGAAACATGGTCTACCCCCGAGTCAATGTTGTTGTGCTTTAAAATCTTGTGTGGGTTTCAAAGTTTTTGGATGAAGCTCTGCCCTGACAGGAACACATCTATCTCCCCACGGCCTCGCAGCACCAATGTGGCTACAGAGGCAGCCCTCATCATGTAGCCTGATTGACTGCTCAAATTCTTTCCTCCCAAAAATAATCTCCTTGTAAGCAGAACTGAAGCAACTTCCCTTGCGTAGAGGCTCTGCTAAATTTCAGAGCAGCAGGCAATTGCTTCAGCAGTTGGCAAAACCTTAGAGGTGAAGTGAGTCACTGCTCCACACGATCCATCCCAACAGGAATGCACTGGACTGAGCTTCCTTCCCTCTCCACATCATGCTGCTCATGCTGAACTCCGAGAGAAATCCATCTTATGTTTCAGCAGCAGGACTATAAACGAACAGTGGAAGCAGTTACCCATGAACTTTTCAACTGCCGTTGGATGAGGAAGCACATGGTAGATGCAGACACCATTATTCTCTACAACTATATGTTAAAATAGCAGCACTCAAAGCAAACCAGACACCACTAGGAAAGCACAGTCCAGGACTATGATTTCTGCAGCCATTCCAGTGCACTGAAAGACAGAAGACCAGGTTGTTTCAGCAGACAGCCCTAATGAAAATAAAAGTTTTACATATACTGTGACTTTTAACAGTTTTACACAACTTTACACAGGCTATGACTACCATGAGTCAAGTTACAGAATCACAGAATCATTAAGGCTGCACAAGCCCACTAGGATCATCTAGTCCAACCATGAACCCAGAACCACCATGCCTACTAAACCACGTCCCTCAAAAGGACTGTGGAGGAAAAGGACCTGGGGTTGTTAGTTGACAAGCATCTGAACACGAGCCAAGAGCGTGCTGGGTGGTTAAGAAGGTCAATGGCATCCAAGCTTGTATCAGAAGTTATGGTGACCTCCAGGAGCTCTGTGTCCCTATCCATCAGCTTTTGAAGCCCATGAGATTGCCCCAGCCTCAACAGAACCAAACAGCAAACCTGACAAATCCTTCTCACACTTCTACGAAACATTTCTGCATCTGGGAAGAACGGACAGACTGTGTGCACGGCGGCAAGCAACTCATGAAACTGCCTGGCAGCTCGAGACGGGACACATGGTGTTATCAGGACAGAAGAGACACCCAAAACGCCAACAGTGGCAGTCAAAGAGTGTGCAGATATGCACATATCTGAGCAGGTCTGCTTATCAGTATTACACAGGTATGGCTCAAAATCCTTTGCTTTCTGCCTCTTTCCTACAGTAACAGTCACAGGCTATCCAGTTCGTCTTGCAGAGTGGGACTTCAACGTACGTGGAGCCCTCTGGCACTCCTGTATTTAAGACACATGCATAAAAATGAAAAAGAGAGCAAAGATCCTTCATTTATGCCATTTTTTGCCTCTGGTAAACAAGCTCGTTTCAAACCTACTCTAGTCATAGGTGTCTCTGTTTATAGCAGGGAGGATGGACTAGATGACCTTTATGGGTCAATTCCAACTCAAGCGATTCTATGGAACCTGATGCTCCATGCTAAACTGTAAGTTTCTGTTGAGCTGGTTGTGTTTTCTTTGCATTCCTTGAGCAAGGCAGGAAAATAAAAAATCACGAGAGTTGAAAACCTGCGCTACAGTAGATGCAACAAAGAAAACTGTCCAACACACACTAATGGCTGGAGTCAACACAAAAACTCATAAAACAGCCATCTATAATTCATGCAGTCTGGCAAGACAGTAGCTGTAAGTTACTCACTACGACTTACAGATGAATTAATGATACGAAAAGAGAGGGGGAAGGAGGATGCTCAGCAAGTGCTTTTGTAGCTCTGCCTACTACCAGATGAAAATCTCACATTTTTCCAAAATGCTGCTTTCCTGCTGTTGCCAGGGTGAGGAAAGACCACACATGAGCATCTTGACCACAGAAAAGGCAGAAGGAGACTTTACTCTCAGTTGATATTTTCCTAATCAGAACCAGCATTTTACCTCTGCACCAGCATCCCTGTTCACTTCCAGGCTGGACATTTAAAATCTCCTTCCTCCTTGCACCAACCAAAAAAGCCAGGGCAGGCTCCTGCTTTGTTCAAACATACTGCAAGCAGCAGAGATTCTCTCACTGTGTGTCATCCTCTCATCCAAATCCCAGCAGAAAATTAACTGTGCAGTTCACCAGCTGGGTTTCAACAAAGGCTGAAAAAGGCATTCATTCATTTTTTTCTTAATTACTTTGCATGGGACTAAGCTGCAGTCTCAAGCACAGTCTTGCATTGAAAGAAAAACACCCTATGCATGTTCCACCTGGAACTGAGGTAGGACACGTGTCCAGGTCTGCTACCAGACAGCGGATGGGATTTAGGACATGCCATCACAAAGCAGGGCAGTAGCAATGCTCATGTCCTAGGGCAGGAAAGCTGATGGTCACATTTAGATGGACTAAAACAAAAAACAGTAACTGTAGCATCTAGCTGGCTCCCCAGCCAGTTATGCTGCATATCTCAGTGCTCTGCAAGAGCACCAATTAAACAAAAAAGTCAAGGGCAATGATGCATTGCTCCAGACCCAACGTTTACCAGTGAATTATTCCCATGTAAGGAGAAAAACAACTTTTTTTATGAAGTTCTAATGAACAACTAGAAGACTACCTTGTTTACTCATCTGTTTAAAAAAGCCACCTGTTAAGAGCCCCGCACTTGCTGCCAGCACCTAAAGACACAGATGAAATCACTATATTAAACAAAGCCATTATTGAATCACTAAAAGAAATTTATACACTTAAAGGGGAGTGTATCCACTGCTGCAGTGAGAGAGGGTGGGATGAGGAGAGGCTGGGGAACAGACTCTCATGGCTGAGGGCCAGCTACCGGTTGCAGCCTTGATGCTCTGCCAGCACCATTTCCACAGTGCCAGACATAAAGCATAATTGACCAGTTACACCTCAACAGGAATGCTGGAGGCTTGGAATTTTAAAAGGCAAAAGACAGGAGGGTCCTTTCAAAAGGTACTCTTTAATGCAAGCCCATTCATTTGGGCTAAATAAAAGCACTGCTGGTGGGATTCCCCAGCCTGTATTTTGCAGAAGAACCTGATCCACTTTGAGTGCTGCTTCTTGGGAGGAGAACTGCAAAATCTCTTCCTGGGCAGACATAGATGCCAACTCACCATACCACACAGATATGCTTTTAAGGAAGAACAGACTAATTATAACTGCTCGATTCCTAGCAACAGAGCACAGTTCTCCTTTCACTCAAGCTAAGGAAGCTCCTTCTCATTTTAAATAACCAAGGTGCAGCTTTCACCACAAGGGTTGGGGCACCCACAACTTCCCCGGGCAGCAGTGCCAGGACCTCAGCACCCCCTGAGTAAAGAATTTCCTCCTAGAAACCCCAAGGGAAAAAAACTGCACCCATATTTGAAACAAAAAAGTCCAAGTTGAGAGAGAAGGAACCAAGAGTATCGCTTTTTGAAGGAGTTCTCAGCCCACATATCATCCTTATTATTTCCTCACCTCCAGAAATGTGCCTCCCCTCCCCAGCTACATGCTCGAACAAGTGATGCTGTTGGGGCAGATGTCGGTGCAGGCTCCTTTTCCCAGCCTTTTCCTTGGCTGGGATTCAACTTGAGCTCACAGCACAGCAGAAAGTCAAAGTAGCAACTGGAGTCAGAGCTCGCTCAGCACGGTGGGGAAAATAAAGACCTTTTATATTAAAGTATACCAAAAGCCCATGTAAGCAGGTTTCCTGGAGGAAACCTGTGTTCCGGAGGAAATGACTAGATGCATCATAAAGAAAATATATTAAAACACGCAGTTAAAGGCACCACCACTGCTTTCCACATCAGTTACTTGGCTCTGAGTCCAAACTGCATGTTAGCAGCACAGCACCGAAAGCAAACAAATCACAGATCTTTTTTTTTTTTTCTGTTCAAAAGTTTTCAATCTGGAAGATGAACCCAGAGCACAGGGCTCAGAAGTAAGCCCCATTACCCCTAATGTGGAAGTGTACAGTGCCTTCCCACCTGCAGTGCAGCTCAAATGGAAACTCCTTGTTCTTCACCTCTAGCCAAATTGGAAAGGCTGCTCTGAAGCTAAATCATAGAATCATTGAGACTGCTAGGATTCTCAAATCCAACCCCAACCCATCCCACCATGCCCACTGACCACATCCCTCAGTTCCACATCTCCACTGTACTTGAATGCCTCCAGGGACAGTGACTCCACCACCTCCCTGTGCAGCCTGTGCCAATGAATCACTGCTCTTTCCAAGAAGAAATCATTCCTTACAACCAACTCGAACCCCCCCTTGCACAACTTAAGGCCCTCCCTTCTCCTCCTATCTCCGTTACCTGGGAGAAGATGCGAACCCCTGCCGCACTACAGCATCCTCTCCGGGAACTGCAGAGAGCTGTGGTGGGTGACAGATGCTCTTCTACAAGATCAGCAATCTCTCTGTAAAGGACTGTTCTGATAACTGGGGCTGGGCAGGCTTGCTCAGTAGGATTTCTTTAGCGTTAGACAGACATTGTCTGTAAATCACAAAAATACACAAGTCCACTGATCTATAACAATTTCTAATAAGTACCTGCCTGAAGGAGCTGAAAGCAGATTTCAAAATGTAAATAGCTCTATTGATCCTGAACGTCTCATTTGGGTTTTGAACACGTACGCATATTTGCAAAGTCACAGCACGTATGCAGACGTCTTGTTAAATGTAGAGATTTGACATTTGCTATTCAGCAACAGGGGCAGAGATGTGAAATAAGTGAGAAAAACTATAACATGGTCAGGTCGGGTCAGAAATATCCTGTGAGCACAGAGGGCACCACAGGCAGCAAAAAGCCACAGCATGCAAACTACAGAAAATATTCATGGACCCAGAAAAAATGAACTCTTCTCTGAAGAGAAACCCAGACAGAGACCTGCAAAGAGGAATCCAATGATCTAATGCTGCAACACATCCAGTTCCCTTCTCTCTGGGAAACTGCAGAGCAAGAAAACACCACCAGCATAGCTAGCTGGTGAAGCCATCCAGGAGCTCCAATTAGACTGAGGAAAAAATGCCACAACAGTTCAGTGCTAATTAGAAATGCAAACATTTATCATCAGAGAGGAGCTCAGTGCTCTGTGTAGCCCCATTGTCTTCACTGCAGCTAATGACAGTAGGAAGCTCTGTGCTCAGTGGTATTTATGTAACAGACTGGCAAAGCTGTCACATTCCCTTAATTACTAGCCAGGATTGTCATACTGGCAGTGGTTTTCAATTACATGAAATCACAGAACGGTTTCACATTGCTCCTTTCAAGTTCTGCTTCATCTTCAAAAGTTGGAGAAAGAGGAAGAGTGAATACTTTTCCCAAGATAAAATGACTTCCGTGTTGAGCAAGTGGGTTTTGTTCACAAACTGATTTTAGAGACGAGGAAAATAAACAGAAAGACCCATAAATGAAAGGCCTAATTTAGCATCAGTAAAGACCAACAATTCAAGAACAGGACATAAATTTGGTTCAAGTTTGCAACACGGTTCATCTAAAAGAGTAGGAAAGTCTACGGTAGCTTAGGGTTTCCACCCAAATTCCTAATTTTCCTAATTCAGGAAATAAATTCTTCTCAGATATATATATATTTAAATAGTGGTAATGCTGTGGCACAGGATGCCCAGGGAGGTGGTGGATTTGCTGACCCTGGAGGTATTCAAGAGCCATGGAGATGTGGCACATGGGCCACGAGGGACGCGGCCGGGGGGCACGGTGAGGGTGGGCTGGGGTTGGACTTGATGGTCTTGGTGCTCTCTCCCACCTTAATGATTCTATGACTCTAAAGCATCAGCTGTGCTTATAATGATATACGGTTTGCTCAACTTGCTATTGCAGGCAGTTTGTAATCCTACTACGTACAAAAGCATAGCAAGTACACTGTGCCAAGGTCTCCTGCTCCTAGACTTCCTTACTTCCATCAAACGGACTGCAGAGCATTTAGTAGTCCATTAAGAATCATCATCATCATTTAATTTAACGAGCAGCAGTTTGTTTTCAGGAAATACCATCCGGCCTCCTATCACATCATTTCCTCAGATCCCAACAGTACTTACTGTACGTAGGCAGAGAACAGAAAGCTCTATAGATCTGGTGAAAGGATCTGCTGTTTCTACAATACATTACAGCAGAACGCACATTAGCACTCAGTTAAATAAAGCCATGAGCCAACTGAAGTATTTTTACTTTGCTGAATAAAAGGAAATATAAGGACATCACTTAATACAGCAGCAGACCCTTTTTAAGGCACCATATTACTATGAGGAGTAGAACTCAATAAGATGACCAGAAGGGGAAATGGAACAAAAAGATCTTTGATGTCCCTTCAACTCAAGCCATTCTGTGATTCTATTATAGCTTCTTTCTGGGGCATGAATCTTCCTATCCTGTCTTCAGGCTGCAGATACTTAAGCAGCTTTAGGTAGGACACGTGGATCTTCTCTGCTAGTGGAGGTGATGGGCTGATGGTTGGACTAGCTGATCTTACTCTTTTCCAACCTTACTGATTCTACGATTCTATATTCAAACCTCATTCTCTCTCATGAATGACATCAACTGCAGGCACAAAACCCACTCCAGTGTTAAAAGTCTGTGTATAGGGCCGACAGAGCTCCTGAACCCAGTCCTGAAGGCATCTTCAGCAAGCAACTGCCTTCCTTCGATCCATTTCCCAGTGGACAGGTATCTACATCTTAAAATTAGTACCTATATGACCTGGAAATTCAGCAGAATTCAGGTTCACTGATGGGTAGCACTACCCGTAGACTACCAATACACATGTTTTATTTATATCAAAACTGCTTGGTCAGATTACTTCCATTTCCTCCCTGTTCTTAAAATGCTAAAATTCATTTTAGAACACAGTCACTAACGTGCTGCCAAGAAGCTTGTAGCTCCCTTCTCAGCACCTGCAAATCACCTTGCTGAAGTCCCACTGCTTCTATCTCATAAGGTAATCAGCATGTAAACAAGCATCCCTATGAGAGCACAGCATGCAGCAGACCCAAATGCAGGTCGAAAATCACCAGACTTTTAATTCCAGTAAGGAAAATTCAAGGCTGTACACCACCATGCATCATGTACAGCACCAGCATGCGTTCACAAAGGCTCCTGCCACCTAGCAGAGCCTTAAAGCTTCCTCAGAATCATTCAAAAGAACTCTCATTTCAGCATCAACCCCAGGTTACCTGCCCAGGTTCCCTATCCCTCCTATTATAAATTCAATGCAAGAGGGTGCAAAAAGAGGTATTATAAATTCTTTAGTTAGCACACTGTAAGCTCACCCACTGCCTTTACACAAGAAATCCCAGTCCCCGAGCAGATCCAGGAGGAATGAATAGGGTTGCATTTCCCCAATTAATTTTGCTCCCTTCACCTCGTGGCATTTACATCCTGCCTCCCTCTTTGCTGAGGTTCCCATTCATACCATTCCTGTGCTTACAGAGAGATGCTGCAAAGTGAAATTCTGGGGGAAAGAAGATCCCAGGACTCAACCCAGAAGTGAACACGACCCAGTGGCTTAAGTAGATTCTCTCCTTTTCAAGTACAAGGCAGCTGCTTCCAGTCTTTCCTCCAGTGATTTCCTTCAAGCTGAGTTTTCCTCCATACCAGGTTATTTTTGTACTGCTGTATTTACAGGTGCTGATCACAACTTCCCAAGCAAGCACATTTGGCTACTTTAATTTTTAACAGCAGTCACTTCAGTCTGTTCCTCCTCTCTAAATACTGCGACCACAATCTCAAAGTCTCTGTTGCTCTATTAAAACATGATAAATCAGGCATCCAAATTTGTGGTCTGCTGTTCCATCAGGTCCCTGCTAGATTTAAATATAGAAGTTGCATTTCAGTTTAATGCATATGCTTTAAACTTTGAACAGAGCTTGCATTTGCATCTCCATATGTGAAACCTCCCCAAGGGTCCTGATCCTCAGTACAATTAAAATCTGCAAAATCTGAATGCCTTGGTTCTGTTTAAAGCTGAACCGAAGTATCTCAAATGGAAGTGGTCAAAGCTCAGATTGTGGAACTCAGTAAGGAACTCAAAAAAAAAAAAAAAAAAAGCTCTGAGCAAATCAACCCCAATTCTGTCATTTTAACATCCCACGTTATCAGCAGCCAGCATATATCTCAGATCCGACACAGTGAGCTGCCTGCAGCCCCTGCTCAGCTGCTCCTGACCTCCTCTCCCCCACAGGGCAGCTGTATTCCGGGTATGTCCTTGGAGATCCATTAACTGCTCCTTCCTCAAAGGCTGCAATCATTGGCATTTTTCTCACTCTACATTTCTAAGCATTTTAAAAGTCCTGTCAGGACAGAGAAATAGATAATACAGAAAAAAATATCAATTTATCATGCTCTGGCAAGATATCCTACATAAAGATAAGACTTAAATTCTGGCTAATGTTTTTCAAGACAATTTCCTATCTTGCACACAGCCTGTATATCATTTACATAGCATTTTACTCTCTCACTTAATGCCAGTGTCCTCAGAGGGAGGGTGAATTAGAATATTGGTGTGTCTAATTTAGGAGGCAATTAGACCAATAACAACAAACCCGAGCTGAATGCGTGCTAAGAATAATCTAGTTAGAATCTACTTTAATTAAAAATCAGTCAAATAATCCTATTATCCTGAAGATTGCTTTAGGCGTGGCTCCAATCCAGCACTTCTAATTTGAAGCTTTCAGGTCTGTACCCAGAAGAAGCACCACAAAACATCGGAATACTCCTTTCTGTACAACAAGTCGCTCTCCCATTTCTCATTTCTGGATTTGCTCTCAGATGCTCTGCGGGGTCCTGCCGCATAACAAACATTTTATACAGCAGAGACAGCAGCACGAGGCAGCAGAGCTGCCAGAGCCAGTTACCTGCATGGGGCACTGATGGGCTTCAGGAGAAATGGCAGAAGAGGAGCAGTGCAGGAGATGCTGCACATCATACAGCACAGTGTAGAGAGTGCATGTTAAACACACACATATATACATAGGACTTAACATATACACACTTGCAGCCATACATAAGTGCATACACATGTAACTTGCACCACCCAAGCAACTCACCCATTGTGTTCATGCCCAGAGAGTGACTGTGCATCATGTGACAATTTATACAGCATCCAACCTCAGGTGATACCAACTACTAAAAAAACACAAGCTGTAAAAAAGCTATAAAGCTTTATAGAGAGGGCTGAGTTCATATAATATTGTATCGTGCATTGCCTAGTTACTTCTGTGTGTATACATACATCTGATCTCATTTCTTCTAATTGGAATCCACACTAATTAAAAATAAAAATCAACCGACCCCTTGAGGCATGTAAATATGGTTGTTGCTCAAATCCACATTTACCTCATGCCTATGGGTTGTTCAACTACTACCATTCACTGTATGGAAATGCACTTAGGGTTTAAAAGAGAAAAGAAAACCAAGCCACACCTCTTTAGCACATTCCTTCTTTCAAGACACTTCTGCAGGAAGGAGGGCTGGATAACCCAAATGAGTTTAACCTCACAGCATCCCTTCACGCTTCCCTATAGGCTTCCCTATAGTGCTAAAGATTCAAGGTCTTCCTTCCACAAACTGAAATAGCTCTCTGCAGAAGCATTTTTCCACCAGGTCACCACACAGGAGATACTGGGATGTCCCCAGCCATCTCCTTCGCTGCTCTTTATCATGCTGAGCCCTTAGGACTGCCAGAGTAAACTCCAAATGCTTCAGGCCCATTGAGAGATAGAGAAGATGCCAAGAGACAAAACTATTAACATCCATTAACCACCTGTAATATCTTCACAGTATTTATTTTTAGAATCAAAGAATCGTTAAGGTTGAAAAAGACCTCTAAAATCATCAAGTCCAACCCCAATCCATCCCCACCATGCTCACTGACCACGTCCCTCAGTGCCACATCTCCACTGCTCCTGAATACCTCCAGGGATGGTGACTCCACCATCTCCCTGGGCAGCCTGTGCCAATGCATCATCACTCTTTCAGAGAAGTTTCTCCACATATCCAACTTGAACCTCTCCTGGTGCAACTTCAGGCCATTCACTTTTGTCCTACTGCTGTTACCTGGGAGAAAAGACCTAACCCCCACCTTGCTATAAGATCCTTTCAGGAAGTTGTAGAGGGCAATAAGGTCTCCCACGAGCCTCCTCTCCTCCAGCCTCAACAATCCCAGTTCCTTAAGCTGCTCCCCATAGGACTCGTGCTCCAGACCTTTCACAGTTTAACTGCCCTTGTCTGGACAAATTCCAGGACATCAACATCTTTCTTGTAGTGAGAGGCCCAAAACGAAAACATACTACTTGAGATGCAGCCTCACCAGAGCTAAGAGTACGGAAGGGACATCAGCTCCCTTACTCGTGCTAGTCACACTGTTTCTGATACAAGGCAGGACGCCATCGGCTTTCTTGGCCACCTGGCCACACTGCTGGCTCACGTTCAGCTGAGCGCCAACCAGCACCCCCACATCCTCTTTTACCATCCAGGTTTCAGCTACCCTGCTCCAGGCCCACAGTGCTACATGGAGTTGCTGCAACCAAAGTGCAAGACCCAGGACTTGCCCTTGTTGAAGATCGTCCCATTGGCCTCAGCCCAGTGATCCAGTCCTGAAGGGTCACCACTGTACTGAGCTTGGAGCTTGGTCACTGGGGTCAGACCCCATTTCACCTGCAGGCACAGCAGCACCAGATCACATTGCACAAGGCAAAAGGACCAGATGGCAAGAGCACCTTTGAAGACTGGCTTGTATGGTCATATGAGTACGAAGCTGAGGGAGGAAGCAATACTGTTCCTAAACTTCCCATCAAATTAGTGTTTGCACAGCACTAATTTTGATAGCCAACAGCAGTTGTCCTGCTAGGAAGGTTGAACAGAAGTGAAACAGCTGTCAGCCAGCTTCAAAGAAGCAAATTCTTGCAGGTTTGTATTTTTGGGGCCAAACACAGTCAAGCCAGCACAACACACATGCTTTCAGCCTTTCTAGGACAGAACACCTCAGAGATTCAGTACAGCTGACACAGACGTTGAAAAACTGAGTGTGTTTGCCTGTTTCTCAAGGGGATTTAAACAGCAGGTGAGTGGGGCTGATCTGTGGGACCCTTTTTTTATTTCAGCTATTTAGATGCAAATTGTTCTCCCTCCCTCCTTCCTCCCCACACCATCTGTTAGCCCAGAGGTTGAGCCTATGCCTAGGGTGTAGGTTTGGGGGGAAGGGGGATATAAATAAAGCATTGAGCAATTTCAGTTGATGCCCTTATTTCCTATGGGGCACAGTTTAGGGGGGAAAAAAAAATCACTGCGATACTAGCAAATTCCAATAGGATTTTTCTCTCATTCTTCTACTGCATTTTACCCACCAACCTTACAGATTTCCTTCCCTGGAAAGCATTCCTTGTTCAGCTTTTGGCCAACAAGCAATGCCACAGATCAGGTTGTTAAGTGTCAGCATGGTTGGTATGGAAGTAAGTATCAGAGCTTCAAGGAATTTAAGTGTCCAACCTTAAAATCAAGCCCCTTGCTATATGGTGCACAACTTGATGCTCTTTCATTCTAAGGGAAGTTACCTCATCTGTGACTGATTTTCCCTAGCGAACAGCAACTTCAAGGACTGTTGAGAGACTCGATTCATTAAGCACTCCACAAAGGGCTCTGGATTCTTCATAAAGGAAAGATTATGGGTGATGGCACAGAGTGCACTCTCAGCAAGTTTGCAGACCATTCAGAATCTGGCTGGGTGTTTGACAGAGCAGACGGGTGTGCTGCCACTCAGAGGGATGAGGGCAGGCTGGAGAAGGGAGCCAAGAGAAGGTTCAACAAAATGAAAACGCAAAACTTCTGCCGCTGGGGAGAAATAGTGCCAGGCACCAGTATAGATAGGGAGTCTACCTGCAGAGACACTAGGGAGCCCTGGTTGGTGCTTCATTGGGCATGAGCCACCATTGCCATCATGGTGGCAATGAAGGTTCAGCTGCTTGTTGGATGAATCAGGAAAAGCACTGCCGGCTGGTCAAGGGAAAGAGATTCTTACCCTCAGCTCTGTTCTGGTTAATTAAATCTGGAGTACTGGGTCAAGTGCACACCTCCCCTGAGCAAGAGAGATGTGGAGACACTGGAGTGAGTCTCGTAAAAGGACGTCAACATAATCACAGGATCATAAAGACTAGGATCATCAAGTCCAATCCCAGTTCTCCCCCACCATGCCCACTGTCCCTCAGTGCCACGTTTCCACTGTTCCTGAACACTTCCTGGGGTGGTGACTCCACCACCTCCCTGTGCAGCCTGTGCCAATGCATTACCACTCTTTCTGAGTGGAAATATTAGCAAATATTCAACCTCTAATCACCTCTCATATAAGGAGAGGCTGAGAGCTGGGACTGCTCAGCCTGCAGAATGGAAAGCTCAGAGGGTTTCATCAATACGTGTAAATACCTGATATATGGTGTAGAGTTGGAGCCAGACTCTTCTCAGTGGTATATAACAACAGGGTCAAGAGGCAATGGGCATAAACTGAAACACAGGAAATCCCAATAAACAATAACAAAATAACAAAAAGAAAAAATAATAAGTTTTATTTATTTATTTATTTTAATTAACCCCTTTTTAACATAGGGAGTCAAATCCTAGAACAGATTGCCCAGAAAGACTGTAGAGCTGCCATCCTGGACACCGCTCAAAGCCCATCAGGACATGCCCCCAGAGCACACTGCCCGAGCAGCTTTGAGACAGAGGTTGCACAAAGTGACTCCCTGCCAACCTCACTAAGTCTGCAGTTACCAGCCACAGAAAGTGGCAGGGAGCTTCTAACGGAGAGGGGCACCACCCCAAACCATTTGGGCTTATCTAAAGCAAGTAGATTTTCAGCCAGTCTACAGTATTCAAGGCCTCAATTTAGTGATGGAGATTAAAAAAGGAGGTAAGTCACAACCTTGAGCAGAAAAGTATGTGAAGGAGTTGGGCACTACAACCCCTCATTTTGAATTTTAAGGTCTGCAGTACAGTCCTGGTACTTGGGAGATGCAAGCTCTTGTCCCAGATCTTGCACTGACCTAGTTTGTGATTATGGAGGCAGAAGAAGGCGGGGTGTGGGGTGGGAAAGGGACAGCGCTATTCACTTGCTGTGCCCTCCTCTACCAACTCTTTAGAAGAAAGTCAGGTATGGAAAGAAAACAGCATGAAAAAAATTCCTTCCAGGTATTTCTGCAACTGCAGTTACCATAAGAAACACGTACTTGGTTTAAAAAAAAAAAAAAAAAAGACCTGCGTGCAATTATTTTAATAAGAGTTGGGATATTGTTTTGTTTTTTGGGATGCCGCCAACACAAGCGCAACATTTTCCTCTTTCTTGCATGGACAGAAGAAGCCAAAAGATTTTATGATCTCAACTGCATGGTGCCAGTGAGGAGCCTCAGGTACCTACTTCTAACATACATGCAACTCCAAATCTCAAGCTGGAAAGAAACAGCCTGGGAAAATTAGCAGGCATTTCATTGAAACATTTTCCTTAAACACATAAATAACGTCAATTATCAGAACAATAATTACTTCAGTAAAGTTGTGTTGATATTCTGAGAGAATTTGAAGCTTCCACTTTAAAGTGAAAGCAGTTACATTTTCTCCATTTATGAAAAGTTGAATTTAGAACATTAGAGTTTTCCCAATAGAATGCAAGTCTTCCTTATGCAGTGCTCTGCATCCCCAGCTAATTTCTATTACCAGATTGCTGGCATTTCCCCAGCCTGACTGAGAATCTAAAGAACAGTTACTGGAAATGTTTTCATTTAAGCAACTTCTTGATCACAGACCCAACTGCATGGATGAAGTTAAGGGCTGTAATCCTGCAGGTTGATCTGTAATATAACATATGGGCACCAATGCTCAGTCTCAGTAATTTAAAAGAGATGAAAGGTCATCTGTGATAGCTAAAGGGGTACTTGGCCTTGGTGCCAGCAAGCCACCCACTGAAACCAGTGGGTGTTTGGCCCAAATTAGGATTTCAGGATTCATCCCATCTTGCCCTGTAACACTTCCCACACAGTACTACCTGACAGCTTCTGAAAACTGGCAAAATGTAAAGGACGGCATCCGAGATGAGCTTTCCAAGGGTGTATTTTGGAACAGCTTAGTTCAGCCAATACATGCATGCATACCCACATACTGTGGCCATTCCATAATAGCAGGATTTTTATCATGTCGATTTTAAAAGCACACAATCAAAAACCACAGCTCCAAAGGCTGCTTGAATGCCAAACAAACCAGGTTTTTAAAAGCAAAAACCCCACACAGCATTTTCAACCACGACATCATCAAACAATCACTGAATAAAAGAGGGGAGATTGAAGCTGGATGTAAGGATATAAAGAAAAGGATTTTTACAACAAGGGTTGTGAGGCACTGGCACAGGTTGTCCAGAGAGGTGGTGGTGCCTCATCCCTGGGGACACTCAAGGTCAGGCTGGAAGGGCTCTGAGCACCTGATGGAGCTGTAGGTGTCCCTGTTCATTGCAGTAGAGTTGCACCAGATGGCCTTTAAAGGTCCCTTCCAACTCAAACCATTCTACGATTCTCTGATTCTGCACTCTTATCTAGGCAATATTTGTTAACCATATGCCCAAGCTGAATGTTTCCCTCGAACAAAAGTTTCATCAGCTTCGTGCAACCCAACCTGACCTGTTTCTTGCAGGGAGCCAAGCAACAGCCTGTTCCTGCATTCCACAAACCAAGAGCTTTATATGGTACCACAGCTCCTAATGGGACATCACATGTAATCATTGGGTACAGACTCAAGCTGTCACAGCAGCTCTCTGACATGAGGACCAACAGAACAAACAAAAACACACACACAAAAAAAATCCACAACAATTTTAAAAGACAGCTGAGGGAAAGTTTGACAGTGGATCTTTCAGATGTTTAAACATAACTCACTCTGGGACAAGAGTCCAACTGTGAGCACACGTACTGCCAAAAAAGACAAGATGGGTTAAAACTTAAAAAGCTTAAAAGCAGCTCTGAGTTATCAAATGACAAAAAGACTTCCACAGAATAGTTAACAGGCGTGCATTTTACATTGGGGAAAAAAACATATTTGTCATATTCATGACTTATATACTCTAGCTAGGAAATATCTGTAGCAGATAAAAGCCTGTAGGCCCTCCTCTTCACAAATCCTTCATATCATGATCCCATTTTTAAAATATTGCCTCTGAACAGTACAAATTAAAAGACTTAAGTAATTCTCTGACATACTGTTGAAAACCACACGCCAACAGAAAATAGCAATTTATTGCATACAAGCCCATTAAACTATTACTTACAGCATAATATACTGCAGCCACACAGATACCACTGTCACCACCAAGCAGAGAACCCAGGAAATTCATCATCACTGCCCCTGGAATTTGCGTGAAAGAAGCTGGACTGCTGCTGCTTGGGCAGGCTTTTGTCATCTGAAATGGCAGCAGTCTCTCAGTTACACAGCTGTTATCCTGTAATTATCATGCAGAATTTATATGGCAGTAAAAAAAGGGAGCCTTAACTTCAGATGTAATTTTTAAGACAAAAGCAGCAGAAAGATTTTCAGATGATGGTTGTGAAAGGACAAAGAGAAGGTCCACAACTGTGACCAAGAACACCTATGGGAGAACTGAGCTTGTAAAATTAGAAGTGATTCTGTTTTAATGGAAAGATGCAATGAGGGGATGCAATAGTAGAGCAGTCAGGAGGAGTTCAAACGAGAAGGCAGGTTGGAAAGCCAGAGCAATAAATAAACCTGCTAGCTCTGCACTCTAGACGAAAGCCTGGTTCTCTGAGGCCTTTTGCTTTTTCTTCCTCTTCCAAATTTAAAATTGGGATGGTGTCAGTTTCTCTTTCCTAAACGGAAAGCTCTCAGAATGCAAACGAGGTTTGAAGGCTTTTTAGCGACTCCGCAGACCACACCATCAGAACTGGCTGCTTAACACGGCCATGCTCAGGGCGTCTGCAGAGTAGGCTTGGAATCAGACCAGGACTACAGTGGGATGTTCTCCAGAGGCAATTTAAGGGAGCAGAATCAAATTGCCTCACAAATGTAATTGCCAAGTTTCAATCTAATGTTACAGCAATTTGCTTGATGTGTTTCATTCCTGAGGACAGGCTAGCAGACTACTATTTTGCGTTATTAAGGCATCCAAGCCCCTTAACACTGTATTCATATCGCTGGTAAAGGATTGTTTTGCCTTCAAGTTCTGCTTCGAACAACAGAAAGCATTACAAATCCTTTACATAGCCTGGAAAAAAAAAAAAGATTTGGATAGGCTGAGTTTAAGTCAGTCATTAGTGGGAAGGATGCAAAGCAGTGCTCTTCAATGACATACTTAGGAACTGAGGATGTTCAGTTCTTTGCTTTCCCTTCCAAGAGTGCATTCAGACAGCTGCCTGCAAGATATTTCCTGAGTTATCTCATCACTGCATTACCTGATGCTTTCCATCTTTGCAACTCATGAAGCAACGAATCATTTGGGAAACAGGATTTTTCTGCCCCTCAACCCCACAATATTTAGATTAGGTCAATTTCTGACCCATTTTGAAGTGACCATGCTCTTGATTTCCGAGCCTTGCACAGCATCACAGACAATACGCTCAGACCATGAGAATGCATCAGCACACATTCAGACCTTCACCCATAATCAGAAGTTCTGCAGTGGGAGCAGCTTCCTTTTCCATTATTTTTGAAGACAGTTTGGTCCCAGTTCTCACGGTGCTGGAACATCTCTTGAAGAGGACTTTTTACTTACAGCTTCACATGAGTTTTCAAGTTTCAAAGGAGAAGCTGAGCTATGGAAAAAATGAAGCCACTCATCCATCTTATTTCCATTATTCAGCATGGAACCCAACCAAGTTCTACAAGTTGGCGGTAAGCACTCTCTCCAGTAAAGAAAGTTTCTTGAACACAGGGTTAGAACGCACCTTTACTTGACAAACATAACTTGGAATCAAAGTCCCACTCTTTATTTAAAGGATGTTCTTTACCTATTAACAAAAATTGAAAGAATTTATCTTAGAGTGTAAAAACCTATTAATCAGTATTAGCACTGTGCTGGTAAAACTCTGCACTAGCATCTCAACAGTGCCTCTATAAGACTTCTGAGCATACAAATCAGTAGCTCTACAAAGCAGGAAGATGGAGCCCCTTAAACCAACCGTTCTGCGACACTGGTCAAAGACTGAGCTCAACTTTCAGAAGCTTGTCATCTGGATTTATTTTTTTTCCCACATATGGAAGGGCTGCATCCCAATGCAACCTTCCAACCTGAGAGCAGTTCTTTCTGGAGACAACTGAGCACAGCAAAAAAGAAAAAAAGAAAAAAAAAAGAAGGCTGTGAAAAGCAGCTCCAAATCTATTTAGCAGGTTGCTAACTAGGCTGAGCATCCAAGACATAGCAGGTACCAACTGTAAGTCAGAGGAGGGATGAGTCACAGTCTATCACAAATCCATGTTTTTTAGTTCCAATTCACGTAAGTTACTTCCTTACTTGAGTCCACGGAAGAAAGGCATTGTTTCTCTCTACTCCACTTTGCATGGGATTCCACTTAATGACAAATCCCCCCTTTCCTCTGTCCCTTTCACATGACCTTTATGCAGAAAGTCATTTTAAAGACAGCTTAGGTTTGCAAGAACTGCACTTTCCTATCCCAAAAGTGAGATGCAATGCTCCAAAGCCAGGCTCTGTGCAGCAACACAAAGGCTTACCATTTTAAAAAGAGTTCTGTAGAGTCAATGAAAGTCATTTAACAGACACCACAGAGCCCATCAGCTTCAATGATTCAGAGTCACAGCACTATTACAACTATTAGAATTCACACACGGTCCCAGATTTCTCTAAAAATGAAATGCCCTTTAACTTCATTCAATTCAAGATACACACAGCCTTAGGTAACTTGCTAGGTCATGATGCAGGTGATTTCAATAATATGTATGCAGGCTGTTTACCTAGAAATTAACCTACTGCCTCAGAATATGCTGCTTAATTTATATGAGTGATTACTTACAGCACCTGCTGCCAGTCTCACAGGATTTGATATGCCAGCTTCTCTGGAATTGATGTAAAGCCTTCTAAAATTATTTACAGAAGTAATTAAGGAAAGAGCTATTAAAAAAAAAAAAAAAAAGACTGCTAAATGTGTAACGTAACAATCAGCTTGGTTATCAGATGCAATTGAAACTTCAATTTCCAAAGCAAATAGCTGAAGTCCCATGGTCAGTCCTCAGCCAGGCACAAGAGAAAACACATTGCCCAGGGTACAGGTTCCAAATCGCATCTGTGTGCAGAGGGTTTGCATGCCTATGGGCACAGCCAGCCAAAAAAACGTCTGCCAGTTTTAAAGCCTGTTTCCCTGTAGGCTTTGAACCCAAAGCCGAATCCACTGCAGCCATGCCATGCACATTTAGTGCTTCTCAGTGCCTGACTGCTGATGTCTAGTGGGTAATGGGGGAGGAAAATAAGAGATGGACTCAACAGTATGGTGAAGCTGTACCTCAAGTAAATTTGTTTTGGGCTTCTCAATACAAGAAAGACATCGAGACCCTGGAGCATGTCCAGAGAAGGGCAGGATCTATGAAAGGTCTGGTGCACACATGGGAACCAGCTGAGGGAATTGGGATTGTTAGACTGGAGACTGGAGGAGGATCAGGGGAGACATTATTGCCCTCAGCAGTTGCCTGAAAGGAGGTTGTAGCAAGGTGGGAGTTGGCATCTTCTGGTAACAATAGAAAGATGGGAGGTGATGGCCTCAAGTTGCACCATGGGAGGATTAGGTTGGATATTACAAAAAGCTTCTTCTCTGTAAGAGTGGTAATACACTGGCACAGGCTGCCTGGGGAGGTGATGGAGTCACCGTACCTGGAGGTGTTTAAGAACTGTGGAGATGTGGCACAGAGGGACGTGGTCAGTGGGCATGGTGGGACGGGCTGGGGTTGGACTTGGGGATCTTAGAGATCTTCTTCAGCCTTAATGATGCCATGATTACTGAAGAACAGGTTCAGTTCTCAGGGCCTTGAAATTTTGGGTTACTCCTACACGCAAGGCTCTCCTGCTTCAGCAGTCTAAGTTTTGGCTGTTCTGACAAACCCAATTTCAAGCAAGAGGCCTTTTAGGTGTAAGGTTCTTCCTAGTGATTTAACTGCACTAACAATGGAAATGGCGCCATTCCCATTCTACCTGCTCATCCCAAAATATTAACTATCCAATCAACAAAGCCTGGTGAGGACTCAAGCCACGTACCTGAACGCACACAGGCCTTGAGAAGGGTGCTTAAGTGGTTTCACCAGGCAGTGCAAATTGTTACACTATTTGTAATTCCTGAATGTAGTTTCATCCTGCTGGATAAACAACAGCATTTCAGTAAGGGTGCTTGAGGTGTTGGATGTTTCCTTCCAGAGTTCAGAAAAGCTGAGAATTAAACAGAGTCCCCTTTGCTGAACAGACACAAATTGGGTGCCCAGAAGTTGGAAGCAGTTCAAATCTGGTGGTTATTTCTGTTCCTAATCGAGACAGAAGTTATTCACAAAATTCAACTAGGAGCTTCAAACCTCCTGCATGCGTTCAGAAGGACTTTTTAAGCAGCTTGGAAAACATGTAACAGCCTCTGCCTGCTTCCTCCCCTGCCCCGTACATATCCAACTATAAAAGCTGCAAGCAGCCTATACAAAAAGCTTTGCCTCTTAGGAAGTGGAACAAAGAACATAACATTCCTGTCTGCGTGCAACAAAAACAGTTTGAACAAGATTTCAAAAGGTCACAGTTGTTGCAGACTCCAAGAACTGGAGGCATCCAGTTGCAATTCAAGCTTTGCAGCTCATCTCTTTCAAGCTTGAAAGCTTGGCTAAGTTTGCAAGTCTTCTGGGGACGCTAAGCAGAGCACCAACCAGAGTGCTTCAGCTCCAGACACCGGCTGCTTCTGAAGCCAAAGAAAACAAAGCAAAAACTTGAAGTACTGAGGATTTGGGGATCTATGCAAGCAAAATCTCACTTCACCCATCACTTTCAGTTATGCAGCTGTCCAGAAAGCATCACAATTTGTATTATGCTTAAGGCTTTCGTATACGAGCATCTTCTAACTCGTGCAGCTTTCACAAAGAACCAACTGTTCACTGCACAATGAATTCACTGACATTTGAAATAAAGAAATATCCTGAAATAGCTGTGGAAGACAAAATGAATAAGGGGTTCTGCAGAAATGGATGATGTTTCTTTCTTGGGTTTTATTTTAGCCAATTCTTGCCACCTAAAGAAGAGGCCAATAAAACTTCAGGATCCTTTTCTAATTGTTGAACAACACGCAGGAAATGATCGCTCCATAAATCACTACTTGGTGACAAAATGTTACTCATGGGTGATGGAACAGCTGCTCTGCTCCTCCAAGGCTAAAATACCTACAAGGCAACGCAGAACATCTGAAAGCTGCAGTTGCTCTGCTAGCCGTGCACAAAGTGGGGACACAGATTAAGTGAACAAGGGGCATGAAGCAGAGATTTGATCTTGGCACCAGGCTGCACCTCTGTCGCCTTCCACCTGACACTCACACTCAAGCCTACCAACTCCCCTACCCAGCAAAACACATCCAAGCTGTGACACGACCATGACATTCCTTTCTGTCTGCTCATTCACTGAGCAGCTGAAGAACATCTATTCCAGCTGGTTTGTCTTTGCCCCACCTGCTTAATGTTCACAGCAAAAAGGAAAGGTATCTGCCCTATATATCACTGGATGCAATAAACACACACTGCAAACCTTTCAAGGGTGTTTTGCTTCCAAAAAAATAATTGCCAGCCACCGCCAGGTCAGCAGGCCACCACAAGGTCACAACTGTGCTGTCAGTTGCATAACTTCTCCAACATCACATTGAAATTTTGATAATAAGATGGTAAAACTACTGGTGAAACTACCAGCTTACCTTACCAGGAGAAATGCTTGCTTCTGCAACAAGAAACAAACAGCATATGCCAGTGACATGCCAAGTTTGACTCAGAAGATTCATTAGCATCTTTACAGAGTTTGTGGCTTGCTTTTTCGTATTTCCCTTTGTGCAGAGTGAGAGATCCTCTAATTTACATGACCTGCTTCCAGTACTGCAACAACTGAGTTTTAATATGCTTATCACTTGTTTGTTTTCTCTCTTAAGAAAAAAAAACAAACACACAAGCATCCTGGATTTTCCCTCATTGCACAGAAACATTTTACTCATGTGCTCCCTGTCCCTCTTAGACTTTAGAACTTAAGTGTGGATGCTCCATTCCTGGAGGTATTCAAGGCCAGGTTGGATGTGGTGCTCGGCAGCCTTGTCTGGTGCCTGAATTAGTGGCAGGGGGGTTGGAACCAGACGATCTTTGAGGTCCCTTCCAACCCAAACCACTCTGTGATTCTACGATTTCTATTTAGAAAAGTAAGAAATACATAATCACTTCTAAAGGGCGACTTCCAGTATTATTTGTTTCACATTTTCAAAGGTTCAGAAAAGCACCTTGACCCAATCCCACTAACACTAATAGGTGGGTTTAAATCCCCATTCCCACTATGGGGGCAAACACCTCTGGCAGATCTGCACTCACTGCACCTGAATCTACCCAGAACCCCAAATTAATGCCTCAGGAAAATCAAGGCAACCCCTTTGCCTCAGCTCAACCTCACTGGCTGTCAGCCAGCCCAGGGCCACTCACACAGCTTGAGAGAACCTCAGGCAGATGAGAATCAGGTCTCCCATCTGTGAGGCAACTGACTTTGCTGGCCTCTTCATCAGACCCTCCGGGCTGTTTTCACTCTCTCATGAGAATCTGGGATAAGAGTTATGTAAAACAGATTCCTCGCCCTTAATTAAAACAGAGTTCACATGCACAACCTGCTGAAGGCAGCATTTAAAAAAAAATGATAATAATAAAAAAATAAATCACTTCTGAGGGTTAAGTTGCTTGTAATTTAAAACAATCTCCGTGTGTACTCAAAGGAGTGTCGAATGTTTGCCAGGCACCTGGATGATCACTTCCCCTGAGAAGCTGTGGAAGAGAGCTCTGGGGAAAAGAAAGTCATAGGCTCTTGCAGAGGCAGTGGAGGTGGGTAAGAGCTGCAAAGCCTGCCACCAAATTCCACCTATTCTGAGGCCACACGTAGCCATTCTTCACCACAGCGCCAACACGTTCCTCCATCCATTTTAAAATCAAACCCCACAACTTCCCTGGTTGTAATAGCATGGGATCTAAAGGACAAGGTTCACACTTTCAGTTTTGCGCACTGACTTTACCATTTAAGCCTCAGTAACATTCCCTCTCCTCACCAAACAGCTTTTTGCCTCTCCTGTGGGGATGCAGTTCATCTCTGAGACCCTTCTTGCTGCCTTTCTGTTGCTCCACTGCCTGCTTCTTCAGACACAGAGACCAGAACTACACAGCACACAGAAGGTGCAGGTGCACCAAGCATTCATACAACAGTAAAGATACCACTGACCCAATACCAGATGAGCAAGATGGCTTTTTTGGTTACTGCTACGTTGGGATGTTTCCCTCTCCATCCTGAGAAGTGAAATTACACCCAGTGTTTTACTTAGAAGCACAGAATCATTAATGTTGGAAATGACCTCTACGATCATCAAGTCCAACCCTAACCCTTCCCCATCATACCCACTGTCCTTCAGTGCCACATCTCCGTGGTTCTTGAGTCCCTGTCCTTAGA
Organism: Centrocercus urophasianus; assembly: GCF_019232065.1. NCBI lineage: Eukaryota > Metazoa > Chordata > Aves > Galliformes > Phasianidae > Centrocercus > Centrocercus urophasianus. Next base: position 1,043,856 of record NW_024885355.1, read on the forward strand.
GGTGTTCCACCACCTCCATGTTCAGCCTGTGCCAATGCCTCACCACACTGAGAAAAAAATCTTTCCTAATATCCTACTTGAACCTCCTCTGATGCAACTTCAGGCCATTATCTCTCATCCTATCATTGTTACCTGGGAGAAGAGGCCGACCCCCACCTCATTACAACCTCTTTTCAGGGAGTTAGAGAGAGCTGTAAGGTCTCCCCTAAGCCCCTCTTCTCCAGACTGAACAATCATTATCCATTCAGCTTTCAAACTACAAAACCACCTCTGCTCCAAGGTTGGAAGAGTTTCACATCTTGACAAAAGCCTTCAGAAATTCCAAATATACTTCATCCACTTTAACCCCATTCTTAACAAGACCCCACAGAATTTCACAGGGTAGTGCAGCAAGATTTTCATTTTCAGAAGCCACACCGACTCTTTTCCAGCAGAAAACATTTACCCATGTGTTCAGAGACCCATATTTCAGATCTGAAAACTGGTATCATGACTGTGCAGTGTGTGGTTCCCAGGATCCCCTCAAGAGTCCTTTTTATAGATGGGAATTACGCTGGCAACAACCCAGTCCTCTGGCACAGCAGCAGTCTATAGCAATGAATGATACAGGCTGGCCAGCAGTTCCGCAGTTTCACATTCAAGTTCCTCAGGACTCTGAGTTGAATGCCACTCAATCCTGCTGACTCGTTATTTGGTCTAATTTTTGTTTCATATTTACCTCAAATCAATTTTTCTGACCTACTGGTTACAGTGTGCTTGGTGTGAGCATGTCTGCAGTATCTTCAGAAGTTAAGACTGATAGAATCAAACCTCTGGAAGGGCTTCATCAACTCCAACTGTACCCAAACTCCAACTTTCTACACTGCTGTCACCAAACACCCCCAAGTGTACCCTAAGAATCATTTGCGTTGGAAGGGATTTTTAAAGGTCATCTAGTCCAGCTCCCACACTACCCTGCACAGGCACTCGTAGAGCACAGACCAAAGTTTTCCTTCTTTCACACCCTCCATTCCATGCCAATTAGACTCTGCAGAAGCCCATAAACACTCCTGCTCTCCTCATTTTATAAAATCAACCATGCACATAGGCTTATAACTTCCTCTTGAGTCGATCTTGCTAGCCCCACAGCCACCCTTACTGCTTTTCCTCAATCTCCTTCTGTTAATCTGCTAGAAATAACAGGGATCAAAGGCAGCAGTTACTTAACAAAAAAAATCTCACCTCTCAGGCTGACTAGTAACATCAGACCCAATTTCCAGAAAGATATTTAAGAGTCTTTAAAAATACTTCACTAGCTTGGGTGCCAAATCCCAACAGCTTCCAAGGGAATCAAGCGCCCACAAGCTTTCTGGGTTCCCACTAGATGCCTACCCACAGCTTTTAGAAATGCTCTGCTTTTGCTCTCAAGGTTAGAAATGCTGCTAAGACAATCCCTGAATGTCCCCACTGACACCCATAGGCTACTGCCAGAGTTACGGCCCCAGGTTATCAAAAACACCTTTTTTTGCTTTTGGTTCTTCATGTACAGGTCTTACTGAATACGTCCTGCACAGTTCCTGACAATGTGAAAAATTCTCATCTTGTTTTCATCCCGACTATGGGCTCTGAGGCACAGACACTGCCAGCCTCTCCACCCATATTTCAGGCTATTCAGATATGTGTTTTCCTGTTCCCCTTTGTGCCTGCTGCTTCTGTGTTGCCCTTTTCACCTGCACAATAGAAGAAAGAACGCTACCTCTCCAGCATGCTTGTTTTATTCTCCCTGTGAGCCTTTATAAGCAATGCTGAGGTGGAAGGCGACAGAGAAGGGCAGCACCTCAATGAGGAAGCCAGGATGGTTTGTACAGGAGATGACTCCTGCACTACACCGTTTTAATTACAAGCTGAAGGACTGCAAGGAAGGAGCGCTGGAAAACAACAGGATTATATAAAAACACAATGTGTGAATGGCAGCAGCATTAGCAACTTAATTCTGTCTTGGATTAAAACTTATTTCAGCTGGACACCAAGAAGTTTTGTCTTAGCTGACCGTTTCTAACCTGCTATAGAAAGCATCCTTCCAATTTTGAACCATCATTTCAAGATTATTGGGAACCATGTAATGCTCATAAGACATTATGTGGGCAAGAGACAGAAAAAAACCCAAAATGCTCTCATACATTACAAAATGGATTTTGAAAGCATCCTCTGGTCAAAGTCCTTAGAGCATGGCAGGGATTGCAAATATTGTGCTTCCACACTGTAGCACAGAGCCCAGGCTGAGGAGAAGAGCACAAAGACAGCAGTAGGAAATGTATGTGCCAGTTGGGATTTTCTGTCAAGCCTTTTGTCTCCGAAACGTATTTACTGAAGACAGAGAACCAGTCAGAGAGTTAAAACCCATTTTGTTGCAAGGATTTTCAGATACTGAGCATAAGCAGAAGCAGCAGGAGCTGAATGTGCATGGGGTAGAGGTTTAGAGAGCTTGGGGGAAGATGTAGTTAAGAACGAAACAACAAGAAATGAAAAGCTACACAAAGCAGGCACCCCAGCAGGTAGATCTTTCAAAAGAAAAACACTTATTTATGAACTAACTCTCAGAAGCTCCAGATTTGCTCTCGTGTCTTACACTCCTTACAAAGAATCGTTAAGGTTGGAAAACCACTAAGATCACTAAATTCAACTACCAACCCATCCCCACTGTGTCCCTCAGTGCCACATCTCCACAGTTCATGACCACCTCCAGGGACAGTGCCTCCACCACCTCCTAGGGGGCTCTGTTCCACTGACTGACCATTCTCCCTGAGAATAATATTTTCCTAATATCCAACCCAACCCCGCCCTGGCACAACTTGGGGCCATTACCTCTTGCCTTAGCGCTGCTTCCTGGGAGAAGATGCTGACCTCCCCTTCGCTACATCCTCCTTTCAGGAAGTCGTAAAGGGCAATAATGTCTCCCGGACTCTATTCTTCTCCAGACTGAATAATCCCAGTTCCCCCAGCCATTCCCTATAAGACTTGTGCTCCAGAACTTTCACAGCTCTGTTGCCTTTCTCCAGATATTCTCCAGGGCCTCAACATCTTCCCTGCAGTGAAGGGCCCAGAAATGAACACAGCACTCGAGGTGCAGCCTCACCAGAGCTGAATGCAGAGGGTCGATCAGCTCCTGCTCCTGCTGGCAACACTATTTCTGATACAAGGCAGGATGCCATCGGCCTTCTTGGCCACTTGGGCACAATGCTGGCTCACATTCAGCTGAGCGTCAACCAACACCCTCAGATCCTCTTTTTCCATGCAGCTTTCAGCCACTCTGCCCCAAGCCCACGGTGCTGCATGGGGTTGCTGTGACCCAAGTGCAGGACCTGGGACTTGCCCTTGTTGAATTTCATCCCATTGGCCTCAGCCCAGGAGTGCAGCCTATCCAGGTGCCTCTGAAGGGCCTCCCTACCCTCAGGCAGATCTGCACTTCTCAGATGGGTGTCATCTGCAGACTTACTAAGGGTTCACTCATCAATAAAGATACTAAATAGGGCCAGCCCCATCCAGGTTCCTAAGCCACAGAAGCTCTAGGATCTTTAATATGACACTGCATGTCACTCTGTTAAGTATTCTTCCAGCTCAGCTCACAGCCAAGTGCTGAAGAGGAAAAGCAACCTTGCCTTTGGATGGCAGCATGCCTTGATGAGCTCAGCTCTGTCAAGCTTCACTCTGTAACATTGCTTCCCAGGAAAACTCAAGCACGCTCCCAGCAGGTGGAGAGGGAGACATCTCATCTTTTCAGCACATAGTCCATCCCCAAGAAAATGCAAGATCGGAGTTATACTTTTAATGTGGTCAACTGAAAACGATTATGAGAAGGAAAACAGCTGCCAGCAGCTACATCTTCACTCTATAGCTTTGTAATGAGATGGGGTGGAGGTGGCCAGTTTCTGGAAAAAGGCAAACAAGCATCTAATCTGTTAATCAAGAACAGTACAATACCAACCACAGAGTCTCTCCTTCTGAATTTATAGGGTTAGTTCCTAAGGAATTTAGGATTGCAGCTGTCACAGAGAGGACAAACAAAAACCAGTGTAAGTTATGCTACAGAAGCCTTTCACTGCTCACCCCATTCACATCCCAGTGGAAAGAAAAACATTAAGTTCCCAAACAGAGAAATGTGTTCATTTCTTGAATCATGAAGGTTGGAAAAGAGACCATTCAGATCATCTAGTCCAACCATCAACCCATCACCACCATGCCCACTAAACTGCTGAGAAAGGAGGATGACAGAACAGAGATCACACATGCTCATCCTACTGGATTTCAGGGGATTTGCCTTTGCCTACAGGAGGTGCAGACGGAACAGATTTTGGGATCTCAACTCTTCAAAAACAAACACAGCTACACCGCAAGTAGGATGAGATCACCTTGCTGAAGTCACTGCTCCTGGATACTGAGCCAAAATAACAGGGTGGGATTGTGAGAGCGACCGAACATCAGCAGATATGCAAGATCTGCGCTGCAATACTAAGCACGAAGCTGATGACAGAAATAAGTATGATGTTAAAGGCATACAGCCACTCACTGCTCGGATGAGATTATTTTAATCTCTGTGACCATTATCTCCTGAACTGACGCATTTATGCTGCTTGAACAAATATGAACAAATTTTTCGGGCAGAAAAGTGGGAAGAGAAAAAGCCTCACATGAGCACTGGTGGTGGCATTTGGACTAAGTCCGAGGATGAATAAGTACTGCACCAGAAGGCAGGAAGGGCTCTCTTGCAGGATGTACCTAATACCTAATGTTACAAAGGATTTGTTCCTAAAAAAGTAAAAGGGCATCTAAAAGAAAACTGATAATGTGAATTAAGCAAAAATAATAATAATTTTAAAAAAATCATGATTCTGACAATTCCCAAATCAACTGCAGGAGATGAAGAAAACTCAAGCTGAGATCACTTAAACATTATTATCGTTGTTTTAAGTAGCCTATAACTTTAAATGAAGTCATCGCAGACAAGAAAAGGCATTTTTGGTCAGACCAAGTCAATGACTAAATTCTTACAGATATGGTCATCACTTCTGAATGTTTTTTTCTTTTGCAACCCCTGGACACAATTCAGAGACACAAACACAGAAGAAATGAAAAAGCTGGCACTCGGAAGTCATCAACAGCAGAAAGAAAAATGTAATGGGATTTCTCATCTTTAAACTTCCCCTTAGCTTCCGGTCCTGCCCCTCTTTCCAAAACCCCTCTTCACCAGGAATAAATCAGAAACAGTTTTGGGAGAGAGGGCTGTTAATATGAGCTGGCAGGATGCTGTTTCAGCAAGGATAACTTTCATGCAAGCCAGAAGTCCCCACTATGACAGCGCAGTGAGTCACCTGATGACAAGCTATTGAAGCATTTAGGCACTGTTTTTAATTCTAAAAATTGACACTGTTTTGCTGTGTCTAACTGGAGGATGTGCCTTTATTGAACCTAGAATTCAAACGCTGTCTCTGGCCGTCTGCCTCCATTTAAAGACAGCCTACGCAGAAGAATATACTGCTTGTGTTCTGCTTTCATAGAATCATACGATCCTTCCGGCTTCCAGAAGAGCCCTGGAGGAATCCAAGCTTTTTTGCTTTTTCTTCTAGAAGGACAAGCAATTCCCAGCCCTATCCTCACCTCTTCAGCCTTTCTGAATGACATCAGCGCATTTTAAAATTTCCATGTCCCATCAGCAAAACTGCCTTCTCCAAAGAGGCAGGCCATGAGTTTCTTCCCCCTATCCAACCTTTATCCCCCTGCAGAGCCCTGAAGCAGCTGCTTCTTAGTGGGGTGGAACACAAAGCACACTACCTCCCTACTGCTCATCTTCAGGATCACAGATGGTTTAGGCCTCCATTTCTCATCAGCCTTGTGGGTGTCCAGGGAAAGTAGAGCTGGACAGGAGATGAACAGTGTTACTGTAGAAAGGGGGAAGGAAAAGAAAAAAAAAGAAGAAATAGGCTTTAAGAGATATAGTTAAGGAATGAAGATAGAGGGTGGGAGGGAAAAAAAAAAATCAAAAGCATACAGAAGGAATCATAGATATATCCCAAGTTGGAAGGGACCCAAAAGGATCACTGAGTCCAATACCTGCAGAAGTTAGTTCCCACATATGCACCAAATTACATTTAATATGACTGTCAGTGCTCCCAGATATGAAAGGAGAGACAGCAGTTTGACATTGCCAGGCTGCAGCTTCATCAAGATGAAATGTCAGCTTAATTTTGCTCATAAAATGTCTTCAAAGGCTTATTTAGGATCATGAGATAGGGATTGAAGGCAGCCTCAAAAAATAATGCTATTCCTACTCTCTCAGACTCTTCTGGCACTGGTTTCACAGTGGAAGAAACTTCTGCTGCCTTTTAGGAGTTTAATATGGCCCTTTTAATCATCATCCCTGCTATTAAAGGATTCAAAGTGGCATGGGAGAAGAATCTGTTAAGATACAGAAAAGTAAGAGATTGCAGGTTTTTCACCTGTCATCTTATTACCAAGACAAATGGATTGATGTAACAATGAGAAATTTGATGAGCCAGAAATTAGAAGAGATTTTTTTATTAGATCAGTATAAGTGCAGTACAGTGCTGCAGTACCTCCTCCTTCCTCCCTTCACTTCTCTGGCTTTTGTAAGGCTATCAACTCAAGATTTTAGTGATTGAGCAGAACTAAGTTCATAGCATCATAGAACGAAGCCCCTTCCAAACCAAGCCAAAGATCACGTAGCGCCAGCCCCCTGCTGCAGGGAGGGTTGCCATGTTGCCAACCACTACATCAGGCACCAGCTCAGGCTGCCCAGGGCCCCATCCATCCTGGCCTTGAACACCTCCAGGGATGGAGCATCCACAACTTCTGCTGTTAATAAACTCCCTGAATTTTAAAACGCCGCAGAATCCTTCACTTTCCCACACAAAGTTAGGAACTGAAGGCTCAACCACACTTAAACCTCATTATTTAAGTCTCCAAGGCACACTTGGATCAAATCCTGTCACTCTTCCTGCAGACAGGAGTGGGAGAAGTCTCCCTTGTGTGACACAGATTTTTACATAGCCTTCACATCTCCAGAATCTTGGAGCTTAACAGAAAGACCAAACACCTTCACACACACCCATAAAACGCATTAAGATTTACCAAAAAAGCTCAGCAGTTACTTAGATTATCAGAAATGGGATGGTTTAAACGAAGTGCTCTGCAGCACCACCATCCCCCATGCCTACCCCTCTTCGTTCAGCTCCCAGTGCTTTCCCTTAATCATCACTGATGGGTTGACAGTTGGACTGGATCATCTTAAAGAGGATTTTTCCAACCTGAACGATTCTACAATCTGCTGCTGTGGTTGCAAGGCCACAGGAGCAACACTGAAATTGAACTTACATCTCATTCCCAAGTGGGATTGAAGACAAGCACAACAGCAGGGCAAGGCAGGGATGTGAACTCTAAGTTTGTGGTTAACATTTTGTGGTTTAAACAGGAAAGTTTGCTTTCCTGGGTAGTCTGGCAATAAAATTCAATCAAACTGTTGTGGAAAAAAAGAGTTAGCAGTGACCACATCCATGAAAATACCATTCAGTACAGCCCTCAGAGAATCCATAGTAAACAGTCATTCCAGGTCTTTATTTTAGGTCTTCCAGCAGCCTCATTCTTGCATGGAAACCAAATATTCCTACAGCAATTCCTGACTTCAGCAAGAAGTGCCAAGAGTGGAGTGCCTCAAACCACCTGCAGGAAATCCTTTATTAGAGATATTATTTAAACAAAGTCAGAGATCCACGTTGGAAACAAGCCTGAAGTCATCAAGACCTGCAGACTGAAAAGTACATTTCTGTATTATAAAGGCCATAGAACATATTTCTAAACATAAAGAAAACTGTGACACTCTTCACGAGCCAACACTCCCATTCACACTTGTTTCCTGAGCTTAAATAAAGGCTTGTTTTTATGTGCTGTGTTTTAAATGGATCTGCCTGATTTTCTAGCAATTAGCCAGTATTTAAATATCTGCCTTTTGACCTCAACTGCAGTCTTTATTTCAACGACATGCTGATTTGGATCACTCTCAGTTAAGGCACCTTTCAGTTTGTACATGCTACGTGTAAGTCCTGCAGTTTACTGAAAACAGTGGCCTACTAAAGATAATGTTTTGCTAGAATAAGACATAGCCAAACTTGGGCTACAGGAAGAGTTAACACATTCTGTGGTTTGCAAAGGAAATGATGCTAAAATTCAGCTTGAGTGAGGTGTTCCTGAAAGAATAAGGATGTATAACTAGTTCTATTTCCAGAAGAAACTGCAAAATGTAATGGGTGTTTTATAATTGAGTGTCTTATTAAAATTAATGAACTAATCAATATTGCATTTCAAATTCTGACATGCCCATTTGCTGCTAATTCCTTTTTTTCCTATGCACTCCCTGGTCTTTGCAGCTGCTACCTGACTGTTAAATTTACGTTTTATTATGAAGGAACACCAGAGTTCAGACTCAGGTGAGCAGCTCAATGAACTAGAAAAAGCAAAAGATAAATTATAAGTCTGGCCTCGTACTTTTTTCCCCTTCTACATCAACACAGAGGGTTACAGAGCTCAGTAATGGCCTCAAGCCCATGCTGCACCTTACAAAGAATCACAGCCACGAGCTGAAACAAACCTAATAGCCTCAGTAGTAGTGACTGGATTTACTGAGACAGAAAGATCTACTCCTCCCCACTGATGATGGAGGAAACCAGTTTATTCTTCATTCCAAACAAGACTGAGTTATGGATGCACATGAATTCTACACTCAGCTCTGACTTACAGCTTCTCCAAAGCAAGACTGAAATAAGACATTCTTGAAATACCTCCTAAAGGCAAAGGATAGATTCATTCTGGCACAAAGCCTTTGAATTCAGCTTGCTGGTGAAACTGCATGTTCATTTACAGCTAGCTGGGAAAAATAAATTCAAAAGGAATTACTTTTCTTCTCTCTCGACAAGGAGTTTGGGCTAAGTGGCCAAGGCACTCATATTTTGAGAACATGCATTTGGTAATCTGCAAGTATAGAAAATAATTTATACTGGAAATTCGTTATGCTAAAGAACCAATAAGATATTTCACATCATACAAAGCTTTCTGCATACAAACGAGGAGAAAAACCACGTTCAGTAAGACACCAGTTCCAATGAAATACGCTTCTCACTCCAGCTCCTGCTTCATGAATAGAATCCAAGCCCTAAGAAACAGGCTCTATCTTGTAAGAGAGCTGTCATACCAAATATCCTTGTGCCACTTACAGACATTAAGAGAACCAACAGTTCAAACCCTACTCACACTTCCAGAAAGTAACTCCAAGTCCCAGAGTGGTGCTGTTACAACTCTGGATGCCAGACTGTATCTTAAATTTTTCTATCCAGGAGTTGGACCTGATGATCCTTATGGATCCCTTCCAACTCAGGACAGCCTGTGACTCAGAATCACAGAATGGCCAGGGTTGGAAGGGACCTCAAGGACCATGAATCTCCAACCCCTCTGCCGCATGCAGGGCCGCCAACCTCCATGTTTAATGCTAAACCAGGCTGCCCAGAGCCCCATCCAACCTGGCCTTGATTCTTGATTTTCCTTGACTCTATGATTCTATTTGATTTTTCTTCTCTCTGCTGCCATCTGTAAAGTCACCAAGAGCCATGATTCTACCTCACCTGTAAACTGTGGAAAGGCACTACACACATCAGGCAGGAGACAATGCTTCACGTGAACCTGGAATGACACTCCCTGCTCTAAAAACACAAATATGAACACTTGTTATTTTTATACTCCATTTTCACTTCAGATTACATGTACGGATGAACTTTATAAAGAAGAGAACAGAGGATGAAACAAGGTTTTATACCCCACACAATGCATACCTGCCTCTTGATTTGTTAGCCTCGTAGTTGAAGGCCAAGATCAAGAAGATTTTAGTAGCTACATCATGAACTTCAGTATATATATATGTATATACACACACACACACATCACATGCCACGCTTCCTATACCTTAACTGGGATCACAAAGTGTTATTATGGGAGAAATTCTTTCCTTTCTGAAAGAACACTTGATTACTACTTGTGCAATCTTCTCCTTTGGTCTGTTTTACCCAAAATACAACCTTTCCTCTGTTCCATCAGCAATTTCTCCTCCTTGACAAAAGGATGCCTCACTTACCACCACCTGACTTCAGTAATTCTAGAAGAGAAGTAGGAAAAACAGTGATTTTTAAGGGAGTTATATCAGTGTAAGAGCGAAATAAGCTGGCTGTGTAGCAAGTCCAAAGAGCACAGATTGTGAGAAGGAAGGAAACCACGGAAGGACAGTTGCTGTTTAACCTGTGTCTCAGACAAGATGTAAGAGACACAGGAAGGCCATCGTTTGCTGTACGATGGGAAGAACAGAACACGTGGATTGCCAGCTTAAACAGCTACTCCAGAGCTTCAGTAACTTACGAGAAGTACATTGGTACATAAACAAGACCCAAATACTTCCACTGTTTCTTTGAATTCCCCTGGAAACGCACTTCATCAGATAGCTTTTTTGCTTCCTCTTGCACCACCCCAGCAAACAATTGCTAAAATGAAAGGAGCTAGAGAAAGCTATGCAAGAATACCAGTGCATTTGTTAGCACAGCTGCTTGGATCCCCAAATCGAGATGAGGAAGCAATACTCTCAGCTCTCTGCTCCACGTACAACGCAGTAACAGTGAGATCCAGGGGACCAGCATGAGCAGAAAGAGCAATCTGCATTTTCAGAGTGCAACTCACTGACCTATTTTAAAACACCTACCGAGGCATCGTAGAATCATGATGACTGGAAAAGACAACTAAGATCACCAAGTCCAGCAGCCAACCCATCACCACCAGCCATTAAACCATGTCCTCAGTGCCACATCTACACGTTTCTTGAACACCTCCAGGGACGGCGACTCCACTGTCTCCCAAATGATGATAAATTATAATACTTAGCATGTCCTCTAAGAGCCTTTTTCTTTCTAATGAGTAAATCCCGGTTAGCATAAATAGTGTTGGTGTGTTTCAAGCTACCTATTCCTAAAGAGCATCACATGCCTCTTGCTCAGGAGGGAAGAATTGATCGCTGTGCCTTACGCGCTGCATCACTGAGCATCTGCTGCCAGCCCTGGTTCTGCTCCCACTGGGAATGGGGCTTCAAAGCACCTCCCCCCAGGTGAGAGCTGTGCAAGTCCATATGAAATGCAACACACTAGATAATTTTCTCCATAAGCACAAGCCCTTGCCATCAAGCAGAACACTTCTACATTCTTCCCAATTCCACACAGAGTTTGAACACGCAAGCAAAGCTCCTGGGCAAGCACAGAAAAAGGCACAGTACATTTCTGACACGCAGTATTCTTTCCCCTTCCCAAAGAGGTAAAAAACAAGAGAGATTCGTGCATGTGTCAAAGGTCTAACAATGCAAGACTTAAAGAAATACGGCTTTTGTTTACAGATGCTTGGTCTCAGTCTATTTTCTTATACTTCCTCACAAAGCATGGTTGCTTTCAGACCCTTTACGAAGTCTATTTACTTCTGTTATCACGTGCTGTTGACAGGATGAACTGTAAACCCAGATCACTCGAAGGGTGGAACTCAGCATCATTTCTGTTTTGCTAACCAGAAAAGTCTACTTTTATAGGTGTTTCAATATGCTCATAAGAATGTAAGGGAACTGGGCCATCACAGCCATGGTTACAAAATAACAAAACTGCCCACACCTATGAAGGTGCAAAACAGAGAAAGAAGCCACACTGAAGCTCACTGATATCTTCAGTTAAACAAAAACAAAACTGCTTAAGAAACCAGGTGTAATTCATGCACTTGCAGTCAAAGCTGAGGAAAGCTCTGCACAGATCTGGGAAAGAATCCACAGGAATCAGCAATAATTCAACAGATCTCTGGGGCAAAACAATAAGTTTGTATTTCCAGTGCAATCAAAGCAGTCAGAAAAGCAATAGACAAGCAGTGTATTTTATCACAAAATCATAGAATCATTTGAGTTGGGAGGGACCTCTAAAGACCATCTGATCCAACTGTGCTGCAATGAACAGGGACACCACAGCTCCATCAGGTGCTCAGAGCCTCATCCAGCCTGACCGTGACTGCATCCAGGGATGGGGCACCCACCACCTCTCTGGGCAACCTGTGCCAGTGCCTCACCATCCTTAACGTAAAAAACTTTTTCCTTACATCCAATCTAAACCTCCCCTCTTTTAGTTTGGAGCCATTTCCCCTTGTTCTCTCACATCATCCTCTGTTACAGAGTGTCCCCTTCTTTCTTACAGCCCTTTTCTGCCTAACCCAGTGAAAACACAGAGGGAAAAGTAATGCCTAACCACCCAGTGGACACACACATGAGCTGCTCCACACAGATGAGTTTTTCCTGCCTTATCCTAAAAAGCTTTGAGCAAGACAAAAGCACCCAAACAACGGGAAGGCTGTTAGAGCAGCAGATAGGGTGATGCTCGCTGCTGCACCAGGCAACACCAGGAAACTCCAGGTAAGGAAAGCAGGGAGGCGGTTCAGTGAAAGGCATCCGTGAGTCACTGTACAAAGAGTAATTGCAAGCAAGGAGAACAAACAGTCTCCCTCCCGTGCCCAGCACAGCCATTTCACCAGCTACAATGTCTGCTTTCACTTTAAAAAGCTTGGCAAGAACTAAACAGCTTCTACAGTTGTTCTTACATACGCACACAGTGTACTTAATCACCACCTAAAGTACATGCCTTTCAGCTGGTAACAAGCAGAGGTCTTGACATCTATTTATTTAAAAATCTTGCTGCTGGAGGTAATGTCTGAGTAAGGATCAAGCAATGCCCAGCAGAAGCAGATGCACCGTGACACACACACGGATGGAGCCAGCTCTCCCCACTAATCGTGGATTTTAAGCCCTTTGGATAACAAAAGCAGCAAAAGCAAGGATTGCAAGCATGGGAGAGCTGCGGGTTTCCATGCACTGAGGAAAGGACGAGAGTTGCTGCCCTTCGCCCTGCGGTGCTGCCTCTCCTTGGGGCTTCGAGGAGCACCCAGAGGTGCCACCCAACTCGCAAGGTCTCCTCGCTGCCGTTCCCTCCCTTATCCGAGCCGGAGGGGGGGGGCTGGATCGGAGACCTCGAGAGATCCCTTCCAATCCAAGCCGTGCCACGATCCTAAGTTCAGCTTTGCCGTTAAGATCTTGAATAACAACAGATCTCACACACGGAACGGAGGGGGCTAAGGAGAAACACGCTCCCACGTCTGCATCCCTACCATAGAGCCACACACAAAGCCCGAGGCTGCATCACTCAGCACGGGGTCGGCTCTTCAACTCTTTGTGTTCTCTCCCCCCCCACATCCCACGGCCCCCGGAGCCCCTCCAGCCACAGCCAGCACCAGGCGCGGGCTGAGCCCCGATTTCCCCCCCTCCAACCTCTACCCCGAGACCGCAAGAGGCTCTCGATCGCACAGCCCGAGGCTGGATACAACTCCCTTTGTTAAATGAATGAGCTGGGAAAGCAGGAGGGAGGCAATCTCACCCCCACCCCCTTTCTTAAATTGAATGGAAAGGGGAAGAAGAAGAAGAAAAAAAAAAAAGAGAGAGAGAGAGAAGAACAATAAGAACCCAACCGCTCAACCTCTTTGCAAACTTTCCAGTTGCAAAAAAAAAGAAAAAGAAAAAAAACGGGGAGGAAATCCCCGGCCCGGCAGCACTCACCTTCCGCCCGCTGCAAGGTGCCGCCCGCTCTCTGCCCTGCCCGCTCCCCGCGGCCGCCCGGCGCCGCCTCCCCGCGTCCTCCCCGCTGCCATTGGCTCCGGAGGGGTCCAAGGGTCCGCCCCCTCCACCAAGGTGGGCAGCCCAGAGCTGGGGGAGAAGTTTGCGGTCGGTGGGTTGTGTTGGAGCTTTGAGATGGGCTGATCGTTCGGTGTCCGGTACCTGGAGCTGCTGTTGGTGAGGGGCGTCAAGGATGGTTCGCGATTACGGTGATAACGACGAGGAAGGGGATCGCCGGTAGTCGTGAGGCGCTGCAGTGACTTGGTTTCTGTTCTTGGTATCCTCAGAACCGGCTCCATTAGGGACCGTGTGCACGCAGATCCAAAAAAGGAAAGAAGGGAAACGGGCTCTGCTCTGCTGCTGTGCTTCACAGCAGGATGTGCGTATCGCAGGGATGTTACCTCATACTGCAGGAGATTGGGGTTTGCTCTCCCCACGATGTAAAGCTCACAGGAAACTTGTCCCCACAGTTAGCAGGAGTGTTCAGATCCACGCTTATGCTCTGCTGGGAGAGGAGAAGAGATGGGACTTGATCACAGGCATTCGGGAACAGGAAACGGTGAGGCCGTCTAGACATAGAGATGTCACACACTAAGTGGAGCAGGTAGATACATGGGAGGGAAATAATGCAGGTCACCGCATCAGACCTGCTCTTACACTGGCACAGCATGCCCGTATACAGCAGCACAGCCTTGCCCTTCCCTCCTGTATCAACGTTTATCAGTTCCTCTGATAAGTTTGTTCGGGAACTTCAGCAGCAATAAATGAATCCGACTGAAACACACAAATAGAGGAAGTGAGAACACAAGGAGTGGCAGGGAAGGTTGGAGTGCAGCAGAGCTGATTTCAATCTGCTTAGAATCACGCTTAAAATTACTTCCCCCTTGATACGGGAACCCCCAGGTACATGGGAGTCATTCCTACATGATCACTGCTGTGAGGCAAACTGCACAGCTGAGCTCAAATTCCATACTGCAAAGGAAGCACACAGAGCTGAAGGAAGAAATGAGCACAGCTCCTTTTCCATCCCAAACCGAGTCCTGAAGAGTGACTCTTCCTGTACTCTATATCAGAAAGCCTCTTAAGAAGCAAGGATGCACCCTGATAATTTTGAGAACAAGTTTTGAAGGCAGGCAGGAGATTGGTGCAAAGTATTCCTAAGCATGTCCTCTCTGCAAGATATCTAACCAAACACATTTATCCAACCACCTGGCAGTGAAATGGAGAATGGTGATAGCAGGTTACTGGCAGTGGCTGGCCTAAGGCCTGGCCCAAAATCAGCCCGTGGATTGCTCTAATAGCCCCTGCTATGGCTGCTTTTATATCTGTATCCAGATCTCAAAACTTCTTTCTCTACCGTGTTTCAGAGAGGATTCCCAAACATTTGGCAGAAGGGCTGTTTGAGATGTCCATGCACAGTGGCAGAATGGAACAGGGAGCTACTGCTGCAAACCAGAATTTGTACTTGAGAGAGGAATGAATGAAATGCAGATCATTTATTTGCCTTGTAAGTCCTCAGAGCGGAGAAAGTGCTCAGGGGGAATTTCATAGAAATGATTCATCTTGCCTTGTACTTGGGATAAACTCAGATGGCCCATTTTCAATATGGGCAAAAAGGTTTTTTTTACATCTCAAAAGGGTCTCCCATTTTCAATATGGGTGAAAAAGGGTTCTGTGGGAGACCAGTCCCAGCCTCAAAAACCAACACTGTTCATTTTTTTTATACTTTAGATGTAGAGCAGAGAGAGGAGCCCAGATGTCGTGGGGCACAGCCTGACAGTTTATTCTCTAAGAAGTTTATTCTCAGCGAGACCAGCATTGATGGCTCATACCATGCTGTGCATCTTTGCTCCTATGCTCCCTGCATTGTGTCAGCGTGGCGATGTGTGCACCTGGGAGGGATCAGCAAACTTCTCCACCTAAAGTTTCCAGTAAGATTTTCAGGCAGATCAAATCCCCAGGCCTTGATTGAAATGATGCACAGGGAATGGAGGGGCATGTGAAGTCACAGGACTGAGGGACAGTAACTTGCTGTGGTGAACTGATTTAATCACCTGCAATCATCTGTCCACTCCTTTAACCTACTTGAGCAATTACAGACAAGTTGGCCTCAGCCTACAAGGAATCAGAGATCATGAATATCTTGAAGAATTGTCACAAATAGAGAGAAACTTAATGACAAATCTCTAAGACTTAACAGTCAGGCAATGATTGGTAAAAGGAAGGGAAGGGAAGGGAAGGGAAGGGAAGGGAAGGGAAGGGAAGGGAAGGGAAGGGAAGGGAAGCTCCTCAGCCAAAGACCTAGCTAACAAGATTGAAAAGTTGCAAGTAATAGCAAGCAAAACTGAAGGTGACAGTAGGTCAGCATTCTACCATCTCGAGGTCTCTCAACCAGTAAATCAGAATTAAATCCAGCAAAATAATGCTTTTACAGTGGTGTGAAGTGATGAAGAAAGTGGACTATGATTCATCACTGCTCTATGTATCATATAAACTTATACAGCTCTGCAAAACATGCACAAAACACTTCAAAATCAGAACCATCTCCTTTTCATTCCACTTTGTTGAGATAAAATAATAGATTAAAGCAGCAAAAATTGTGTTTCTTGGTGCAAAACTATGATGCTCAAGAGCAAATGCCTATTTCTAATGAATGCAAAAGCATTCATGCATGCACAGGAGCAGCAATCTTTAGTTTTCTCCATACCTTTTAGAGTGTTCCAATGTCAGAAAATGGTCAGCTTATGCCAGTTCGAATTCCAACTTTGATTTGCTGAGATTTTGCTGCCTAGAGTGAGGTCAAATGCAGAGATAAGATCCCTTTTGGCAAACCTGGCTCTGAATTACAATGGATCTTACAGCTGTCTGCAGTTTTACCAACTTGAAAATGCAGCTTAGGCACTTGCAGTTTCTGCAGTACCGTTTCTCAGTATTTGGCTATCTCCAGTTTCTTCATTCTGGATAAAAGACTAGAGCATCATACCAGAGATGTTCCCACGTGTCACTTGGGCCTTCATTTCTGTATTGAGAGGACTATGGTAAAGATTCATGGTCTGTGTGGTTCAGGTGTAACAGTAATTATAACCTAGTGTGCTCTTTATCACTTACATCCCAAATCATTCAGGTTCTCCTTAAGGGTTTTCTTGTTTGTTGAGCTATGCTGTAGCTGGTTAAAAACCCAGAGGAATCTTTGTGTCATTCCAATGTTAAATCATCACTTACTGCTTCACTGAAGCCCTGGAATCCAGCAAAACCTCTGGTGATGAATACTTTTACATTCCAGATCTGTTTTAACCAGGAAATTGCATAGTGACAGCTAAGAGCACTCAGTGCCTTGGTGAGCAGTCAGCAAGTAAGGATGAATACTAGGGAAGCCACAAGTGGCTATTTGGTTCTGGAAGCCTTATGTAGCTCTGGAAGTCATAAAATACAGATGGGTAAAGGCTTAACAATGAGCTCAGTCTTTGATTCATTAGCTAACAGCTGAATCTAAGTACTTACATCCCAGTTTTGAGGCAAGCTGCTAATTCAAGCATAAAGAGATGGGCAGATTTGTCCTGCACTGTGGAGGTGTACTGGTTCCTGGTTTTGACTTGGACTTTGTTTTCTCAGTGATCTGAAGAGCTTCATTTCTTGAAAACTCATCTCCAGCCATTGGTAATCCTGTTGTAGAAAACAAATTTAAATGTCTAAGCTTTCTTCCCCCAACTCCTCATATGTTTTGACCACGCTGGGTCAGTCACTGGAGCTATGCTAATTCACACCAGAATCTGACCATTTACATGCTAAGCCTACATTGAGGAAAATAAATGTTGTAACTTGAAAACCTGCCTTCAGATATTACAAACAGCATCAGCCTGTTCCAAAAGTACCATGATGTTCAGAATGTCCTTTCTTTCAATCTCTCAGCTTTATCCAATATCAGAGCTTCTCTCTGCAGTCAAAAAAGCCTATCTCTGCCTCTATTCTTCCTCAGCCACTTAAAAACATCTACTCCTACTTGGTCCTCCCCTCCATCCTCCAAGCCTGTATCATTCATTTCATCATTCACCTCATTTTCAAAAGTCTTTCTCTTTCCTGATTCCCCCCAGCCAACCCTTGGTATGTGCATGTAGTCTAGACAGTCCCTTAGTGAGTCCCTCAGTGCTCCATCTTAACTAGAAATCACAAGAGCAAATCTGATTTGTAAATTCTATGCATCTGGGCAGAGCTGCAAACAAGGAATGAGGCACTGGAGGAGAGTTAGAGGGGCTCCACTGCGAGGTAGGCAGAAGTGGGATGGGGGGGAAGAAGGGAAGCTCGTAAATACTGCTCATTCACTTGGGTCTTTGGAGCATGAAGGAACTTGCTGACAGCACAGGAAGCATGGAAAGTAGAATGGTGAAAGCAGACAAACATCCTAAGCACATGACAGCATGCCTTTAGACTGGGAAGATACCATACCTGCAGAAATCACAGGGTGTGCTGTGGTTGCTGTCTCTTTCCCAGCTGCCCTGCCCACAGCATGGCCTGGCTCTCAGATCTGGACTTTCCTGGCCTGGGGGACAAAAAGCGAGACTCAAAAATGGGTAAATTTGCTGCAGCACAGAACACTGCTTCCAGCAGTCAAATCTGTGACAGGTTTTCCTTCCAGGATCCAGCATACAGAGCTGGAATGGTTTTACAACACACACTCAGAATCGCTTTCCTTTCTTGTAATTTTCTGTCCATCTTATTCTGTCTACTTTACTACAGTCCAGTGGTGCAAGAAATCCTTGTCTGTGAACATCTGGAAAAAACACAGTGGATTTACAGGTAACTGGAAATCAACAATTCCTGCTGAGCCAGGGAGAAATCCACAGTAACAATGCTGAAAGTGAAATTAATCCACCTATGTATATTAAATCTCTTTTTACTCATAATTAGGGAGAAATAGAAAAGAAAGCTGCAACATCAAGGCAACAAGGGAACTGACTCTGAAAGAGAGCAGTGAATCAGACTGCAATAAATTCACCTTTCATTTGGGACTGCCCAAATGTAAGGGGCTGTCTTAGAAAGGAAATAATAATAAAAATAATTTTAAAAATCAATTATTTTTCCCTCTGTATTGATTTTTTTAAAGTATATCTCTGGAGAGATTCCACTTCAGTGTCTAAAAAGAAAAGCTGTCCAATGCATGCAGTGGTTTGAATGAGACATCAGACAGGGACCACTAATCTAGGGCTATTTCATTACTCAAAATCTAACAAAATCAGCTCATTTTTCTTGCTTTCACTACATATGAGGACACTCAAATAAATAGAGGACAGCCAGCCTGGAGGGCTTTATATAATGTAATGGTGTAACAGTTAAATTCTTTTGCTGCTTTTGCTGAGCTTATTCACACTGCATGACTCCCAAGACCCAATCCTGTCCTGATTGAAGCTAGAGAGATGTTTGCCACACATTTCAGAGAGAACAAAAGCAGCCCTTCAGTCACAGCACCTCTGCCAGACACTGTTTCACACCCTGCCAAAATGTCAGAGCTTGAATCACTTCAGTAGCTTGAGCCATTTAAAACTGGACTGAACAAAGCTCTGGAGAACGAACTGCAGAGGAAAACCTTCCCCTGTTTCTTTCCTTATCTCTGATTCTGTCTCACTGGGTTACATGGATAGCAACCAAAAACTGCAGAGCATTGACAGACGGAGTCACTGGGTGATCCGTGCTGCTGCTTCACAAGGAAGCTGTGAAAATATGGAAGTAACGTTCTCCATTCCTACCTATTTGCATCATGTCCGAGATGAATTAAGTGAATCATAACACAAAGATTATAGAGCAGCTGCCTGAAATGTTTAGAAAAAAAAATACAGAGTTCTGAAACATTTCCTGCCAGCTTTGAACAACAGTGCATTGAAAGTACAAAGTAAAGGTCTTCAGCAGTGTAATTTGTATAGGTGTGTAGTAAAATTGGCTCACCAAAAATGCTGAGCTGGAATGCTCATTTTGCCAGTTAGAGAGCTGCTTCCATGGTTAATCCAACAGAGGGAGCTGCAAAAGCTCAGGGACAGTTTGGCTGGGTACAGTGATGCTGGTAATTCAATTATACTGGTTGGTCACACTAACACCAAAGTTACTCCGGAGATACAGATCACATTGAGCCTGCCAAGAGAGCTGGCCCTGCAGAATTCCTTTGGTATGATGTACATCTCAATGCTCTCCAAACCACTGATGAGTTGCAGATTGGGCTGCAGGACCCAGGAAAACTTCATAAATTGACTGTATTGCATGATGTTGTAGATATAAAATATGGAGCAGATATGTTGTCTTAAGTGAGGGAAGTGCAAGTTGTGTAAGTTTTGTCTGTCTTCACATAGGAAAGTTCCCATTCCTACCTGCAGGACTTGCAAAATAACATCATAGCACCAGGTGAGCCTTTTCACAGGGCACCACAACCCAAAACTGAGATTTCAGTCTTACTTTACTGCCAAACGCTCTCTGAAATCAGAGAAACATCACATTGCACCGGTTGGGGAAGAATAATTTCAACTAGGATCTCTATTTTAGACAAAATGCACCACTGTAATTGCACCACTTTCTGCACCGAGGTTTCTTGCCCTGAGTCTCAGCATCTCGTCTGGGTTTGTTAATCAGCAGTTTTAAGCTGGCTATTCTGCTTCTCTTTTTGCCACATTTTCTGGGATCTGTTGCAATTCTTATCAAAGTATTCAATTCTTACCAAGTAATTAAATTCATCAGCATAAATTAATCACCAAAGCACCCTTTGAGCAGTATTACAGATGGGGAAAATGAGATAAGAGCTCACTCAACCAGTAGCCTGAGGCTGTGCAGCAAAAAAATGACTGAAATTATGCTTCTTGAATTCAGGAGTTCCTGTCTCCCAGCTCTCTTCTCAGAGTAGATCATTCCTTTAGACTGCATTTGCAATAGGAAATACAAATCTAATAGGACAGACTTGGCTCAGCATAGGCATACAGAGATCTAATCGTCAGCAGGCTGGTGAACTACGAGGGGGACCAAACCAGACACACTGCATATTGCTGTTTGCATCAGACTGGCAGCCTCTGTCCAAATGCTTTGTGTTAAGAGACAGCAATCCTGCATGAAAACAGGACACCAAATCTTAGTCTGCTAGTGGTGGCCTTCTCCCATGCAGGCAGTACGATGCAAATTGGCTGCATAGAGAAAAAAGGCCCAGAGAAGTAAGGTAAATAATTTTCAAAGGGCTGGTGCAGAAAGTGAGCCAACTGCTGATGTATGTGGATTGTGTTTGAAAGTGTGGGAAAGCTCCTTGCTCACAGGGAATTGGAAACGTTCAGGTTAAGCAAAGGACAGTGTTCTGTTGTGCAATCTCAGCAAGGAGGGTTTTTTTGTTTTGAGCACATATGCCTAGATTTCTGGGAAGAGCACATCTAAGAACACCATATTCAAGAGGACCGTTAAAGCAAGTGTTCTTCCCCTTTAATTTTTAAGTGGTTACAAAACAATGAAGCCCTCAGTTCTTTACACTTCACAGGGAAGAATGTACAAAGAGCTACTTAATCTCTTTCAGTTCAGCTCTTTCATTCTCATGGATATCCAGTTGCAAGGTATCTGTATCTGTCTCCAAACTCTCCGCTGATCCCCAAAGCAAAGTATGCCCAACTGTAAGCTCTTGTTCTAACACGCTGTTTCAGACTGACCAGGTTTCAGCATGCAAGGCTTGTTCTGCATGAACCTGTTTGACATTGGCAGAGAAGCGGGATCACAAAATCCGGCAGTACTCCTTCTGCACTGAAATGTTGAGTAAGCACTTTCACAATGCAAGGCTAATCTTACTCCTGATGTCTGAGATCCAGAAGGAAGCAAGCAACACAACTAAAGTAGCCCACGTCACCAAGGAAGATTTGAATGCTTCCTGATTGGTCTTCAAATAAGTATTTCATGTGCTTCTAACAGAAACAGGCTCGCAATTCAAGCATTGTACAGTTTTCTTCATCGTTGCAAACTGCAATTAGGGAATCAGATGG
This sequence comes from Centrocercus urophasianus, assembly GCF_019232065.1. Taxonomy (NCBI): domain Eukaryota; kingdom Metazoa; phylum Chordata; class Aves; order Galliformes; family Phasianidae; genus Centrocercus; species Centrocercus urophasianus. Next base: position 1,065,609 of record NW_024885355.1, read on the forward strand.
CAAGATATAAATCACATCACAGGATCAGCTAGGAAACAATAATGAAAGCAGACAGTGTTGGGGATTCTATTTTTGTTGCCCGGTTATTGCTAGGCAGTCTCAAATGCAAATAGATGGAAAAAAAAAAGAAAATAAACATATTTATAGCTAAGGTGATAACAACCTGTACACCAAATTAATTTGTGAAATTTGCAAAATTAAAATGCCACATTTAGCTCAGTCACTTAGCAACAGCTGCTTCAGTTTAAGATGCGATCATTCTGCAGCTGTTAGCTGTCACCTAGGGCTGAAGCTCCCATCCCTCTAGCAAAGTCAGCAGGAGAAAATGTGTCCCTGCATTTTGGCTGCTCCTCTTCACAATCCAATGTCTTGACTCAAACACATTGTTATCGACCATCTGCGAGTTGGGCTTTGTTGTCAAGCAGGATCTCAGCACACACTCTGACAGCTCTCCTGTGAGGCAGTTCCCTGCTCAGAGAGGCAGTGCAAATAATGATGTCTTAAACTGCCCCAGCAGCACTCATCACACTGATACCTGAAATTCAGACAAAATCAGAATTGTGAATAAATATTACCAAGAAAATTGGGGTGAGAAAACGTCTACTGAGTTTTTGCCACAGTGTAATAAAAAATTTAGAGACCATTAGGCCAAAACAAAGCCTGAGACAATGTAGCCTAAGGGCTAAGGCACAGCCCAGGGAAAGGGAGCTGAGTAGTTTTGGGCTAAGCAATCTGACTGCTTACATGCAATGCTGCTCCACACCCCGGGTTATTTTCTTGTTTCCTGATGCATAACCGTGTTTGTTGGGCGTGTGTTCAAATCAGCTCCATCCTTTGTAGGGCAGGTGTGCTTGGGGCAGGAGCCCTCAGTGGATGCAGACAAAGGAACACCTGCTCCAGTCTCCTGAGTAGAGATAAGAGCAATACAGGAGCCAGAGCTGCTTGTGCTTGCTGAGACAGCATCCGGCCCAATGTGCAGAAGGAAAGCCCAGAGTGCACACGTGTGTACAGGCCAAGAGCAAGGCTTTCATCTGAAGGTTTTGTCAGTCTCAGAATGGCTCATGGGTACCACTAGAACACTAATTACAGAGGCCTGATCATCTTCTGCCCTCTGCCCTCCATAGTCATTTATGATATGGATATCAAGAGTTCATCACCTTTTCTCTTAACCTCTATTTTGTTCTGCACCTCATGTACATATGCATTTTAGTGGAAACAGAAATAAAATCAACTGCAGAGTACACACCACTATATTCAAACAGCTAGTAAGAACACTTAGGCTTTCATTAGCCTAAAAAAGAAATGTGTGTGCTTCACCCCTACTACAGGAAGTAAATTTCCTGCAGCAGAGTTCTCATACATAATAAGGAGATGCAGAACAGAATATTTGTGGGGAAAAATGAAAAAAAGTAAACAGGATGCTCAGATCAGAGACTGCCAGTGGCTATACATTCTCCTTTTTTTTCCTTCCCCAAACCCTGTGAGGTAATATTATGACTGTGAGGTAATATTATGAGATCACAATCACGGGTTGTAAGGCCCACTTAGTAAGACAAAATAAATTTAAAAGCACAAACCTAAGGGCTTGAAAATAAATTGGGTCAGAAAGCAACACCAGAAACTGCATGGGAAGTTTTCTATTTCAATCTGTTCTCCCTTCTTTTAGCCTTCCAGGTGATTTTTTTGTTTTGTTTTGTTTTGGCTTGTTTTTCATTAACTGCAATTTTACAGATGCTCAGGGTGATCAGAAATGCAGCTTAAATTACTTCTTTGCTACTAGCAGATTCCTGCTATAGAACAAGTCTCCTTGCTGGTCAGTCACTGTCAAATGAAAACTTGGTTTTGTCTGGAAAACTTCTTTAGACTGCTGCCAAAATTTTCTTCTCTCATTGGCACAGGCTGCTCAGGGAAGTGATGGAGTCATCGTTCCTGGAGTTGCTCAAGAACTGTGTAGATGTGGCCCTCAGGAGCATGGTTAGTTGGCATGGTGGGGATGGGTCAACAGGAATAGGTTATCTTAGTGGTCTTTTCCAATCTGAATGATTCTATGATTCTTAGCATACTGAACCTTCTGACTGTCTCAGCCTACCTGTCTGATGCTTAGCTCAATCTAAAAACTGGAAGGGAACCACCCAGCCCAAACAAGGAATCTGAATTTTCTGTCTACTTCCCAGGGCATTTTTAAAGGATATCTATATTGGTATATAAATTCGATAGATAAATCCAAGCCTGACAGAAAAATTTCTCTCTTCAATCCACTCCACAAAGTATTTCCCAAACAAGCTCATGAGGTCTTGCTCTACTTGTAATAGAAAACTGACCTTTTGTAGGCATTATGTAGACAGTGCAGTCTGCATTTGTCAAAGACCACTTTCAGCAACACTGTGCAAGTACTCATTCACTTCCTTCAATCACGGTCAATTCTGCACATCCAAATGACACAGAGCTCCAAAGCCATGCAGAGCCTTCACATTCATGGTGACTGGAGCTTAGCAATCCCAGGATATGGTTAAGCATCTTTGCTATTTGTGTTTTTTCCATGTGTCTCTCCTTTTCAACCTGTTAGTTTGGCCTTGCTAACACGTGGCACACAACATTTTAATAGGCTCAGGGACAGTCATGAAAAATCCTAAGTAGGGAAATTAGAACCTACTTGTTTTTGTCACTATTCTTGATGTCATCCTCACTAAAAGCTGACTCCCTTTTCTTTCTGGCAGTGTGTCAACCATTTCACTGGAGGCCTGAAAGACTCCATTCTTCCTGTAAAAAATCAGTTACTTTGTAAAATAAGTCTACACCCTTGTGCTGATATTATCTAGGTTTCCTCCTTTTACTTTTTGCCTCATCACCTGACTCTAAAGTCCCCAGATTTGCCATTAAGCCTTTCACTCCCATCAAGGTCAGATCAGTGGGTCTGAGAGGCCTACTCACTAAACTGCAGCTTGCTCTGCAGAGCATCCAAGAAATAGAACGTTTGAGACTTCTACTCCACAGAGATTCAGGTTTTCTTGGAAGTAATTTTCCACTTTGCTTGCAATGTAGTCCCAAATAAAGCATTACATGACAGTGAAATCACAGCACTGAAGTGTTATTTGCACTTTGGTTGCAAGATAACATTTTTGCTTGCTATGCCCACTATTTTTATTTGCTGTGGTGTCACCTACAGCAGGGGGAAGTCATTTCAGACATCAACACTAGCATTTCTCCCTTGTGTAACAAAGTAATCATTTAAAGTGTGATCACTGGTACTTATCCACTGATCAAAAGGCTGCTGACGAAACCAAAGTTTGTCAGAGTGCGTGAGATGACTTGTCTTGTTATTTCAATTGGAATGGAAAGTTTTGATCCTGCTGCTCATCCACATGCCTGCATGCTGGGCCAAATTCCCCTGCCAGTCTCAAGCTCACATATGTATTTGACCAGTCAGCCCAGGTGTCATTCTACAGCCTTCCACGCAAGCACACAAACCTGCCACTATTTTTTATTTTTATTTTTTAACTCAATCTCTTATCCAGGCTTTTAGCATATGGTACTAAACTAAGTGGACATCACAGCCTCTCTGTACCAACCACACCAAATCACTTCAGAGAAGACAGAGCCAGAGCTGCCAAGAAATGCACTGACTTTGAAGAGCTGCGCCCAGGGACCTGAAGACAGCTACAGCAGAATGATGGCAGGCATCCACAGGGATAGAGCTCCTCAGACAAGCTCCCTGACCTGAGAAAGCTCTGTTCCCCCAGCTCAATCAGATGGGACTGCAGCACAAAGAATGAGACAGCCAGACCGTCCTTGACTGCCTGCCTGATGAGACGAGTGCTGGCCACTCAAGTGTTTTCAAAGAAGATGAGTTGAGCTGTTTTCTGTTACAAAACCAAGCAGCTTATCTAATACCGTTAAGAAATGCATAGAAGCCAGAAATGTTCACGGTCACTACTGCATGCCCAAATCACTTCGAGCTCTGTGGGAAGAAGAAAGAAGAATGGATGTCTCCAAACCCACAGGCATTTCTAATGAAACAAAATGACAATCTCCACTGTCCATTAGCAACACTCAGCCTATAACATCCAGCTGGGGAGTTCTGACATGCATTGGTTGGCCTTAAGGAGATCAGAAGGTTTTCTATTACAAATTACTACTAACCACCCTTATCACTACAAAGTTTAGAGACCTAAGGTCACAACACAGCACAGTCCAAAGATAACACATCTCCTGTTCTGAAAAGCACAGACATGGACAAGTGAGGGGCTGCCTCCTGCTATCAGCGTTCTGAAAACAACCATCACACATCCCAGCTTTCTTTGCTCAGCTAAAGATAGTAGAATTTTGACAGATACTCAGCGCTGTGACTGCACAGACTTACAGTCCTTGCCCAGATGTTCCAGATTCTACCACTATATGCACCATACACAACATTGATTAAATGTGTAAGAATAACATTAATGAAATTTGCATATCTAAGTATTCAAAAGCCAGGAAATGCCAAAGTGAATGTCAGCTGCACCACTTTAATTAGTGCTCTTTGCAGACACCCTATAATGGATTTTAATTATGTGATTTAGTGCTGGTTTTCCACAGATCCCTGCTTCATTTAGTTTACAAAACAACATTACTCGCTTAAGGGATAGGTGTCATTTGGTTTTATGCACCAAATTTAGGTAATCTGAATCCTTAGCAAGGTGAATCTCCTTTTGAAATACAAATCTAGTCACGGTGAATGTACAAAATGTTAATTTAGGTACCTCAGTAATCCATTCTTAATAGAAATAGCAGCTCAAATTCTTTTTCCTCCTCTTTTTTCATGCGTATCCCAATGCCTTTTTCATTGTACGTTGGCCAAACCTGAAGACAGAAAACATTAATTTATTCTACAGCTTTCTATTCTTTACATCATAACAGAACTTCAGCATTTCTTAATCTGTTGTAACAATGTGGAAGCAGAACTGAAATCTCCAGCCCCAGAGGGAACCGCTCCTACTTGGTCTTAGTTTCTCACTTCCCATACATGCTGTCATCTCCTTTTTGTTTGTCCCATACATTTACCTCCACACACACCACACTATTTAGGTAAATGTCTCCACTCCCCCACAGCCATTCCAACACCTTCGTAGGGCCAGTCCCAGTTTCCTGCTCATGTCCCCTTCCTCCTACTACCTTCTCACCCCGTCTCCATCACTCTCCCACCCGTCGTTTTATTTTACTGTTGAAGTTCAGTACATCTCCCTGGAAGAAAAGAAGCAAGATTCTTTTTCAGTCGTAAGACTTGGCCATATTTGGGTCGGCTTTCACAGGCATGAGGTACATTCCTGACTCATTGTCTATCTTCTTGCCAGGCTGAAAAAGCATAAAGGCATCTAAGCATCTCGGATAAGTTGCTGCCAGTATTTTAAAGCTAAGAACAACCTATTCTCTTTTCATATTAGGAGAGAAATGAACAGCTCTGTTTGAAATTTAAGGAGAAAGTAGGGAGGAAAGAGTCATCTAAGACAGGCATTTGACTGAAAGACTTCATTGTTAACTAAAACTAGATAAGTAGCTTCAAACAGATGCCACATTACAACTGGCTAAGGGAAGACAATTGTTTTCATTGCAAATGATGGTCTTTCAAAGTCTGTATGAGCTGCTGTCACCTTGATATCACTTCAGATACATTTCTGAAGAAAGCTGCAAAGTTATGGTTCACTGACTCATGAATTAAGTCCATTAGAATACTCTTAGCTTGTAAACGCAAAGAGAGGGAACTACCTTTTCACGGGTGCTTGCTGAATAACTTGCCCAATGGGCTCCATGCATTTATTTAATATGTTTTGAATACACTGCATCCTTTAGCACCCAAAAGGAACAATTGTGGTTTTTTTCCACATGACCACAAAGAGAGCCACAAAGATGATCAGAGGGCTGGAGCAGCTCCCCTGTGAAGACAGGCTGAGGGAGCTGGGCTCGTTCAGCCTGGAGAAGAGAAGGCTGCAGGGTGACCTCACTGCAGCCTTACAGTACCTAAAGGGAGCCTACAAACAGGAGGGGAGTCAACTCTTTGAAAGGATACATAGCCCTGAAACCTTTGCAGCAGGTTATTTCAGTTTATTTCAGTTTTGCTCAATACAAAAGCTAGTTCTCCCATATCCTCAGCCAGTCTCATTGTACCTTTGGGGAGTTGGGCTGAAGATTCTGCCTAGGGCAGACTAGCAGACATTGCACTTCAGAAATCATAGAATCATAGAATCACAAGGTTGGAAACGACCTGCAAGATCATCCAGTCCAACCGTCTCCTCATCACCACTGCCACCACAACACGAAACCACATCACACAGCACGTCATCCAGACGCCTCTTGAACACTGCCAGGGACGGCGACTCCACCACCTCCCTGGGCAGCCATTGCAGTGCCTGACCACTCTCTGAGAGAAGAAGTTCTTCCTTATGTTCAACCTAAACCTCCTCTGGTACAACTTGCGGCCATTGCCCCGTGTGCTGCTCGTTGCCTGGGAGAAGAAGCCAAACTCCTCCTCATCACAACCTCCCTTCAGGTAGTTATAGAGAGCAATGAGGTCTCCTCTGAGCCTCCTCTTCTCCAGACTGAACAATCCTCAGCCGTTCCTCATAAGACTTGTGCTCCAGACTCCTCACCAGTTTCTTTGCCCTTCTCTGGACACGTTCCAGGCCCTCAATGTCTTGTAGTGAGGGGCCCAAAACTGAACACAATACTCAAGGTGAAGCCTCACCAGTGCTGAGTACAGGGGGATGAAATCTTCTGGTTGAAATCATCCATAGTAGCCTCATTAAGATTCAGCCTTTCCCTTTATATTTATTGCTTAGCAAATCAGGCAGGGTTGTACTGGCACAACCTAGAGAACTGACCTAACTGGTAATTTCACTTTAAAATTGTTCTCAGATTTCTTGGAGGTTGTTACATTTCAGCAGAGAAAAGTATTACTCACAGCAAATGAGCCTGCAAATATTTTAACTATGATTCTGAGAAAATAACTGATAATACAGTGGGAAAAGAAGCCTTGAATCACGCGTTCGTGTTCTCTGCTACTACAAGCAAGGGAATCCAAGCTTCAAATAAACTTGTTTGGTTTTTGTTGGTGATCTGCTTGCATGGCAGAGTTCTGCTGAGCATTAGCTTCCTCCATGTTCTTCAAAACAGCAACTAGAGATAGAACACTTGGTTTGTCTTCATTTGGGACACGCTTAACTGCTGGTCTCCTGAACACAAGCTGCTGGCAACCATACCCAAATGGTTTCTCTCTACCCTTTCAAAACTCCTCTAACCAATATTTTTTCTTAGTCCACTACATGGAATAACACCAAACAGCACTTTATTTCTATTCCTCCAGTCTTCGAGGTTATGTGGTACTTCTTTACAATGTTTCAGTCTTCCTGTGTTTTGATATTGCTTTCCAATTTTGTCTCATCAGTAAACTTCATTAGCAGCTACTGTCGTGTTTTAGAGCAAGTAGCCTCAAAAACATGATTCATTTATTATTCTGTTTTGCCTGCATGGTGTGATTTTTCTCTGGCTTTGCTGCAAATGCTTGACAAGCCTGTAACCATGTAACCTAATCATTAACAATACACGTTTCTCTAAGAAGCACAACTGGTACCACTGTACCAATTTTCCCATTAAAGATTTTCCAACCGGCTTTAAAACTGTCACTGCTCAAAGCTGATTTGCCACTATGCAGACTGGGAAACTGCGAAGGCACTTCTGTCCAAATCCTCAATGATATTCCAATTAAAATGAAGTGACCTTGTTTGTTCAGTTCAAAAATGCTGCCCACTGAGAAGAAAGATATCTGTTGTTTGACAGAACTATTTTTCTAAGATTGCTGAAAACTCAACTCAGCACCACACTGAATTGTTTTCTGAAATCCTGAGGGCTAGAAATCAGAGAAGGTAGGAGAAATGTGTGTGTAACAGAAGCTTCAATTCTGGGGAAGCAGTGGCATTACAGAAAACTAGTGATTGTCTGTAGTTATGCTCTGGCTGAATCTGACCCCGGTCCAACCTTCAATTAAAGGTGACGTGGAAGGTCGGGCTTCAGAGACTTCAACATGGCATCTCTCCACTGGCTGCAACTCACAAAGAAGTAGAAACAGAATAATTGAGAAGTGGCAGGCTTGGCACAGAAAGCTGTTTCAAAGACTCAGTGTCTCAGTGTCATCCTTCAAGTTACCTCTCATTATCTGTATTCAAAGTTGATGCCTAGGTTTTTAGTGAGGAAAGAAAGGTCTTCTTATAGTCAGTGCCCTCAGCTTACCCTCATGAAAACCTTCAAAGCTGCGCTTGACTCAGCTGGAGCTTGGGTTCAGAGCAAACAGCAAAGCTATTGCTCAATTTTAAGGCCAAGAATAGCCATGCAGCAGCAGCTGAAGGTAAAAAAGCAACCAACAGTATCACACCCACAGCAACGATTGCACTCTCCGTTCTTGAGACGGCTTACACGTTCCGATATCTCAGTTTTTGGGTTGAAGTGGCTGGAGGGAGTATCTGGGGTTGCACAGACTTGGGAGTCTGGAGGTCTAGCTGCTGCTTAGTTCCTTCACATAATCCACAGCCCTCCTGTCATCTCAGGCAAGGCAGTTAGCTGTCTGTTGATTTAATAACTAGGAAAACAAGTAATTCTCCACTGTGTCTCATAACAGGGCTGCAAAACACACTTCTACTGTTTGTGCAACGTTCTAAGATCGCTGTTAGTAACAATCATTTGCATTCTACCAGGTGATCTCGTCTGAGACCTAACTGTCTCAGATAATCCACTGCAATGATGATACACACATCCAGATGTTTACACTGCAAACAGACAAGCAGAAGGATACAGATATTCAGAGATCAAATTAAGACAACACACAAAAATAGAATAATGCAGAAAAAGACTAGATTACACTCTGTTGACTACTTTTGTTGCCAGTGCTTTTCCACCACCTTAACTCACCTTTCATAGCTAAGTTATACTTCTAAATAGAAGTTCTCCATTTAGCAAACCTTCTCACACTGGAAAAAAAGTAGATATTAAAGTATAAAACACAAGCAAACAAAAGATGTGGTAATCCCCCACGGATAAATATTGCATCTGACTGAAACACAGTTGTGTTAATAAGGCTTTCATATTATTAAACTTTCAAAACAATTATGTGAGCAGAATGATAGACAGGCATGATATGCCTCAGTGCTAAGAGCAGCATCTGCATTCACATGATCTTCTGCCACAGGGAGCTACTCACTCAAACTGCTCCTTCTGTCTAATGCTGAAGGTTTCATTTTCTTCAGTTTCCCGGCTTCCCAAAGAACAAATGTGCCTGGATCAGCAGGGATAGCAGAAAAGATGAGCTTACACAATGCTCTCCCTGAAGGAAACCACAGAGGACATGGGCACGGTAAAGCTTGAACAGAATATGTAAACACTAAGCAGGCATCAAATCAGTCATGTTCCTTTTTCCAAATCTTTCCTTTGGCATCAGCCAAAAACAACATCAGAGTCAACTAAAAGTCATGATCACCCCCTAACATGATTCTTCATTCACCTTTGGTCAAACTTGCTGTTGCAGTTGTCTGATTCAAATCCTAAGATGTGTTGCCTCCTCTTTTTTTCTTTAAGCCTTTCCTCATCTGTTCATAAAGAAAGCAGAGTTCCCAGTTGCTTTTTGATCTACTTCTATCGTATTTTGGAAGCTATAAGCAACGCATGAGTCATTATCACTAACAGTTGAGAGAAGAACAAACAAGCTCGCTTCTTTCCCACAAAGATTTTTGCCACACTTGCTATCACACTGTTTTGGATACATTCTTTCATACCTGCCATCTGACAGCGGGCTCAGAAGGGCACTCGGCAGGTAGAGGCACACATCAGTAAGTTGTACTAACATAAACAGTTCACCTGTAATTAAACCTAAATTGAAAAACTGCTTTGGCTGAACCGAAACACTGCTTTGGTACCAAGAGCAAAAGGGAACACTAAGGCAAGCCCTGCTGCTCACGGCCCTGATCTATGAAGAAAAAACCCAAACATGGGTATGAATCAGTCTGGGAAGTTCTCACAGGATCTAAGTGCTCTGCTAAACGACAGCTGGGCTCCAAGTTCTAATTAAGCCCAGCAAAAAAAACCCCACAACAAATGTATACTTAAATATATTTGTACAAAAATACTAATTTAAGCCTGTCTAAATACCAGTGGCAATTTATTTGTTGGTTTTGTTCCCATGCACAAAGTCAGAGAAAGGTAATCATCACTCCTAGCAACTGGAAGTCAATATTGTTTCTGTCCCAGTTCAGCAGAATGCTGCATTTCACTTTTACGTATTTATTCCCAGAAACACCCACAGATAAAAATACAACCCAGCAATGACTATTTTGGTTGATCCGTGGCACTGTGCATCATAAACAGCGGCAGAGAATTCAGTCCAAATGCAGTTTGAGAGATTTTTTCCAAACACACTCGAAATTTCATCATTTTTACCTCCTGGGGCCTTCTGCTGGCTCTTCAGCATTTACAATTCTTAGAAGTGTGTTTCTATGCTATCTTACGTCACTAAGTATGATTGAGTACAAGCAAGGAAAAAAAACTGCACACTGATGTCCTTCAGAGCATCCTTACATTTTTATCAGGTAGAACCTTTTTTTTTTAGATATTAATGTAAAGTTAAGCATTAAAGTTCAAACTGATGCTACCTTTGCAGGAGTGGAAAACTACTTCAGATGAAGGAGTGCACACTGTCCGATTGTTATCAGCAAACTCTGGGCTATGATTTTGTTGGGTTTATCATTTCACTATCAAGCATGGGGTAACACTAATGCTTGAGGAAAGAAAGCTAAGTGTGTTCTGTATCACAGATCCCAGAAATCACTCACAGAGCTGCCACATTTCTCAAATGTTAGGCAGGTGAGACTTCAAACAAGAGAGTTGGCAATGAAACCTCTGCTTCCAGGCTGGATGTGGCCTGGGCAGCCTGGTCTGGTGGTTAGCAACACAGCAGGGGGATTGAAACTGGATTGTGGTCCTTTTCAACCCAGGCCATTCTATGATTCCATGATGATTTAAACAGAACTCAAATTTAAATGGAATTTTCACAGTTGTATAGAAACGAAAATCCACAGGACAGAATCCATTTCTTGCTAAGAATGTCAGTTGTGTGGACAAGTCATACGGCTGGTGAGAAAAGATGGAGTTGTCTCATGCACAAAAATAACAACACTCTGCATCGACAGCAAAACGATCTCTGTATTCTCTATACAAATTCTGACATAATCCATCTGACTTCAAGAGGAAAAAATAGCATTTGTCTTGGAAAAAAATACTGTGCGACTGATTTTAGATGTATATGTTAGTGTTCTATCACAAATATTTATGATTAGACAAAGAAAATCACTCAGCTGCTGTTGTGAGCTGCATATTTCAGTATACCTATGAAAATGCAGATTGCTTCCCATCCTGGTCCTCATCTACCTCCCACAATTTTAGGATAAGACATTTATTTAAGACATCACAGACCGTAAGTGAGTTTCAGTTCCCATAGCAGAGGATTTGTTCCCTCTTATTTTAAAAGAAGAATATCTGGCAAAATAACACAGCACCTCTTGAGAAATGGTCAGCAGTAAGTCCACGAAATGTAGATTCTTTTAACAGAAGTTTCTGTAGAAGCACAGGCACTGATGTGACAGACATCCCAAATACAACAAAGACATTTTCTGCACCATTTAAGAGTGCAGCCTTCAGCCAGAACAGAAGTTGGTTTCATTGCATTTCCGAAAAAAACAACCTTCCAAGAGGTCCTGAGATCCTTCGTACCCTTTGTCAGCAGATATTTCATCCAAATATGCACACTTACAAGTGGGACTCCAAAGAAAAAAAGAGAACTAAAGGAAGAAAGAAAAGAAAGCATAAATGGGCTTAAAAAGCCCAGCCTTTGCAAAATATGCCTTTGGCTTTCTGCCTCTTTGTTTTCTAGCCTTTTGGCTTACCAGCTTGTCTTCAAACCCAGGGATGTTAGATCCTTCTGTTCTTAAATGAAACCTGAAAGATACAACCACACTGAATTAGAATAAGAGAATCACAGAATGGCCTGGGTTGAAAAGGACCACAATGATCATCCAGCTTCAAGCCCCCTGCTGTGGGCAGGGTCACCAACCACCAGACCAGGCTGCCCAGAGCCACATCCAGCCTGGCCTTGAATGCCTCCAGGGATGGGGTACAAGGACTTGCAGGCAAGTGCTGCTGGCAAAAGACCCTTACATTATTTTCCCCGAAGAACAAGATCCTGAATTCTGGACGGATGTCCTTTTCAACCCAGGCCATTCTGTGATTCTATCATTTTTGCTCCAGTTTCATTCGGACTTTTCTGTTAAAATCTAAATCAGGTATATTTCTACTGCAAATTATCTATTTTTGCATAATGTGGAATTTGTATTTTTTCTTGCTGCATCAGAGATTATGAAGACAAGATTGGGGACAGTCTTCCTTTCTCACCTAATCATTCAAATAACTTCATGTGTTTTATACTTTTAAGGGCAAAGTGTTTCTCTTCAAAGCTAACAGCATGATCAGAAAACAAAAGCTGCTGGTAGCTCTCATTTACTGGGCAGAGTGGCCAGAAATGACTGAAGAGCAACTAAATCTTCTGACCCTTTGGTAAGAAGCAGTAACCTCTGGTAGCAGAGGGGAACAGATGGGGATAATAACCCATCAGATGCAGCGTCTGTCCCTGAGGCCAGCAGCATAGGACGTCCAGTGTCCATTTTATTGAGGCCTCCTGAAGATGGGCACAGCAAACAGCCTGCCAACTGGAGATGGCCAAAAGCAGCTGGAAAGGGGTCACGTCCCAAACCTGTGCAGCCACTTGCTAAGAAAGCTGTGCTTGAGTTTGCCAGGCCTGTGCTCAGCAAGGTTTTTCTATCTGGAGCGTTCTGACTACTTCTAGCTTCTGTACCAGTTTCCAGATAGATTTGAAGCATCAAAGGAAAACTACTGAGTGGGGAGAAATTGGTGAAAGCACAACAGAGAACACAGGGCACACAAATTCCCCACTGTATACTTAGCTGAACTACTCATTCGACTCAGTGAACACTCATTCAACACAATATGGTTTAGTAGCTTGTGGTACTAATAGGAATGGGAGGGTGGTTGGACTAGATGATCTTGCAGGTCGTTTCCAACCTTACGATTCTGTGATTCTGTGATCTCATCTGCAGTTGTTGATTGGTATTAAAGTGTCTGGGAGACACTTTCCCAGTGTTGGCCAACAATTTCCTGCATTCTAGAGTTTGATTTTGCCCTGCAAAACCCATCCAAGAATTTCTGCCACGTCTGTGCCCCGAATGACTCAGCCTCCCATAGGAAAAGGAAGCAGATCAGGGAGTTTTAGGAAGGAAGGGAGCTGACCATACACAGAGCTAGGAACAGTTAACTGCATTAGAGCTACAGGAAAAGCAGAAAACATGGGGACTTGGGCGGAGAAATAGGAATGTGCACAATAAAAACACAAGCAATGATATGCATGGAAGAAAAAGTGGAAGAATACGTGGATTAACTCAAATGGAAAGAAAAGAAAACTGAGTACTGGAGAGAATAGAAAATACGTACATCCCTGTACAGAGCAGGCAGGAGCATGAGGAGAATCTGGGACATGGAGAAGAGGAGAGAGAAGGAACAAGGAAGATCTGGAATAAGATATGAAGCCAGCAGTGCTACAGGAAAGAAGAAAACAATCACAGAATCACAGAACCACAGAATCACAGACCCACAGAACCACAGAATCATAGGGGTTGGAAGGAACCTCCCACAACCATCGAGTCCAACTCCCCTGTCAAAGCAGGTTCCCTACCCTGGGTAACGAGTTCAACTCATTCAGTTTACAGAAATTAAGAGAGAAGTTATTAAATGATCTTTAAAAGATATTCCAGACGTGAACATGCATTTTTGCAGATTATAAACTGAAGGGCTTGCACCTGTACCTAGAAGGTCCAGATTCTCACCTGTAAGTGGCGAGAGCACAGAAGAAAATTGCCAGAGGACACCAAAAGCAGTTGTTTGGAATGACACTACCATCTGGTGGCCAAAGAAAACACAGTGTTCAGGAGGGTGGAGTCCAACAGACCCCTAAGGCTTGTTTGAAAGCAGGCTGTAGATACATAAGGATTTGTAAGTACTGGGGGAACAGCACCACAGATTACAGAAGTGAGAGGGTGTAGGAAAGTGACAACAGACAACACAGCTCATTGCAGCACTGACATCACAGAATCAGAGAATCACAGAATGGCCAGGGTTGGAAGGGACCTCAAGGATCACGAAGCTCCAACCCCCTGCCACATGCAGGGCCACCAACCTCCACGTTTCATACCAGCCCAGGCTGCCCAGGGCCCCATCCAACCTGGCCTTGAACACCTCCAGGGACGGAGCACCACAGCCTCTCTGGGCAGCTGTTCCAGCACCTCACCACTCTCTCGGTAAAGAAGCTGGAATGAACACAGTGACTACTGCTGTTGCACATGAAGCTATAGAAACCAAGTATCACTAATCCTGCACAGAACTTCTCACAGAAGCGTGTCTGAAGCATAAGGAAAGAGGCATTTCAAAGCTGCCGGGGAATGTTTTGATACAGGCTGTGAAAGTACATGATTTTCAGATGCTGATATTGCTCAGTATTTGTAGCCCAGTCGCTTTTTAAGCCTTGAGAATTAATTCCTTCCATTATTGCCTTTTAGAAGTGAGTTCCTGTCTCCTAAAGCTGCAGCTGCCACTTACAAAACAATCACTTTATTCTACTGACCCTCTATTCTAATATAGCATTGCTTCATTTCTTCCAAAATCTTGGATATCACTGTTTTTTTTTTCCTCTACTACCACTGTAGAGCACAGAAAGCCACCACTGCAAAAAGCAATTGCTTTTTCACAAAAGTGCTTCAGGACTTCTCAAAGACTTATCACAGTTGTTATGTCTCCAGCCTTGCCTCACATTTGTTGACGTCTGATCTTGTAGAAACAATAAAAGCCGAACATTAACCACTCCACCACTTATCCCTTTCCCTTCTTTACATTATCACTGCTCAACTGTTGTGGAGATTTTTACCCCTGTGGTTTAAAACATCCCCATTTCTCAAAGCCAAATGATCACCTTGGAAGGTGATCTAAATACTTTTCTATCCAAACATCTTAAGGTGAGATGTCTCAACAATCCTACATTTCAGAAAACAAGAGTTTGTCATGCGATACCCCACACAAAAAACGATTCTGTATTTTGCAACACTGGCCTTTATGGCAGACCGACCTTCAACTAAAAGGAAGGGTTTGCTTTAGCTGCTTGGAAGCCACGTGTCTGTGTTCTGCTTTCCTGCAATAATTACATTGTGCAGATCTCGGTCAAAAGTGATTCCTGCGAGGTGTGGTGAGAGTCCATCTTTGGTGTCGCCTTGTGGTAAGAATACTGAATCATGAAAATACTCCACACCCACCTCTCTTTGGAGGTCATCGTTTGAGTCGGAAGGAAGCTTCAAAGATCATCTGGTCCAACTCCCCCGCGGATGAACAGCGACATCTACAGTTAGATCAGAGTGCTCAGAGCCCGGTCCTGTCTGGCTATGAATACCTCCAAGGAGGGGGGCATACACCACTTTCTGAGCAAACAGTTCCAGTACCTCACCAATCTTACTGTAAAAAACCCTTTCCCTTACATCCAATCTAAATCTCCCCTCTTTTAATTTGAAACCATTTCCCCTTGTCCTATCACAACAGATCCTGTTAAAGAGTCTTCCTTCTTTCTTACAGCCCCCCTTCATATACCGAAAGGCTGCTATCAGGTCATCCCGCAGCCTTCTCTTTCCAGGCTGCACAGCCCCAACTCTCTCAGCCTGTCCTCGTAGGAGCTGCCATCCACCAGCACTCCCAGGTCATTTCCAGCAGAGCTGGGCTCCATCCTTACATCCCCCAGCTTGTACTGATACTAGGGGTTGCCTTGACCTAGATACAGACCTTATACTTGGCTTTGTTAAACCTCACGAGGTTCTCCTGATCCCACTGCTCTCCCTGTATGTCATCCCATCCCCCATACACGTCAACTGCAGCACACAGCTTGGGGTCATCTGCAAACTTGAGGTCCATTTCAAGCACTTCTACTCTTTCCACACTGCAAAAAGGTCCTTGTCATTAAAAGCAAACAGCATCTGACATTTGGGCATTTGAGTCCCTTTGGCTTCCAGGAGATCACACTAAAACCTTAAGAATACTTCTTCTAGGTACAAGAGCCCAAAAAAACAAACTTCTGGGATTATTTTCTTCTCTTGTAAGGATGTAAGGACTAAATCTGAAGCGGAAACAAAGTAAATGAGTAATTCACAGAAGCTCAGCCTACACACCCCACATAGAGCTGGAGCTGGCCTTGATGATCCCTATGGGTACCTCCCAACAGAATCACAGAATCACAGAATGGCCAGGGTTGGAAGGGACCTCAAGGGTCATGAATCTCCAACCCCCCTGCCACCAACAGGGCCACCAACCTCCAAGGTAAATGCTAAACCAGGCTGCCCAGGGACCCATCCTACCTGGCCTTGAATACCTCCAAGGACGGGGCATCCACAACCTCTCTGGCCAGCCTGTTCCAGTACCTCGCCACTCTCTGGGTAAAGAACTTCCCCCTGATGTCCAACCTAAATCTCCCCTCCCTCAACTTAAAACCATTTCCCCTCGTCCTACACGTATCAACCCTTTCAAAGAGTTGATTCTCCTCCCCTCTGTAGGCTCCCTTTAGGTATTGAAAGGCTGCAATGAGGTCACCCCGCAGCCTTCTTTCCTCCAGGCTGAACAAGCCCAGCTCCCTCAGCCTGTCTTCGTAGCACAGGTGCTCCAGTCCCCTGATCATCCTAGTGGCCTTCCTCTGGACCCTCTCCAACAGCTCCCTGTCTTTCTTGTACCGCAGGCTCCACACTTGGACGCAGTATTCCAGATGGGGCCTCACAAGAGCAGAGTAGAGGGGGACAATCACCTCCCTGTCCCTGCTGGCCACCCCTCTTTTGATGGACCCGAGGATACCATTTGCCCTCTGAGCTGCAAGAGCTCACTGCTGGCTATATTAAGTTTTTCATCTATCAGGACCCCCAGGTCCTTCTCCACAGGGCTGCTTTCAAGGACCGCTCCTTCCAGCCTGTACGGATGCCTGGGATTCCTCCGGCCCAAGTGCAAAACTTTGCACTTTGCCATGTTGAACCTCATCAGGTTCACCCGGGCCCACCTTTCTAGCCTCTCAAGGTCCCTCTGAATGGCATCCCTTCCTTCAACCGTGTCGACCGCACCGCTCAGCTTGGTGTCATCAGCAAACTTGCTGAGGGTGCAATCGATTCCTACATCGATGTCATTGATAAAGATGTTGAAAAGCACCAGTCCCAAGACAGAGCCCTGGGGGACGCCGCTCGTTACTGGCCTCCACCTGGACATAGAGCCATTGATGACTACCCTCTGCCTGCGGCCTTTCAACCAGTTTCTTATTCATCGAGTGGTCTACCCATCAAATCCACATCCCTCCAGTTTGGAGATGAGGATGTGGTGGAGGACCATGTCAAAGGCCTTGCTCAAGCCCAGGTAAATGACATCGGTCACCTTTCCCTCATCCACCAGTGCCGTCACTCCATCATAGTGACCCTTCCTCCAGTCATCCGGGACCTCACCTGACAGCCATGACTGTTCAAATATGGCGGAGAGCAGCTCGGCAACCACCTCAGCCAGCTCGTTCAGCACCCTGGGATGCATGCCTGGGACACACTATGATTCCATGATTCTTCTCAGCCACAAGACGCAGGCACACAGCCTAAAGGAGGAAATCTCAACTTCTCCAGGCCACCTGAGATCCTTCGGGGCCTCCCTGATAAAAAGATCTGGAGCATGAGGACAAAAGCTATTTTTAGCGTTATTTCCATGGAGGATTGCCCCTGGACTCCTCCCGGAACCCTGTCAGGACCGTCTTCCCCCACAGGCAGCACGGAGGCGGCGGGTCCAACCCACACCTGCACCTCGCACCGCGCTGCCCTCAGGGAAACACTTCTCAAAGCCTTCTCTTGGGCTCGGTCCTCAACACCCTGTCAGCTTCCCCTCACACCCCCCTCTCCTTCACCCCGTGGACGCCAACTCGCTGCTTGATTCCACTTTTACACGCTCCCGGCAGAGCAACGCCCGAAGTTGTGCAAGAGGGAGAGGCGGGCGCAGAGGCGTAAAGCCCCAGCGCTGCCACCGCTCTCACCGCTGCGCCAAAGGGAGGGAAAGCACCCTGCGCGCGCCCCCCCCACCACAAGCACCGGAGCTGACTTTGCGCATGCGCAGAACCGCCGGGGGCCGCGGCCGCCCCGCCGAGAGGAGGGCGGGCGGCGGTGAGCGCGGGGTGGGGTGCCTCCAGCCCTGCTGCGTGGTTATTCTCTGATTTATATACGGCTGCGAGAGGAATCGGCTCGTGGCTTCTTCTCTTGCGGGGGCTTTCTCTTGTGGGGCTGTCCTCGCCTCAGAGAGGGCACCCCCCCTTCCCCCGCAGACTGAAGGGAGAGACGTTCCTGAGGGGAGAGCGGTCCTCCTTCCCACGCCGCTGTGGGACGGGGATCCCCGTGCCCGCTCCCCCCTCAGGCTGAGCCGAGCTGAGGGCAGAGACCTCGCAGCTGCAAGCAGGTGGGGAAAGAAGCCGCCTCCTACCTTGTAAGGCCAAGTGTTGCTATTTTCCCTCCCTCTTTCTTCCTTTCTCCCTGCAGGCAGTGAGGCTGGAGCGGAGCGAACTCCTTTTTCCAGTCACTCAGCGAGTGGGACTGTGGCCATGGCTGCGGGCGGCATCTGGACGTCGCTGGGGCTGATGGTGGCCGTCGTGGCAGCCGTGGGCCTGTGCCGGAGTTTGGCTCTTCGCCGCCTGTACAAACACCCAGATCTTTGCTCGTTGCTCCTGGAGCTGCTGAGCACCTTCCAGGTGTGCGCCTGCACCAACGAGCTCAGCCTGCTGGGCAACACGGAGCCCAGGCCGCACACCGCCCTCACCCTCACCTACGGCTTCACCGTCCTGCACGGCTTGACGCTGCCTGGCAGCACGTGCAACCCTTGTGGCACCCTGCAGCCCCTGTGGGGCGGACGGACCTCAGTCAGGGCGAAGGGACTGAAGATCGGAGCGCAGTTCGTCGCTGCGGTGTTGGCCAGGGTCTTTATGCACTTTATCTGGAGGCTGGAGATGGCGGAATCCCATTCGGGAGTGCTCACTCAGGGTTGTGGCAACCCCATGCAGACGACAGAGGTGCAGGCGTTCTGCATAGAGCTGCTGTTCTCTGTCGTTTTCCAGCTGACCATCCTGCAAGTGGAAAACATTAAGCCCAGCTACAGAGTCCACGCGGTTGCTCTCCTCATCACCATGCTGGTGTTTGCAGGTTAGTCCTTTTTTCACTGTTACTGCAATCAGGAAACTTAAATATCACAGGATCAAAGGGGTTGAAGATCATTTAGTCCAATTCTCCAATTAAAGCAGGAAAGCAAGACGCAAAATTTGTTTTCTTCAATTAGGAAAAAAGAAACATCATGGAAGCAGACTAAGGGTGCTGGTGGGTGGCAACTGGACGTGAGCCAGCACTGTGTCCTCACAGCCCAGAAAGCCAGCCAGTATCCAAAACAGTGTGGCCAGAGGGTGAGGGGATGATCCTGCCCCTCTACTCTGCGTTGATGTGGCCCCACCTGGAGTACTGCATCCAGATGTGGAGTCCTCGGTACAGGAGACACATGGAGCTGTTGGAGAGCATCCACAGAAGGGCCATGAAAATGAAGAGGACACGCTAAGAGAGCTGGGGCTGTGCAGCCGGGAGAAGAGGAGGCTGGGAGGTGACCTGATATGAAGGGGGATTGTAAGAAAGAAGGGGACAGAGCAGGTCTGTGGTGATAAGGCAAAGGGAAATGACTTCAAACTAAAAGAGGGGATATTTAGATTGGATATGAGGAAAAGGTTTTGTTATGATAGGAGTTGTGAGGCACTGGCACAGGTTACCCAGAGAGGTGGCTTGTGCCCCCTTCTTGGAGACATTCAAGGTCAGGCTGGAAAGGGCTTTGAGCTGTACGTGTCCCTCCTGACCACTGCAGGGGAGTTGGACTAGATAACCTTTACTGATCTCTTCCAGCTCAAACTGTGATTCTATGAAATGGTCCTAGAAATTCTGAATTCATTTGGAGTTTCTATTTAAAGTTTGGTTAGCTCCTGTGGTGTATGTTAAGGATGGAATGAGTTGTGCATGCAAAACATGTAATCTGCAAGTGCTCTGTGAAGCTCTTAACCCTTCTTAAAATATTTCAGTGAAGGTTTGTTTCGTAACTTGACATTATACAGTCTGAGGATTCCATGTGTACCACACTGCTCAGATTTTGAAGAGGCATTGCAGGACAGCAGCAGTCTGGATCAGGGAAAGATGCTGAGCGTGCAGGCCTGCAGAAGAGAGGTTCTGCATTAAAATAATGCATAATTCATATCTGTGCAGTGGTTAACTGTTAAAAAATATTAGAAGCAGGAATGGTTATTTGTAGAATGTGTGCACAGTTCAAAGTTGCAAAAAAAAAAAAAAAAAAGTTTGTTGCCTGTAGTATCATAGCACCTACAGATCTCATGTCCTTGCAATGCTCTCTGTGTCCCTGTCCTTACTTTTGCCTCTGCGTCACCTCCCAGAGCTGGGATTGTCCCTTGCACTGCTGATCAGGGCAAGGAACTCCTGTGGAGTCAGTGGGATTCTTTGTGTTCTCCCCAGTGAGGTGCCAGAATTGTGTCACTGGTCACTTGGGACTGCATTACAGGGAGATTCAGGGAAGCAGGTGCTGTGCTTTGGGCCATGGGGGGATGAGACAGAGGTGGTTATGGAGTTCCTCATGCCATCTATGGCTACAGCCTCCATAGAGGAAGTCATAGAATCACAGAATCGTTGGGTTGGAGGGGACTTCAAAGCCCACACAGTTTCACCTCTTGCCATGGGCTGGTTTCCCCCCACCAGTTCAGGCTGCCCAGGACCCAATCCAGCCTGGCCTTTGGCACCTCCAGAGATGGGGCACCCACAGCTCTCTGGACAGCAGTGCCAGGGCCTCGCTGCCCTCTGAGTAAAGAATTTCCACCTTAAATCTAACCTAATTTCCCCACTTTTAGCTTAAAGCCATTCCCCCTTTGTCCTGTCACTATCAGACCATGTAAAAAATGAGTCCACCTCCCACTGATAAGCTCCCTTCTAGTACTGGAGGGCTGCAATAAAGTCTCTCTAGCCTTTTCTTCTGCAGGCTGAACCCCCTCTGCTCTTTCAGTCTTTCTTCACAGGACAGGTGCTCCAGCCCTTTGTGCATCTTCATGGCCCACTGTTGATGCAGCTCAGGGAACTGATGGCTTTTAGGCTGCAGGCACACACTGCTGGCTCGTGTCCATCCAGCAGGACCCTCAACTCACCTAAAAAGTGAGCCATCTATGAGAGGAGATCACTGCCTTACCTACAGATGTCTGCAGTGTTGCTGACTTCTTTGCCCAAAGGTTGAACCAATACAGTAAGATAAAAAGCACACTCAAATTTTCAGATGTATTCATGGGGAAAAAAAAAAGAAAGGAAGCCTTGCTCATTATGCTTAGCTCAAGTGAGCTAATATCTGAAAGATTAAAACCCTGTGGAGAATTTCATTAATTAGCAACTTGAACTACTTTCTAAACTTAGTATTTGAATGTAGAAGCAGAGTGTAACTGCGTGTTAGCACACTAAGAACAGTCCTGAAATGGTAGGTGAAAGTGGAGCCAAGGGTTTTGCTACCTCTTCTCCAGGCACAGAAAGCTGGATTCCTGATTCTTAACATTCCTTTGCTGCTGAGCAAATATTCTTGTAAAATAATACGTGCCACACAGCTTTCTCTTAGCTAGCTCATACAAAGACTTCGTGCCCAGTGTTGTGGGCCAGGCTGGCTTCCTCTCTTGTTTCTTGCAGAAGGCTGATTATCCAGTGCAGTCCATCTGCAGAGATTGATTTCTAGGAAATACCAGATCTGCTGTGCCCTGGATGTTTTCCTTCCCACTATTTTAAAATCTATGAAGGCTGCTGTAAAGAAAAAAGTTCTTGTTCACTGCTCCAGGCTTCCCAGGGTTTGTGTTCTTTGCCATGCACTCAGGTTCAAAGGGGAACTGATAGGTGGCATCCTCCCCCTGCTGTGCTCTCCAAACTGTGATTTGAAGCCTCTTGAAGCAATGGAGGGCATAAATCCCAGTGTTCCTACTGCTGAGGTATTGCAGGCAGCGTGGGAGCCCGCTCGTGTGTATTGCTATGATGAAGTGAGAAGCTTGCACTGTAGCAGACCTTTTCAGTGGAAGGTTACCAGGTACACATAGGGCTCCTGATAGGTTCTCAGACAGTTCCTCCAGCCCCTTTCCCTCTGCTCACATACACACATAGATTCCCCTGGGTACACCCTGCTGTCCTGCACTTCAGAAGGCTGCTGATGGCACACACCTGAGAGACATCCACAACCTGTGTGGTGCATTCAGTGTCAGTGTGCAGCTCTGCGTGGCCCCAGCCACCATCTGTCCACCTCCTCTCTCCTGCATGATGTGCTGAGTGGGCTGTGCTTCATTACAGCTCACAGGTGCTGCTTTTTCCCTTTTCCAAGTTAGAAATAGCACACCATTTCTATGTATTTCTGTGCCAAATATGGGGCTTCGTGCTTTGCATTGACAGCTGCTGCCTCCACAGGATGATTGTGTTCACTCCAGATCGATTCCCCAGCTCTGCTAAGGAAATATTTCCTTTCCCCAGTTGGAGGAGCAGTGCTTTGAATGAATGAGCACCTAGAAAATGAGGCCTGCAGCAGGCCAGCCTCTGGTACCCATGCTTTGAAGGACAAATTCTTAGCTGGGCTGGATTGTTAGGAAATCTGTGCCTCTCCATTAACTGTGCATAAAGAAGTGGAGTGCTTCTTTAAGAGAAATGGCTCTTTCTTGCTCACTCAGCACCAAAAGGTTAGGCAGCCAGCACTGATTTAGGCAACCTGGTCCCAACATCATTTTCCCTACAAAAAACATCAGTTAATTTAGAATATTGTTTAGAATATTGTATGAATGATGATCCACCAAGACTTCTGTTGGAAAGATGCAGTGGTTTAGCTGGGACCTCTGAAAGGTGAATTAAACTTAGGGGAAAAAAACCTCCACGCTCATGGTTTCTTTTTATACTGATTGTGCCCTGAGGACGTGTACACTGCAGTCAGGCATGAATCAGAAATGTTACAAAATGCATCTCGTGTATTGTATCCCATTTCCATGCATGATTTATCTTCTACTGTGGGTCTAAAAGCTGTGTGGATGAGTGCTGTCTGAAAAGGGACTGCAAGAAGGAATATCTCTGGCTCTATGTCAGCTTTGATTTGGATGAAGTGTTAAAGCATAGCCATATTCTTATGGCTTATACCCATCTAAATGATGAACATGAAGGGCTTCAGAACATGAAAATGTCTTTTTTTTTTTTCCACAAGGGACTGAGTTAAATTGGTGGAAATAAGTAAGTGTTTGTATGTCACTGGGTACACGTGTAAGTTACTTTGAACACATCATGCAACTTAATCCAACAAATAACATCAGATTCTACAGTAAGTATTTTGAAAACTGCCAACTCTCCCTTTAGATTTCTATTTTCAGTTCAAAATATTTGGATTGCTTTTTGTTATTTTGTAACATTTTGTCTTGCACTGACATAGTTTTCAACACAACGCACATCAGGCCAAAACAAACCCTGTGATGCTGCAAATAGGAAGGTTTGTTTTGTTTTTCTTTTTTACTAAATAGGAGAAAGAGAAGATGATGCCTTTGAATATAAAAGAATGACTCAGAAGCTGAGGATGCAGGCCATACACAGATTGGTAAAGGACAAAGAATCACAGAATGGCCTGGGTTGCAAAGGACCACAATGCTCATCCAGTTCCACCCCCCTGCTGTGTGCAGGGTCACCAACCAGCAGCCCAGGCTGCCCAGAGCCACATCCAGCCTGGCCTTGAATGCCTGCAGGGATGGGGCATCCACAGCCTCCTTGGGCAACCTGTGCCAGTGCCTCACCACCCTCTGGGGGAAAAACTTCCTCCTCATATCTA
Organism: Centrocercus urophasianus; assembly: GCF_019232065.1. Taxonomy (NCBI): domain Eukaryota; kingdom Metazoa; phylum Chordata; class Aves; order Galliformes; family Phasianidae; genus Centrocercus; species Centrocercus urophasianus. The sequence goes on from NW_024885355.1 coordinate 1,089,687, forward strand.
ACCTAATATCTGGGTATTTACTTGGAGAAAATATTTCATTACTGAAAGACAAAACCCCCCTTTTTGAGTTCTGTTCTTAATTTACAGGCAGTATTACAATGAAGGCAGAATGGTCTGAAATTGCTGAGGTGCATCTGCATCTTATGTCCTGAGGTTGAAGTAACACACATGACATTTTCAAGTGACAAATGTTCAGGTGACGTTTTCAGTTCTAGATTTCATCCTAAAACCTTTCTGTACTGTAATAAAGGCCAGAGAAACACTGGGGAGCGCGTGGAGAAAGAGAACAACAAAGACCTTAGTGAAACTTTCCTGACAGATGAGGATTACAGCAACACAGTGTTTGTACACGGAGCAGTGTGAAAGCTCACACTGGTTAATTGGCCTAGGACAATCAAGAATAAAGTTAAAGAAACTAAATAGAAACCACGATGTACACAGACACAGTGACTGCAGTGTAGGATTGATAAAACAGATGTGGGGCAGTTAGTAAGAAAACAGAGGCAACTTCATTTACATCTGAAGACAGAGAAGGAAAGATGCTTCACTTCCTGCGTCGGTTAAACAAATACAGTAAAAAACTGCAGAAGAGTTCATCTGCTCAAATGGTTTCTGCTAATGTATTTCACTGCAAGGTATGCATTTCTTACAGTGTTGTGCACACGTGTTTCTGTATTTCATTTAGAATGAACATTAAGAAAGATTGTTTGACTTCATGTTGTTCCTGTTTCGTTTCAGGTGGAAATCTTACAGGAGCAATATTTAACCCAGCGTTGGCTTTTTCATTACATCCACATTGTTTCTATGACAGATTTCTTACTTATTCACTGGTATATTGGATAGCACCATGCTTAGGTAAGTTCATAATACTTCATGTATTTAAGAAAGTGTTACTCAGTATGTGATTGAAAAGAGTATTAAAAAGGAGAAGAGGCAACCTGAAAGTAATTCTTAGCCTGAAAAAGCTCAAGAGAGACAAACTGCTTAGCATTCAGTTCTTGTCTTACTTTGTATGCAAGAGGATGAGGATGATTAAATTAAAGATAAATCATATTAGGGCAATATGTTATCTCAGTTATCATCATCAAATGTCAAATCTTTTTCATCTCCATCGTGTCAAAGCTTTACATTTCCCACTTTATGTCTTTCTCCCAGTCACTGTTAGAAACATTCTGTTCTTAGTTCAAGAATAAGGAATACCCACGAGTCACTGGAGCTTTGCTAACTTACATTCTGATTCATCTGGTGCAGATGAAAATGCTTCATGCTGTTGATTGTTTACAGTTTCTCCCTCCAAATCTTGAGCTTAGAGAGTATATAAAGAGGCACTCAGCCAATCCCAAGTCCTTTTGTGACTGTTGATCCTATTAGAAGGAGCTATTGTGGTACTGAAAACAAGGTGAGTAGTAAAACATGGACAGAGAACATTGCAAAAGGCTTCAGTTGTAACAAATAACATGCACAGAGAGGGGAAAAAAGTTATTTTGAAGTGACTTTCAAAAATGGAGAAAGAATATTTGAATGAAGTCTTAACTAAAATGCAGGATTTCTTTTAAGTTTTTAAAAATTACACATCCAAACAGGATAACTGCACAACAGAATAAGCTTGACAACAGCTGTTCTAGTTAATACAGCTAAGGGAATGTCCTAGGCAGAGCTGGTGAACACCACCTGGTTCCTGGCAGAAGATGCACGAGAGCAGCTTAACATCAGCAAGACACAGAGAACACATACAGAAAATGTCAGATACTGTCTCCAGTTTATCAGGAGAAGGAACTCCAGACCAAGTAGCTCTAAGGATGTGAATCCTGGAGACAAAGCACTTGTTGTGAAGTGTCACTACTGCAGTAGAAGAGTTTGGTGCAGATGTCAGCCCTGTGGATTATCTGGAGAGCACGGCAGTCTCTCAGCAGTATCATATCATAGAATCATGGAATAGCCTGGGTTGAAAAGAACCACAATGATCATCTAGTTTCCATCCCCCTGCTACGTGCAGGGTTATCAACCACCAGATCAGGTATAAAACATGGATATTCATGGGTACATAGGCCTTATTTTACAAACCAACAATGTCAAGGTGCCTGAGGTGGAAGTGTAGAGATCTTTTTCAAAACTGAATTAATACTTGAGTGCAAATCTATAACTGTAGCATGAAATGTTAGATGTGAGGCATTTCACCTAACTTGAAATAACATTTTACTGGCACTTATTGAAAATAAGTAAATAATATAAATAACTCTTCCAGAACTGGGCCAAATGATAAGGTGATTAGGAAGGTACCTGTTAGGACAAGAAAATTCTTACTGAAAGGATTTCTACTACAAATCTTTCAAGAAGATAATGATGAGAGAAGGAATATTTTATATGTAGTTGCAAGGACTGCTTTCAGAATCCACATGTCTGTGGATAATCCCAGACTTCCTAGACACCCCCAGAGCCATCGTTATCTGCTCACCTGAGGTCTCACTTTTCTCAGTATCGGCATCTTAGATGGTGAAATTATTTTGTTGCTTAGGAAATTCTGTTAGGAGAATGCTGGGGGGTTTTGTGATGTGCCTCAATAATCAGCACGTGCAGAAACACAGAGTAGTGTGCCATGGAACTTCCAACTGCCTGTGCCAAGTGTAGTGTGATCTCATTTGTGAGCGTAGCAAATGCAGCGATGACCAGAGAGACCAGTCAGTGTCTGATGGATACCCAGAGCTACCAGCAAGCCAGTTCTGAACTTTTCATAGAAAGTAAACTTGGAACAAGAGGAAGATTATCACCTTCACAAGAAGAGGAGGAAACTGAAGTTTTCTAGTAGGATTATCGAATCAACTGGTGTCATAAGAGTCTTCAGTGAATATTATCTTAGAGTTATGAATTAAGAACTCATTTTTCAAGGCGTTTTCATTGAAGTTTCAGTGAAGGTGATTCTTCAGTAGCATTAAAGCAGCCAACAGTTGGAGTGAATATAGATGTCAGCAAATATTTATGACTTGAATAGGTACCATGAATGTAAAAGCTCTGGTGGAACAAAGGCAGTTGCTGTTTCACTGCCAGTGTAGTTCATGCCAGTTGTCCAGGCATGACTGCAGCACTAATGATGGTTGTGACTGAGTTAATGCTTCTCTTTCAGTATCAGGGAGATGGCAGGAAGAGCTGGTAGCAAGATATTGGGCATGAGAGCAATGAAATAAAGCTCTGCCCTGCTAGATTTGTAACACTGTAAGAGAAATGGTCACTGATCCTCATTTGGATTGGTTTTACCTGAAAGATTACTGCTGTTCTTTAAAAGAAAATGATTTCTTCAACATCAGATTAGAAAATAAATGCCACGAAAGTCACACTGGAGTAGATGTAAATGGAAGAGGTAAGCAAGGGTACAGGTAAAATTTTCACCTTTCTGCTGAGAGGATATTTGAGCTTCCAGCAGGTTCAGGATGCTTACATGTGAAATTTAAGTGAGAAAACAAGAATTTCAAGTCCATTTGCAGTGATACTTTGAGCACTCAGGGACACCAGTGACGCGGTGGGGTAGCATGCACAGCTGGAGCACGTTTCAGTGTATTCCAGAAATGTTCAGATGTTGTACTAAGGGCCATGGTTTAGTGGGGAAATATTGGTGGTGTGGGGACCGATGGACAGAATGATCTTGGAGGTCTTTTCCAACCTTGGTAATTCTGTGATTCATGGGCAGGGAAAGGAAGGAGGGAACTGTGCTCTATGCTAACAAGTTCCTTGACCACAGGAAAAGAACTTCAGTGCAACACCAGGGATGTGCCTGTCTGAGAGCTGCTGGATCTAGATTGGAGGGCAAGTAAGATTGGGATATCTTGGTGGAGGACTGTTGTAGACCATCTGGACAAGCATAGGTAGCAAAGGAGGCTTTCAGCAAACGAGAAGCAGAAATCTCCTCCCTGATTCCTGTACTCCCAGGAGTTTTCAGCTATGAAGGCATCACCTGAGAGAGCAAAATTCATGCATTTGAGTGAGTGCAATCCAGGAGGTGCCTAGAAAACTCATTTGAAGTTTTAATTCAAAAACACATGGGTCAATGAGTGATTTTTGCTCACAGATTGAGAAGAGCTGGTGGTAAATGTTGCAGTGTGGGCTGAAGTCCTCGCAAGAGTTCAGGGTTCAGAAGACTGGAAAGGTAAACAGCAGAGCAGTTTGGACTTCAGAACCAAATTGTGCTTAGATAGGGAATTGCTAGGTAGAATTCCCTGGGAAGCTGCCACAAAGGAAGAAGTTCCATGAAAAGGTGTTGTTTTTTTTTTCCAAAAAGCTTACTGAGAGCTTAGTAACATTCTGACTTGCAGGAAAAATCCATCAGTCAGCCTGAACATTTTGATGAAAAGCCTTTCCCTGTTGACAAGAAGTCTCACCATAAGCAAAGGAGAGCAGATAAGGTATAGAAACAGGGATAGGCAGCAAATGAAGCATACACAAACTTTGGAACAGAATCAGGAAGGTCAAAGCTCACTGAAATATGACTTTGCTGGAACTAAGATACAGCACAGATTTATCAAGGGCACAAATGTTTATTCTATCTGCAAGTAATACAAACTACACGATTTGGAGAAGTGGGATATTGCTACCTCCTTCTATTCAAATTGAGGCCCTGGAACGTGTTCAAAGGAGGGCAACAAAGCTGGTGAGGGGTCTGGAACACAGGGCTGATGAGGAGAGGCTGAAGGAGCTGGGAATGTTCAGCCTGGAGAAGAGGAGGCTCAGGGGAGACCTCATTGCTCTCTATAACTTCCTGAAGGGAGGTTGTAGTGAGCTGGGGGTCGGCCTCTGCTCTCGTGTCATCAGTGATAGGACCAGGGGGAATGGCTTCAAGCTGTGCCAGGGGAGATTCATGACATGAGGAAGTATTACTTTTCAGAAAGGGTGGTCAGGCACTGGAATGGACTGCCCAGGGAGGTGCTGGAGTCACCGACCCTGGGGGTGTTCAAGGAAAGGCTGGATGTTGTGTTGAGGGACATGGTTTAGTAGGAGCTATTGGGAATAGGTGAACGGTTGGACTGGATGAGCTTTTAGGTCTTTTCCAACCTTGGTGATTCTATGATTCTATGAAATGTAGAACATGTCTGAGCTGAAATCCCCTAATTCAAAATAGATCCCATGAAAGACAAGCAAAACAATAAAGGGCCTGGAGTAGCTGGTCACCAAGGGGATGCTGAGGAAACTGGTCTTAGTCTGACAAAGATGAAGAGCTGATTAATAGCTGTCAACAATTGTTTGAAGAGCAGTCACAAAGATGACAGATTAAATCTTCTCAGTATTGGCAGGCAGTTGTGGCTTCGGAGGTTCGGACATTGAAAAAGCCTTCAGGAGGAGTGCAGCAACATTAAAACAACCTTGGAGTTTTTCTGAACAAAACCACGCTGACCCAACACAGCCTAGACAACAACCCTGCACTCAGTGGGAGGTTACCAGGCAGCATTTCTAAGAAAAATAAAATAGAAGCTGTGGGTGAGGAATATTCTCCTTCAGAATCATCCTTTCTGAAGCAGAACATATTTTGTCAAGAGAGCTAGAAAGTAGTCAGTCTACTTTTCTGTACTTAGGTGCCTTACAAAGAACTGAAGTTCTCACTTTCACCAGCTTTCAGCTTCAGAATAAACCCTACATTGTGACCTTAAAAAACAAGCCAGTCAACTCGCCTTATCCTGTGTCCACACGTAGTGCCCACTGACTCAGCCTTCACCTGTCTGCTGAGATTGGGGCATTTGTATATTTGCATATCCTTGTCTGTCCTTATTGACCTGGAAAGGGGTCATGTACACTTTGACTTCACTTGGTCGAACTGTTCCATCTTTGGTTTATCATCCCAAGAAACACTGCTCTATCAGCTCCTAAGGATCACTGGTGTGGCTGATTGAAGCTTTCTTTGCAAACAAGTTTGTGTTTGCAGAAACTGTTCACTTTAGCACTTTCAGCTGAGAATTCCATTCTGCAGCAACCCTTATTTTATGTTGGATGATCAGATACTTCAACATAATGCTTATTTTCAGCAGCAGCTGAAAACAACTGTGAAGAACTACATCATCCTCAAAATGCATTTAAAGAAATGCTGGTTTTGTATTTTGTCTTTTCAGGTACAGTACTTGTGGCTTTTGTATGGAAATCCTTTCTTGGACACCAGAAGACATTAAAATCTGAATTATAGTAGAACTGCATTGAAGTATTTTCAAACAAGTTAACTTGCAGCCACCTCCAAATGAAATGAGGCTTTCAGAAAAAGCATTGACATCAACTTCCACACCTCCTTTCAATTGTATGCAGATTTCATGTATTGAAATTTCACTTACAGCTTTGTGTTCAAAACCTTCCTTTGTAACACTAGATCAGAGAATATCTACCAGCATTTCTGTTAAGCCATATGAATGCAAAAGACTGTTAGAACACTGAAACTTTGTCACTTTAGCCCTAAGTGCCATTTGCTGACCTGAATTACAGTGGCATATAAAACTTTAGATAAATTCCAGACCTTTCGGGGTTTGATTTTATTGGATTTCTTCGTGTAGACAGCAGCTGCAGAAACAAAACTGAAGATTTCCCTCTGTAGCGACCTCAGCAGTCCTTTTCAAGCCACATACAAACCTCCAAGAGGAAAACAGGTTGATTTGTTGTCTGATCCCTGGAAGAACTGACACAGCTCTATTCTAGAGGTGACCTACAGCAAAAGTACAAACCTGTAGGACCAGCAGTGTTTTAATAGTGAAGTGCAGGTAAGTAACCCTCCCCTTCCTTCCAGGAAGGTTCTGCCCCACCCTGTCTCACTGCAGTCTATTGAATGTTTACCTTGATTGGGAAGAGCAATAATAAAGCAGCAAGTTCTGTAGTCACACAGCTAAAAGCTCATTTTAAGTAAATAAAAGTACTTTATCCCAAATAGTCTTTTGCACAGACAGAAACAGATACAATGCATAGGGCTGAATCACATGGAATTTGATGCATCCTTGATGTTATGCGACCCTGACCAGATGTTCTTGAAATAAATGTATTTGCAATATAGTAAGGTAATAAAAGGACTAAAACCAGGAAAGCTGACAGCTGAACTGGGCAAACACATCCTTTGTAGCTGAAGAACACCAGTAGTACCAGCCTTCAAGCTCTCTTCCAGTGTGAAGCTTCTTCTGGATGTTTCATTTTTGTAAGCAACACATCAAAACACATTTCAAATGTAAGATCAAGTAGTTCTGAGAGGCAAGATGGTCAACAAGTTGTACAAAGATTCCAGTTCCAGGCTCCTCTGCTCTCTGTTTTAGGGATATTTTTTTTCAGGCTTTGAGTATGGTGAACAAAGGGGAACAGAGGGAAGCAGATGAGGTATTTGCACTGCAATTGTGAACCAAGTCTCCAGCAGCTACTGCTGTCAGGTATCTTTTTTGCAAGAGTTTAAGTAGTTTCATTTCATACTTCTTGCAATAACATTTCTCCTGGATTTTCCAAGGTTCATTCAGTTTATATTACGAAATTAACTATATGGACACTGATGATCAACTATATGGACCTTCTGTTCTTTCATTTAAGAGCAATAGAAGGAAGAAATGCCTGCTAAATACAGCAAAATGGCATTGAACTGTGGAGTTATCTTTCAGAGCTCTTTACCACTGCTTACTAAAGGAAACTTCTCTTGGCAAGAAGCTGTACAGCAAACAGCCCACCCCAGGCTGAGCCTGCTGACGCTCCATCTTTCAGCCATTCTTACATTCATCCATTTCTTTACAACAACTGTAAAGGGCTGCTAGAACAGAACCAAACCAATGCACATTACCTTTAATTGAAAACCACATACTGCTTCTAAAGCAGACGTTGGTAGGCTCCTACCTATCACTTTCTTGCTTTACTGTTTATCCCTTTTACCTACTTCAAGATGATCCATACTTTGTATGTTTTGTTTCTCCGCACTGGATTTGCCTTTGCTGTTGTACTTCAGCCCAGTTTGTAGCTTCATTTCTTAAGGAAATGAGCCTTACACCATGAATTCATCTGCATGTCTCCTTTGAGCTCATGAGGCCCATAGGATAAAGCTCTCAGAAGTAAACTCCAAGGAGTATAAAAGTTAAGTGAGAAGGAAAGAGAAAGCACTGATACAGACTTAGAGGAAGCCAAATTCTATCAGATTAGAGTCCCTACTACCACACCATTTTTGAAGGCCTGCAGTCAAAGTCCATCTGTACATCTATTATTCTGGCATAGCATATAGTTTAAAAATAAGTTTTGTATTTATCTGGGCACTGGAATATTTTAAGTCATATATATAAGTAATGCATATCTACTCCTGTATATGAAGGTGCCAGTAAGGCAGTGTGATTAGGAGAACCCAGGTAGGGCCTACATGTACCTTATGTAACCTTTTTACTTCAGCCATGATTGTTGGACTTGATGATCTTTAAGGTCTTTTCCAACCTGTGTAATTCTGTTCTATGATTTAATCCCAGAGCTAAGCTGATGTTGGTCTCTGTCTCAGTCAACAGTTTTTCTTCTCTAAAAGTCAGTCAGACAGCTGCTTGGCCTCACTGCTCCAGTGCACTTAGCTCATCACTGGGAGGCTCAGCAAAGAACAAAAAATTAAGTGTTAACTGCACAGAACTTTCATTTCCCTGTCAGGTCAGAGTAGAACAGTAGAAAGTGGTAGATGGTATTTCTGCTGCTTCTGTGGATCCCATCCACTGTTGTAACCCAAAGTACAGAGTACAGGTTGCATGCAACAGTGCTGATGACTTTAAAGCTCTGCCACTCCACGCTGGCTCTACAGGATTGTGACTGTTTACTTTGTCCTCAGACAACTTATCTGGACTGCGCAGTCCGAACTGATGAACTGCTCACTGCCAGAAGTTCAAGGTATGCCTTGAGTGTTGGAACACACTACAAAGTATTAAAGTCTGCAGAACATTTGTTCCTCCACTTTTTAAGCAGGAGTATCTGCAGAAGAATCATACAATGGCTTGGACTGGAAGGGACCTCAAGGATTAAGCTCCAACCCCTCTGCCACAGGAAGGACCCCCAGTCTCCACATTTAATACTGGACCAGGCTGGCCAGGGCCCCATCCAACCTGGGCTTGAACACCTCCAGGGATGGATGGGGCATCCACAACAGAATCACAGAATTGTAGGGGTTGGAAGGGACCTCCAGAGATCATCGAGTCCAACCCCCCTGTCAAAGCAGGTTCCCTACACCAGGTCACACAAGTAGGTGCCCAGGTGGGTCTTGAATATCTCCAGAGGAGGAGACTCCACAGCCTCTCTGGGCAGCTGTTCCAGCACCTCACCACTCTCCTAGTAAAGAGCTTCCCCCTGACATCCAACCTAAATCTTCCCTCCTTCAACTTAAAACCATTCCCCATCGTCCTGAGCATGTTTATAAACAGAAATGTGCCAACACCCACATTGTACCAGTCCACATGCAGGCTGTGCAATGTAGAAATGTAAGAATGTCCATAATTCCAAGTATTAGCTTACAGATTTTCTGCATGTTCACTGTGCTCAATTTCAAAACTGACCACAGAGTTTCACGAAGAACGTCTTGTTGTCTGACATGCTGAATACTTGTTAGTCGGCAACAGAGCTCACTTTTTAACTATCTCAAATTGAAGTAATCAGCAAATATTCAGAGTGGTTCTCGTTTTCACATAGCTTGAAACCAAACCCAACATACCAGGCCGGACAGCACTGCTTTGTGACACTCCGAGAGCACAGGACAGGGAAGGAAAACTCTTCATTTACCAACTTCATTATGTTGAAAAAAAATTTTCAAGTCAGTCAGCTTCAAATCAAAACGGACAACATTTAGTATCAAACTTCCAGGGGGAAAAAAAACAACAATAAATTTGCTGCCATTGCTCCAGCACGAAAACATCACCAAGCAGAGAGAAGTGAAACGATAGAAGCAGAACAAACCTCTCAGCACTGTAGAGACATTTGGCCCTGATATTCTCACATGTGGGTAAACACTGGAAATGGCTTCACTGATTTTTTTTTAATTATTCTTTTAGAGAGTGCTAACAAGCCAATGGATGCCAGTGTCAGAGCTGCTAGAAGCTTGCTGACGTAAAGGACTGAGAATGGCAATGCAGAGTTGACTGTGAGATACAAAAATCTTAAGTTTATTTAACAATGTTGTTAACATTTAATACAAAGACAAAACAGTTCTCATTTGAAGGACTCGAGAGATTTCATTCCATCTCCATTCTGCTACCCAAACTTTGCTCCCAGAGAATTCAGAGGGACAGCAGCAAACCAACAAAAGCAATTACTTGAGGGGCATTACCTTTAGCTTTGCTTTTAATTCATGGCTGACCTTATTTCCTTCCAGTTTCACATGGTAACACTGCCATTCTATTCCACTTACTCAAAGGTACAAAAATATGGAGAATTCCAGGACAAACTACAATTCTGTTCTACTTACACTCTTCTTTCTGAAGTCCCAGAATTCCTACAAAGGCTTCTTCCAAATGACCCCTGGTTAGCCCCAATCAAGGGTTAGATGGGAGAGAATTCATTTGTTTTGCTTTTTTTTTTGTTTTAAATAACCCCATAGTGGTCACAAATGTCAAACCCTTTTTAAACATATATAAAAGCATTTATAGACCTTGATGTCTGAGCTTGAGTCATTAAAGATTAACTGCCAACAGTCACTGCAACGCCTTCAGTTCTACAGCTTACTCTGGAAGTGCCACAAGAAGAATCTGAAAGATACAAGACACCAAAGTTTACATCATTGGCATTAAAAGAAGAGATCAGTAATCTTTACATAGAGTAGCAACTATCCATTGGTCACAGCCACAGACAGCACTTCACATCAAATGCATTCCTTTTTGGAACGGCTGGGCATCATCTTTGCCTTTGACAGCAGATCTGAACTCAGACCAACTGAGAACAGCGAGCACTTGGGGTCAGCTGCTGTGTGCCTGAGCCTGGGAAGCCCCCTCCCAGCACACAGACACAGCACTGCTCAGAACAGCCTCGTGATGTGACAGACAAAACAGCTCTTGTTACATGAGCTCTGCCCGTGTCTCGCATCAGCAAGTCTTCCAGGAGCTTCTGCAGGCAGCTGCCACATCTCATTTGGGTAACGAGCAGCGACGTGCACCAGCAGCACCCCACAAGGACACTGCTCTCTGAAGGACCACCAGCAGGATGTCCTTGCCAATTGTTGCTGCAGTTCAGGAAGCTGAAAGGACCGAGCTGCTCCACAGATTACTGAGAGTAACAGCAGACTCTTTGCCCTTGTTTTCAGGACGTGGAAGCGAGCAGCCTTCATGCTCAGGCTTGTTAGGATGATGAGCACAGGCCTAGAGCTGTTCCTACGTCACACCTTCTGTTAGTTCTTGCTGCAGTACAGCCTACAGTTTCGAGCTTCCTTAAATTACACTGACTCAGGGAGGTGGATGGTTGCATTTAAAAGCTTCTTCAGCTCCTGAGCTGCTGCCTCGGTGTAACACCTGATGCAGCACGTGCAGATCTCCTGATCCATCCTGATGGGGATCAGCTCCATCCTGAGGTCAGCAGCAGCTTAGTAGCAAGCCAAAGAACTCTACCCATCCACTTCTGGCAGTACTGATCTCCTGCAGCCAGCCACCTCCCAGGGTGAGCAGCAGGGAGAATCCCACCGCCCACAGCTGCTTCTGACAGTGCACTGTGTGTTCTGCTAGGAGACCAATCCAAACCACTTCCACCTGCATTGTCAGGCTCCCTAGAGATCTGCTCCCAGCCAGAACCCTGAACCTGCTTAACTTAAAACCAGCACAACAAGCACTCAGATCTGAATTTAAAACAGATGGGTATTCTTATTTTTAGCTTGAAAAACCATGGGCAGAAATAATCTTGGAGACAGCCATCAGAGCCAAGCTTTTCATTCAGAATCCAGGAGTTGCAACAACCGCAGCTGAAGAGTTTTCTTAATTTCATAACCTTACTTCATATCAAATAAGGCAGCTGCTCAGACGTAGGGCAACCAGAACCTAGACTTCATTTGGAAGAGCTCCTACACCAAATAATAAATACTAATTGAAGACCAATGGCAGCGCCTGAGATTAAGTGGGTACTCGGAGCCTTTCAGAACCTCAGGAGTCCAGCAACAAATTAAAATAAGGAACGTAAGAGGGGAGTAGATGCACAGAGTCTCTCCATAACAGCCTTTTTCAGAGCTGCAGACTCTTCCTCAGTACCACTATAATCTCCAACTACTTCTGACCCGTTTTCACTGACTTTTTTCAGCTTTCTTCCTATTTCTGCCCTTTTCTCCTCTGCCCCATTCCTCTTCCCCTCAGCTTTTCGCAGTCTGCTCCACAAGTTCTTTCTCTGGCATTTCAAGTGGGACAATGCAGCACTGCTGGAGGAGGGGTAAGATCACATCCCCACTGGGCTCTGCACTCCCCAGATAAGTTGCTTTTCCTCTCCCATCCAGCACTAGCCAGGAAACAAACTCTGTAATGCCACAAGAGGAGTGATGCAGTACAAGTGCTGGTAGGCAAGAGGGCACAGCAACACCTAAGTAGGGTGCTTGATTCTCCATAGTGCACTTTTGACCACAGTGCCACCCAGGGGGCTTGACAGGTTCAATCAGGAAGAGTTCCTGCTCCACTTAGAGTGAAAGAAGAGATGGACTTGTGGTGCTATGGATCATTCTGGCCCCTTGAAAGCCCTGGGAAGTCTCAGACACTAAGGGTGAAATGATGGATACTGAGGACAGTAACTTCCTAGTACTGCCTCCAAAATTCATATATCAGCATCCAAAAACATTCAAGATGAGACAAATTTTAACCTACTGAAGAGTTGACTCATCTTCCAGACACGCATTCCCATACAGGGTGATGTTTATACAGTCAGTTTTGGACACCTGTGTGACAGATCACTGAGCATCTTTCCCATACCTGCAACAACTACAGCGACCTTTTCCTTCTCTATGTCACCATCCTTCTGATACCACAAGGCATTTCCTGCAGATCTGCAGTCACTTCCTTTACAAATTAGAGATGAAACGCTCTGCAAGACTGAAAAGCTTTGCTGTCAGAAGACAGAAGAACTTACAGCAGCATACGTCCTCCTCAGTGATCAACTTCTGCATCTTCAAATTGCCCTGCAACTGTTGGTGCAATGTCCACCTCCATCCCATCTGGAAAAACAACACAGAACAGCCAAGGCTACACAAAATGCAGGCAGGACAGCAGGTGTTACCACGCAGAAGAGAGCGAGTGCCCTCTGCTGACAAGAGATGATCAGAGCAGGAAACGCCTCCATTGAACTTCAGAAAGTGGCCTAAGACACTGATGTGCTCACAAGCCCATGGCCTCACTTCAGGTGTACCTGTAGGTTCCTTTAAGATGTCACCACTTCCTGCAACCTCGAGTCATTCTATCCTATTAAAGGACTTCAGCATCAGACTTAAAATAATTTTTAAATTAAAGTTCCGTGTTACGAATGTGATCCCTTTAAATAGCTTCAGTTAGGCTCAAGCAGAAAGAGACCAGATTTCATTCTGAAACTGCCTTCAGCAGCCAGCAAGTCGAGAAAAAGGAAAACTGCCCTGTGTTAGATAGCAGGTCTGGAACTGAGCAGCCCTGGGGATACAAATAAGCACAGAAAACCACGCAGCGGTACCGCAGCAAAGAAGATCAGGATGGCTCATCAAACTTACCCAGATGGCTCAAAGATAAATGACATAAAAGACTGATGTTCACTTCTATTTTAATTCTCACATGCCATTAACACTGTCAACTGAAAGCAGGGCACAGTGTTGGCAAACAGTTGTGTGCATTTCCATACGTCAGCTCTGACCGGTGAGGAACGTGCAGCAGCTTGTTTCATAAAGGAATTTGAGAATAGCTTTTAAGATTGCCAAAAAATTCATCAGCTAATGTTTGCAACACCATTTTCAGTTGATAGAAATACATTACCAGCCAATTTTCAAATGGCACGTATCGAGTTGTGATCAGAAAATCAACTCATGTCTCTTTACCAGAGTTCCCTAAGGCCTCTCTTACCAGAGCACAAGATCCTTTGCTTCAAACCACACCACATTCGTGCCGTGGCTTTTTGGCAGCACGCACACTTGTGAACAATTGCCAAGGATGGAGTACAGGAAGAGCAAAATTACATCAAAAATCCCTGATGAACACCTTGACAGCTCACTGAGAATTGCAACCATTGCTGGCGAATGAGCCTGATGCATTAGTTTCACAAAAACAAGGTCTGATATGTCACTAGTTTTATGTTTTTCTTGTTTTTCTTAATGTTTTAAGAAAAATATTATCTAAGTAACAAAACACTTGAATTTTTATTAATGATGTTGTGCATATTACGAGAGCTGCTCCAAAAGGAATGCCTCCTCTTGTACTCTGTTGGCCCACAGTGTCAGAGGTGCACGGTGGTGGTGTGGTGAGGCAGCAGAGGTTGAACCTTCCCACAGATGTTCCATTATATTTTGCTGCATTGCAACAGATGGCAGCAGAGGGGCAGCGTGACAGAGTGGCACGTGACACAGCAGTGCATATGAAGCAAAGGTGACACCGAATTCCTCCATGCAGAAGAAATGGCACCCACTGACAACCTTTACCACAGCAACCCTCACTGCCCACAACCCATCACAGGCAACGTACTGCATGCAGAACCACTGCCGTTTTTACAACCCATGGCTGTGAAAAATAAAACCATACATCCAGTATGGTTTGCCATCACCCACAGCACAGTAGTCGCTCAGTCCTGGTGTTCACGGACACCAGAGTGGAGAACCACTGCTCTCATGCATTCTTTAGGAAGAGAAAAGAGCATCTTACCTTCAAACTCCCTTATGGAGTCTTCTGTTCTCACCCCGGCCATGTTGTACTGACTGCTGACAGACTGGGCCAACATGCCCTCTAACCTCTCCAGTGTGGCCTGACCTTCTGCCGTTAGATGCGACAGTCCTTCCTCATACGTGTAAAAGCTGGGGATGTCGCCCTGTTCCAGCTCTGCAGGACAAAGGCACGTTTATCAGACCTACACTGAGGAGTCTGGCTCAGAAGGACAACACACACTCGTGCCAGGATGTTCACTGCAAACAGCTTATGAGAATCAGAACATTTTTTGCTGAATTCCAGCGACAGGCCACACTTGGTTAGAGATCTGTGGATTTCCGTGTTTTATACTGTGCCTGTTGCACAAGAAATGCTTGGGCAACATGAGTAATACACAGAGAACAACTTAAAGAGATCAAAACATACTCCTAACAGCACACAAGTTGTACCAGGTACCCAAGGTATCTGGAAAGAAACAACTCTTACGAACCGCGGGCCTCAACATCGTACTCATCGCCTTCGTAGTCATTGTCTGAATCCTCATCTTCTGGGTCTGGGTGCAGAGCTTGGCATTCACACATTGCTGAAAACATGGCTTCCACTGTATGAACAAAACAGAATCATCTCAGCAAGCAGCCCAAAAGAAAGACACCAGTAGTTACCTTCTAGTGCTTTCAGTTGGCTGCTGTGAAGCACAAGTGCTCAGTAGGGCTGGCACCTCTCAACTGAGGAGCGGGGAACCTGCAGCTCCACCCAGCAGCTGGCAGCACAGCTGGACTTCCAGGAACCACACCTGCAGAATCAGGCTCCCACCTCAGCTAGGAAGTGGCAACTTCAGCTAAGATGCTGCTAGAAGCAGCTTCTTACACTGCATTTTAATATTTGCTCTGATGCATGGGTTGAAAATCAGAAGTCTGATCTGACATTAGGGCCTGGCACACTCCAAAGTTATGAAGGCACAACAGCTGGTGACCAGACGTGACATGACCAGATTCTGAAAACATAAGATACTAGAGGCAGCAGTACCAAAAACACATCAAGGCAGTCAGTTACAGAGATTCAGAGAAAAACCTTCTTTGTTTTTCCATTAATACCCCACGGGCAGCAGCAAGAAATTCTGGAATGAGTGATGAGACTTTTATTTCAACAGAATGGCCACTGAGCTCACACTCATCATCCAACAAGCCAGCAGCCAGGCCAGAGAAAAAGAAAACTTCCTAGATGCAGCCTGGTGCTCCATGCATGCTTGCACCATGTCACTGACAACAAAGGCTCAGCAGAGGCAACGGCAACAACTCAGCCTCTGGTTACCCTCCTCAGGATCCCCTGCAGCAGCTAATGCATCACATTCCTAAAACGTGGATCCAACTGAAAGTCCCCACAAGACAAGATATGATTGGCTCCCAGTGGCAGCATCCAACATCAGACACAGTGCTAAGCAGACACTGCAGGACGTGCCGTTCACAGCGGGTGCAGCACAGCTTCCCTTCACTTACGGGCCGATTTGTCGCCGGGTACGAATCTGAATTCTGCAATTGGTTCGACGTCGTCATCGCTGTCTTCCTCCTCCCCTTCAGCCATGGGGGCCTCCTTCGTCTCCTCCTCTTCAGGATTAAAGAGAAAAATGTTTATTTTGTTCAAAAAAAGACAGGTTTTGCCTTTAGAATCATAAGCAAATCAGGAAGCTGGGCACAGTCTGCGACAAACCCGCTCCCATCCATGCTGGATACAATACATACAACAAGGTGCTCTCACAGCAGCCTGGAAAAACTTGCAATGCACACAAGAACTCTGTTTTCAATTTGAGGAGCCAGGTTTTCTACAGTGTTCACGTAATCCAGAATCTTTATTGCTTACCTGCAGAGAGGTTGAGGTACATATAAAATCAGTAACTTCTTAAAAGTCTCAGATATCAGGGAACCCTTGCGCTGCTGCCATGAGATCAGCCCATTTCCAGTCTGGCCTCTCACAGAGGACTGACACTGACAGAAGGCCACACTCAATTTCTCGTGTTCTTAGCAAACCAGCAAGGCAATGAAGCAGAAAGTCTCCTCACAGCCCAAGTCAGCTGCGGGTGAAACCTTGCTTCCTGATTTCTGTGCACCACATATTTGAATAACTGAGCAAAAAACACGACGTTCTACTTTCTGTAAAAACAAAATCCACGCAGAATACAGCTTGCAGCTCATCCCTTTGTGGCTGGGGAGGTTGAACCGACAGCCTCAGAACTGCGTGGTTACTTTCTACAGAACGAGAGGACTACAGTAAGGCTGTTCCACAAAGAGTGCCTTTCATTACAAAGAGAACTGGCAACACGAAGAACATGAAGAAGCCAAGAAGCTGCCAGCCTGCTACCCCAAACAATGCAGTGTCCAAGGAATTCACCCAATCCCTTTGGAACTGAGCTCCCCAGGCTCAGCTTGCTGCTGCTGCTGCTACGTCCAGCTCTTTGTTTTCAACCAAGTCAACCCCTGCCTGCCTTCTTCTAAGGCTGAGGATGAGGCAAATATACACAAAGAGCATTACAAAAACATCCGAGGACGAACAGGACGTACCCTGCCTGACTGAAATCAAGACTCCTGCAGCCTACAAAGCAGAGACATTTCCATATAACACTACTCAGCAGTTAAAATCCACAGGCCAGGGGCAGACATGAGAGCTGAACCCTCAGACTCACCCTAGCTGGGCACCTACCGTGGCCAGAATTCTTTCATGTGTCAATCTATTGAGGTTTTACTGAGGTTTTAGGAGCTATCACAGGAAAGATGACATGTTTCCAAGCACCACTGTAACAATTAGAAGCTGGAAATAACATCTTTCTTCAGGCCTGCTCAAGACTTAGCACTCATTGCTCTTCAAACGATACAGCAGAGTTGATGAGACTTAAAAACATTAAAGGGTCTGGCAGAACTGGGAATGCTATGAATATCTATTAAGCTTAATAACATGAATTATTGTCTTTCTTGTTTAATGAAAAAATAAAAGCAAGATGTAGGAGAGAGTAGAAGTCAGGCTTCCAGGCTAATGGGAAACAGCAGGAACTCAGGAAGCCTGAGCAGAGGGTGGAAACATTAGCAGAAATTTAATGAAGCAAAAATGATGCGTAAGCACAGGAATCACAGGGAGGCTGCAGCAGAACAGAGTGGTTTGAAATGGCTTTAAGAAAGGAGAGAACCTGCTTCAGTGGCTCTGGCTGTACCCATTCACGTGCTGGGATACCAAAGAACACTGACATAAACAAGGGTAAAACTTCAATGCCACAATAATGATCTCCCAGTTCTTACAAAAAAAGGAAAAGATATCGCTTGAATTAAGAGCTTAAGCTTTAAAAACTAGAATTTGTTCCCTTTTTGAGGAAGGGATCGCAGTGGTGGGGCTTACCTTCAAACCTGGCATTCACCATGACGTACAGGTGCTCCCAGGGGTACGCATTCAGGTCCCTGGAGACAGCATGTAAGCTGATGGTGGGATAATCCAAGGAGAAGCCAACTCCTGAGTTTTCCAGCCATGACAGACGGCTAAAAAAGAGGGAAAAAAAAAGAAAAAAATAGGAAAAAAAACCCACCAACAGAAGTTAGAAATCAAGAGAAGAATAAAAGGACCCGACTCACACCTGTAGGAAACCAAACCAAACCCAAAAAGTGAGACGTTCTGGGGAATTACTGAGCTAATGAGCAATCCCTGAACTGCCTCAGCACAGCCTTGCCACAGCCTATCTTAAAGCTGAAGGGAAAGGCCATCTTTCCTCACGAAACGTGAACCTGAGCACCTCAAGCACATCTCAGCTTCACCCCATTTGGATGGAAGACTGAATTTCTCTCCTTACTTCGTCATTTCCCACTCTCTGTAGATATCCACCATACCAAAGACGACTACAGAGATGCCAGAGCATCGTTTGCTGCTCCAATTACCAAACGTTCTCAAATCTCAGTCCTCAAATGCTCAGTATTTTGGCACCGCTCTCAGACAGCGGGTTTGGATTTTGGGCAGTGCTGTGTGGAGCCAGGGCTTGGGCTCAGTAATTCTCGTGGGACCTTTCCAACTCCTTCCAACGCCCCATATTCTGCGATTCCGTGAGAGCAAACAGAAACACTGAGCAGCAGAAATCAAGGACAACATCAGTGAAAAGGTCCCAGACTGTTCCTGGAGAAAACCTCCGTCTGAGAGCGGTGTCCCAGTGCTTCCCTCCATCACTCAGGGCACTCATTGCCCTGGGCAGCCTGCTCCACGTTCACTGCCCTCAGGGGCACAGCCTTTTCCTCACAGCCCCCTGACCCTCCCTGGATGCAGCTCAGTGATTTCACCATTCACAGATACCCCAAACTAACTGTGTTTGGCAGCTGCTTGATCTTTGTGACATCTACTGAAATCAAGTTAGAAGGAAACTCAGCACCATACCCAACAAGAGCAGATGCTGTGCAAACAGAAGCCATCGTATCTGCAATCAAGCAGCTCAACAAAACAGTCACAGAATCACAGAATGGCCTGGGTTGAAAAGGACCACAATGATCATCCAGTTTCAACCCCCCTGCTATGTGCACCACCAGCCCAGGCTGCCCAGAGCCACATCCAGCCTGGCCTTGAATGCCTGCAGGGATGGGGCATCCACAGCCTCCTTGGGCAACCTGTTCCAGTGCCTCACCACCCTCAGTGTGAAAAACTTCCCCCTAATATCCAACCTAAACCTCCCCTGTCGCAGTTTAAAACCATTCCCTCTTGTCCTATCACCATGCACCCTCATAAACAGCCATTAAAATTGAAATTCCAGACAGATTCCCCTTCAGCAGGGATAAAACAGCACTAACAACTTCCAGTGGCTTGAAAGTCCTCAAATAACACTAACCACTTCAGGAACGTCTCAGTCTGAAAGCAGTGTGACAACTCATTTCTCTGTGCTGCAGAAATGCATTCAATTTACAGAATCACAGAATGGCCAGGGTTGGAAGGGATCTCAAGGATCATGAAGCTCCAACCCCCTGCCACATGCAGGGCCACCAACCTCCACATTTCATACCAGCCCAGGCTGCCCAGGGCCCCATCCAACCTGGCCTTGAACATCCAGGGATGGACGGGGCATCACAACCTCTCTGGGCAGCTGTTCCAGCACCTCACCACTCTCTCTGTAAAGAACTTCCCCCTGACATCCAGCCTAAATCTTCCCTCCTTCAACTTCAGACCATTTTCCCTTGTCCTGCTGTTATCAACCCTCCCAAAGAGTTGGTTCCCCTCCTGTTTGTAGGCTCCCTTTAGGTACTGAAAGGCTGCAGTGAGGTCACCCCACAGCCTTCTTTTCTCCAGGCTGAACGAGCCCAGCTCCCTCAGCCTGTCTTCGTAGCAGTGCTCCAGTCCCCTGATCCTCTTTGTGGCTCTCCTCTGGACCCTCTCCAACAGCTCCCTGTCTTCTTTGTACTGGCGACCCCAGACCTGGATGCAGTATTCCAGATGGGGCCTCACAAGAACAGAGTAGTGAGGGTCAACCACCTCCCCGTCCCTGCTGGCCACCCCTCTTCTGATGGAGCCCAGGATACCATTTGCCTTCCAAGCCACAAGGGCTCACTGCTGGCTCATGTTAAGCTTTTCCTCTATCAAGACCCCCAGGTCCTTCTCCGCAGGGCTGCTCTCAAGGACTGCTCCTTCCAGTCTGTATGGACGCCTGGGATTCCTCCGGCCCAAGTCACAAGCTGCATTTTGCTGTGTTGAACCTCATCAGATTCATCCAGGCCCACCTTTCCAGCCTGTCAAGGTCCCTCTGTATGGCATCCCTTCCTTCCACCGTGTCAACTGCACCACATTTAGGGCACTTTTCAAAGAGTACGGAAAGCTGTATTGCCTTAATGAACAAGCTGGGGTTCCGAACTTCTAAAGAAGTCATAAATGGAATCATAGAACGGCTTGGCTTAGAAGGGACCTTAAAGCCCACCCAGCCACCCCTCACCAGCTCAGGCTGCCCAGGGCCCATCCAGCCTGGCCTTGGGCACCTCCAGGGCTGGGGCACCCCCAGCTCTCTGGGCAGCAGTTCCAGGGCATCACCAAGCTCTGAGTAAAGAGCTTCTACCTAACACCTAACCTGAATTTCCCCTCTTTTAGTTGAAAACCGATAACTGAAGCGCTCAGACAGCATCTCAGTTATCGCCTTTTGGAACACGTTAACCAACGCCTGGTGACCACGTGCAGCACCCACAGAATTAAGTTAACACAAGAGAAGCGGCTGAGGGCCCTCGGTTCGTTCGGCCATGAGCAGAGCGGGCTGAGCCAGGCGGCTGCGGCTCCTCACAGCGCGAGGAAGGGCAGCGCTGAGCTCTGCCGCCCCGTGAAGGAGGGCCGGGGGCTGCGAGGGAAGGGCTGCTCCCCACACAGCTGCCCCTCAGCGCGCTCCCCGCGGCCTACTGCCGCGTCCCCACAGCCCTCACCCCACAGCCCTCACCCCACAGCGGCCCCGCGCACCTCTCGGCGATGTAGAGCGTGCCGGCGCCCAGGCTGCGCCCCGCCAGCACCGCTTCCGTGTCGGGCTGCCGATGGCGGACACCATCAGCCGGCGGCGGGAACCGCTTGAGAAAACTCATGGCGCAGCCACCCCCTCCTCCTCCCTCCGCCGCCGGAAGCAGTGGTTGCCGGAAGCGGAAGTGCCGGCGCTGTCGGGCCGCTCTGGATTCGACTCTATGGTGCAGGAGGATCGTGCATCAGCGCCGCCATCTTGTGGCCGATCGCGTGCTGTCGTTGGCTGAGAGAGGGCAGGGGAAGGGGAGGGTAGAGGAGGGGAGGGGTTAATTTGGAAGGGACCTTCGAAGATCATCTAGTGCAACCACTTGTGTAGGCCTGACCACTTCAGGGCTGGCAGAAGGTTCGAGTATCTTTGTGAGGCCGTTCTCCAGGCACCTCTTGAACGCTGACAAACTTTTCCATCAAAATACTGAATGCTTTTCCTTCTCTGGATTATGGTGCTCATAATTTTGGATAGCAAAATGCCCCAGCAGAATAATCCGGAAGAAGAGAATGTATGAAGAAGCCAGGGGCAATGAGAACACCAGGGGTTCTTTGTGAGCACTCTGCCACTCCTACCCATTTAGGATTCTAATTAAACCGATAATTACTCTTCATAGAAACAACGACCTTGGCAGAAATTAAAGCAACTTCAGTAATGAAGTGACATTTAAACACTGCAAGAATTGAGATGGGAAGAGATGAGGAAGCTGAAGCTTCTCAACCATCTTCACGTGTGTCGTGCCAAGGCGATACGGAAGTGCTCACCCAGAAACAGAGCAGAACAATCTGTCCCTGAGCACAGCCCAGGCGGCAGCAGCTGGCGGGGTGAGGTGCAGCTGTATGAAACGCCCATTCACCGCACTCAGGGATTAGAAATCAGCATTTCTGCTCGCTCATCCCGCGTTCCCTGACTGGACAGTCCACATCTGCCATGGAGATCTGTAGCTCTTCTGTAGCCAGCTGGAAATTGTCACAGCTCCTTCCAACGGTTTTACGTGAATCTTTCTGCGTTGCTCGAGTGGAATTAAGCCCCTGTGATGGAGTGATACAGAGTACATTTCTCCTCCTGCACACAAATGCGTTTTTCGTGTGTCATGGACCACCCTTCCAGAAGAGGACAGGTAAAAGCGTGGTTTAAGCCTTAAGGTTGAGAGGTTGCTTTTGAGGCTAGGAGGAAAAAGCCACATTCTCCTGGTTTACAAGATCCATCTACTTCATGACACAGTGCCAAGTCTTGAATCTTAAGGCAGTTTAGCACGAGTAGGCAGACATTCCTCTAAGTTCACAAATGGAACAGAATGGCACCATTTGAAAGCTCTTTTCCTCGGCTTTAGGAGCTTACAAAAGCTACTCAGCATTCACCCCCACACTGATGAGTGAACGCTGGATGTCCAAAAGGGATTTAGACATGTTTAGAGCCAGGAGGGATCAGCCAGCACCCACCCAGAGTGGCAAAGAGCCATCTTAGCACAGCACACAGCGCTCACCGTGCCTGATTCTCTTCACTGCTTGCACAGCGCTCCAGCATTCAGTGCACGATGATCATCATCACGCTCAGTCCGTTGAAAACACAAATGTAAAACTTTGGCATTTCATTTCAAGGAAGAGGATGCAGCTCTCATTGCTACAGGAATGCACCACAGCCTGGCTCTGACCACACGTGCATTGGGAAAAGAAAAAGGATCAACAGGCTTCCATGGTTAACGCTGAGAGAAATCACACTTCTCCCGGTTCATGCTTCTCTCCCTGATTTCTTCCAGTTAAGTTACATGATGTTGTCAGTGTTCATTGCCACACAGCTTCTCTGCCAACATACATTTAGTCTTTATTAAATAAAGGAACCTAGCTCCTCTTCTTAGTACCACATGGAAACCTCGGGGATGTCTGCCAGCAAAGCCGAGCAGAGGACTCCATGGCCATGGCAGGAAGTACTGCTAAGTGCTGGGTGGGCCCTCACCTTCAAGAATTCACCACTGGCAAATAAAAACCATGCTGTGGTCTCAAGCAAATGCTGAATTCCATCCTCGCTCCTGGTTTTTGTCAACTGACTGCAACATCGCCCTGAAGTCAGGATTTAAAATGATGAACAACTGCAAGAATCGTTCCATCAGGTCTTCCTCATTGTCAGTCAGAGCTGGGCAAGGAGAGGAAAACTGGATTTTAACAAAATTACTGCCAACCATGAATTCTCCATTCCCATGGCAGCCATTGAGCCACTGCTGGGAAAACGCAGCAGCCATTTCTTGGTGCTTATGTTGAAAGAAATCCCTCCTGGATGGAGGTGACCACCATGAAAGAGCACTCGTTGCTTCAATACACATTATACTTTGTACATCCAGTTATTTCTTTTTTTTTTTTTTTTATTATGACAATTTACATGTCATATTTATATGAAAGAAATGACAGTAGATATTATAACAAAAACATTATGAAAGAAAAGTTACACAATTAGGCCTACAAGCTATAAAATGGCTTCAGGCCCAGCTTATACACAAAGAGTTCTGACCAGACTGTAGTGAGACAACGCTGAACAATTCATTAACAAAAATATTGGCACCAGCCTTAACATTTTTTTTTTCTTTTTTTTACTTCATTTACAAGGAATACAGTATTTAAACAGTTGCGTACTGCAAATCTAAAAACATGAGCTGTTATTAAACTGCAGTTAACCCTTTGAGCACTGAGGCCACCATGACTTCGTTTTAAAAGGTTTTAATGCATCGTGTTTCGCATGCACGTGGTATTTCTGGCGAGGGGGGGAAGGACAGTGACAGCACCACCCAATTTATGTGCAACAACGACAATTCCAGTTTTTTCAACATCTCTCTCCCCACCTCCCGCACACACAGTGTGCGTCCCCTCGGTCCTTTCCCTTTGATATTGGAGCAAGTCACGATGGAAGAGATTTAACAATCGAGGTTCAGGACTCTGAAATGCACGGGTTAAGCTCTGCACAGAGCTCGGCTTGCGGGACTTCTAGAGAAAGAAAAGAAAAATGAGGCCAAGCGTGAACGAGAGTGATGGTAAGGAACTCCAGATTTCTCTGTGAACGTACGAACAGCACACAGGAGTAAGACAGGACTGTATTTCGTGTAAGCGTGTCCGAGATTTTAACCTATCTGGCAGTTTCGATCTAATTGTGGCAGGAATTGGAGGACAGCCGTTCTGCTAGCAATTACCTGGTCTACGCTATCTGGGACTGTGAATACACCCAGCGCTTGTCTAGCATCCACCTAAAACTCTGCTCCTATCTGAGAACCAGCATCACACTGCCAACGGTGACAAAGTTTTTGAATCAGTTGAATGCCATCTCATGGCTGCCGCAGATCTATGAAGCAGGGCTAGCAACTAGCAACCTGACTGGCATGAAAAACAAATCGTGTTAGTGCAGGTTAGGGGCAGGAGTACCATTGTAATGAATACAGCATAGGCATCAGATACTGTACAAGACTTTAGAGTCCATATAACGAGTATGAAATGGAAAAATAAACAAGCTATATAGCTGTATGGTTCCTCTTCTACCACTAACTTGATCTGTTAAGGACTTTTAACTAACAAACGGTGCACTGGTAATGAGGCCTATTGCATGTTTTAGTAAAAGGACTTTATCCCCTCAGGATCATTTAAGTCAAGTTCTGACAGACGAATCTAAGTATCACTAATCAGTTTAGTCGTGTGGGACGTAAGAAGAGGAACAAAGGACAAAGGAACCTGCGTGGACTCCAACCAACATCCCCAAGGCAAACATTGTCACAGTGCTCTACTGATCCTAATCTTCTCCACGCCACGCTGTGCTGGTGGAACTGCTCTCAAGGAAAGAGACCGTGAACAGCTTTGCCTGTTGCTCTGAAGGTCACGATGAGAAAAGGAGGTGTCAAGATGATTCTCCACACGGAGACCTTCCATTTGAAGTACAGTCTTTAAAGGGCAAATCAGAAGCAGTTTTCAGGCCTGTCCAAGACCCATCTTGCAAATTGCAAGGGCTTGCATCCGCATTTTCCCATTCTGCTTCCCTCCACCCATTCCCCATCTCCTGTTAATGGAAAGAGCGTTCCAACAGCAGGAGAAACCAACTCGGTCTGCACCTGGGGAACCAGTGAGACTGACTATACACAAAGTGCTGCCAAGTGCACAAAGTAAACCAACTGAAGGAATAGAGCAATTCTATCTTTCAGTTTTCCTTAGTAACCTTTGGGGTTATACGTAGCAATAGTAGATCTATTTGCAGACACACCTGCCTTCATCAAGCACGTGTCCTCTCTAACTTCTGTATCATCATCCCCTCTCCTGATCACAAGCTCAGGTGCGGAGTGTCAGCATTTACAAAACGACAGTCAAAAACCCAAGCTGTGGGACTTGCTTTTAATCGCAGTTATACCTGGAGCCTTTACACCACATCCTCAATTATAAAAACTTCTTCTCTACTTAAGAGTGTCCTATTCTTTCCTCCAGAAGCTGTACACATTTCTTTTTTAAAGTAAGTGTCATACTAAGCAATATACATCTTCTGCAATATACAAAATAAGTTAAATTATTCCAAAGCACTGGGACAAACAACTCCCAAGCACACGCTTCTGCCATTTGGAACGATCTCATGAGTTATACCTAACCTAAAATGAGAGCTTGGTAAGTGATGCACATTATCAGAAATGACCTGTAATCCTCAGTAACCCGACTGCTGTGTTTCCAGCTGCAGGAATAAGCATTTCTGAAGCCAGAGTGTTCCGTGAGATCCCCAACTCTACAGCATCACAAAGTGGTCACTGAGGATTGCAATTGCTTCAATATATGCTGGATAATAAGTTCTGTTTCTGTTGTTTTTTTCATTTTCTCTCTTCTGACATATTGATATCGTCCCTACCCCACTTGTTCTAGAAGGGGAGGAGGAAAAGTAAGATCCCAGGAAACGCGGGCTTCATCCCGCACATTGCAGACAGCAGTCCTAACTGCTCCCATAGATGGCTTAAACACTAGAGGAGTTGCAGTGCTGTGCTCTTTCTGCATGAATTGCTGGAGATCTCCCCACCATATCCAACAGGTTTTGTTTTCCAGAAAGTTACCGTTTGAAGACATTTGATATTTGTACATACATTTATACACGAAAGGATTTTATATACCCAGTGAACTGAAAGCAAACCTAAATACGTATCCAAGGCTGCAGGTTGGATGCTTGTGGATAGCATTCACTGCACACGGACCAAAACCAATTCTCAAGGCCCATGCGTTGCCATTTTGAACTAGATGATACAAATCCCTTGCCACCAAAATTCCTCATTTACTTCCCATGGGAAAAAAAAAAAAAGAAAAATGGTGAAAATAAGTAATTTGAAACAACTTGCTGAAAGTTTCGACCAGGCCTACTGCAGAGCATTGAAAACCAAGCTGTAAGCACCTGAAAACAGGTGTGAGCTGTGCAATGGACACCCTGACAATGGACTACTGAAATCACTGCACAGATACCAAACAGCTCAAGTGAGAAACATGAAGACAAACCAGGAGAAGGGCACTGCTACCATACAGTTTCTCTTTTGTGAACATACATTTTTGCCTCAAGGTTCTTTGAGTGGGACCCCTCAGAGTGCAGGCCAGCACTCGGAAAACAGCAGTTGACCAGGAAAGAAGAGCTTCACTCATCAGCTCCCACTGCCTGCAGAGCAATCGAGAGGTTTCAATGCACAGAAATCTCGAGGTGACATATTTATACATGAGCAATTCAGAGAAAAATAATCTCTGTTTTTCCCAAGAGCCATTAGAACAGAACAATTGCTTCATTAAATGAATCAGGAAGATACAGTAATTTTATAAGGTAATTTGACATGTAGGAAATCAAACTATCTAAGAGCTCAGAGACTTTGTTGTTCAGTACTCGTCTTTCTACAGGCTTTCAACATTATGGGTTTTTTTTGGTAGCTTAGTGATGTTGTTTTCCATTTTTAAATCAAGGTTTAGAAGATTCAGTATCTAACCAGAAGACAGCAACCGCAATGGAATTTTGCCTTCTTAATTCCCCACCCTTCTGGTTGGATTAACGCTCTGCATTCCTTAGCACAGAGTGGCCCTACTTTGCACATCCATCCCATGCTCATGGCAAAGCCATCCTTTATCTTTGTGGCACCCAAAAACGTCCATTCCTCAACTCAGTTTACAGTTCCTTCCCTTCTCCAGTGCTTCTTAAGACTCACGCAACCCACAGAAACCAGTTCCCTTTCTTCCTCATCAGTTATACTCTGAAGGATCCGCAGTTAAAAAAGACACAGCTTTCGGTGTCAACCTGTGTGCAAAGCACAGCTCAGCCAACAGGTGCTCCTTCTTCTGCTGCCCAGTCCATTGTGTGACAAACCCCTGGCCAGAATGCATTCTGTTCCTTGCACACCCTGAATTTCTGTTTGCCCAAAGCCACGCCTGAAGATGAGCAGTCAAAGACGTGACTTCTGATCTCACGATGCATCCAGGAGAGCACAAGCTGCTAAGGACACCACAACACCTGGAGGATCCCACTTGGGATCACATACACGTGACACGACAGCAGAGCCACACATGGCAGCCAGCCGGCCTTGTGTCTGAAAACATCTTGCCAAACAGATTCACATTTCCGACCATGCTGGAAGCCTTAGACAGGAGAGGAAATGGAAGTCTTAAAATCCTGGGCTCTGTAGAACATCTAGGCAGATTTTCCTTGCGCAATGTTCCCAACGGACTAACGGGACCCTGGGATCCCAAGGGATGAAATATCCCAGCTACCGAAGGTGACTTCTCAGAAGACAGAGAATTGTTCTCTAAAACCCACCAATAGAAAGTAACAACCTGTCTGTCCACATTGGTTAAACTTGATGCTCTTGACATAAACTTCAGTGCTTCACTTCTGCTTTCTGCTCCGCTACGTCACTCCCGAACACAGTGCTCAATTTCTTCCTGGTTGGTATATTTGCTGTTTTAACTGCTTTGTGTTTGCCTACATTCACAATGACTCACCCACTACATATCCAGCTTTTGGGGCTGTCTACAAGCAAGAACGTTTGCTACGGCACTGATCAGACAGGAAAAGGCTCCATGTGGCAGCAGAAAAGGTGATGGCACTGCCAAAATAAATGAGGAGTCACTGACTGCACAGTGTCGCTGCATGGGAATCAAGACAGTTTGCACTGCATATAGTAAGAATGCTCAGCAATTATTAACATTAGAAAGTGGAAGCCATGTGTTCTTGCTTGTTTTAAAACACAAGTATACTAGAAATGGAGAAGCACTACATTTATGCATCACCTAGGCAAAGAAAAACATTGTAGTAGCTAAAATGCTACATACACTTACAAGAACATTCTAAACCCTGTTTTAATACCTGCTTGTGAGATCTGTTAACAGTTAGCATTGACAAGGTGGAAAGATATGTAATCTTTAATGATGTTCAGCTCTCATTTAGAAAGAGCATGATTTCTCTTTTTTTTCTTAATCACAAGCTTGCTTAGCAGCAGGCAATGAACGAGTTCTGTCTTTCTTGCAGCTCTGACGATTCTAGTTGTAGGTGTGCACTGCTAGAACCCAATCGAGTAACAGTCATGGAGTGGTTCTGATTGAACTCATGGAGAGACAGGTGGGGAAACAAAACCAAGACTTTCCAGGCCAGAAGTAGGTATTTTGGGGTGTAGGTACTCTGGAGAGGTATTTAGTAAAGGCCTAACGCCGGTTTTAGTAGAAGAAAACAGAAGTGCTTCATGACTGACTAGGAAATACAATATAATGGAAGGGAATCAGGTGGGGCAGGAAAGGAGAACTCACTCCTCAGTGGCAGCAGCAGTTTCGGTGCGTCCATTGCCGGCAATGGACATCAACACCAGTCAAAAATCCAAATCTCAGAGCAAAAGGAGTAACAGATGTGACCTCCTTGGATTTCAACGTTTGGCAGATCTTTTTCAGCTGTGTGCTACAACATGTACAAATGCTACAGCCTGCATCTTAATTCCAAATGAAGAGAAAACTCAACACCACCCAAAGCAAATGTCAGCTCTGCTCTTTCTTATGTGCCCACGTTTGTTGGTTTTGTTTGTAGTCTCCTTTTTTTTATAATGAAAGCACACATCACCTCAGGCCCACTCCAAAGTTGATGAGACGTCTTGGAGTCGCGTGTTTTCTCTCAGAAATACTGCCTTCTTGAAATCAGTTTGGTCACATGACAATTATTAAAATGTATTTTAAGAAAATTCTAATGGCCAAAGGCCAACACTACATTCAAAACCTGCTAATACATCCAGGCAGATAACTAAAATCAAAACAAAAACACACACAAACCCCAAACAGAAAACCTCCAAAAGGAAAACTGTTCCATTTGTTTACTTCAATTTGAAGTAGATACTAAGGACATGAATGGACCAGTCACGGTTTATTGGAAAATCCCTCCATCCTCTGAAGCGCTGCAATTCTGTGGTCAGTGCAGTTTGTACAGACACGTTCCATTCCGAATGCTCCAACGGAAGGTGAAACCCAAGTGGCCAGGCAGCTGCTGCAGGATTCTTTTGTCTGTAAAAGTTTACAGCACGCCAAGATGCCATCCTGCTTACAGACCAGCTTCGCCTCGCTGCGTCCTCCCACTGGACACCGTGCACAGAAGACCAGCTGATGAACTACGCATGGGATAGCTTTGCAAATTCATTGCTAGCGTGTTTCAACTGTCAAAAACTTCATTACAGTACACTTTACTGTACAAACACTTTAAAGGATGTTTATTAGGAAAGTCTGCAAGTCATAATGGATAGTAGAGTTCTTGTTTATGGTACCTTCTCGGCCTCTAGTAATTCTGTTTGCCTCCTGTATTAAAATCAAACTGCTTCCATGAAGGTGATTACTAATGAGCTATGGCATGTTAACCTACAACTCACAAAATGCGACAGTACAGACGTTAAATTTGAGACTGTCTGTTAAGTTGTAATCTAAGTTGTGAACATTTAAATATAATATATATCTCATATGAAAAAGCTAAAGCACAAGTGCTTCTGCACCCCGCCCACCCCTTGAGCCAAACCCACCCCAATTTTGGTTTGGGCCCTGACCGATTTGGAATGCTTTCTTAGGCCACCCATTTCCACAAATTTGTATGCACTCAGGAAATATAAAGCCAAAAATATACAAATCTCTTGTTGTGATAAGGTATTTGTGAGTGAAATTACCCAGGACCATGGACTTGGAAGGAGAAAGGGGGGTAAGAGAGGGAATTTACAGCAATTCTTCTTCAAAGTTCAAAACTGGTCACTTCACAGAAAGACTGCAGGACTGGTGAAATTCTTGCTTCTAAAAAGTGATACTGTAGTGGAGAATTTTCTAGGAAAAATAAAACAGCTTTTAATAACTGGCCCGCTGGTATGAGCTACCGTGGAATAAATTAGCACAAAAATGGAAGTCTTATAACTGTTCACTGTTACAGACGTAATCAACAAGGTCAGTCACTCTCAAAAGTTCATCTTCATCTTCCTCTGGCCCTACCACTTCCTGCCCGCTCCCCGTCCCGTTGGGCGCCAGGCTGGCACTGGCTGTGCTGTCCTTGGGGGCTTGGGTCTTCTCACTAGGTTTGCCAATCAAGTTCTCAATGGTTTTACCTGGGCTCTGTCCGTTGGTGGAAGGCAAATCCACCAGGCTGTAGTCCAAAGGGCTCTCTACTTTCCCCACGTTATCAAAGTCATCTTCGTCGTCACTTTCTATCCGGTAGCAGTGCTTCTTGGTGTTGTCTTGAGGAGCCTGTGGTGCCGGCAGCTTATTTGCAGGGTTTTCTGCCTCATCGTTTGCATTTTCGCAGTTATCTTCATCGTCTGTTTCAATTCTGTTGAGCCGCTTGCGGACAGGCCTCTCTTCATCTTCCTCATCCTCTCCTTCCTCAGAGTAGTCATCCGTACTTCGCCGACGCTTTCGAATCCGTCGCTTCGACTCCTTTGTGGAATCGTCATCTTCGGAGTTCTTGGACGCGTAGCTCTCTGGAACAAGCAGCAGACTTAAAGCCGTTAGCAAATCTGAGGGCACGCAGAACAGCTACACTCCTATTCTTTAATGACTTACACTCATCAAAACGCCATCTCTCCCTGTCTCTCAGCACACATTTCGGTCTCCTTCCTCAGTCCCCCAACCATGTCAAAACTCTTGCATACTCCTCACATGCTGAAGAAACTGCTCAAACGGCAGAGTCCAGCAATCTGTTGGTATTCTGCTCTCAGCCTGAGCGTTACGCGAGGCTTTGGAGGCTTCTGCTAGAAGTTAGGAGCGCTAACTACCTCAGGAATAGCACAACTTTACAGCCTTCCAGAAAGTGAGGACCCTCTGCAGAGCCAGGACTTGGACTCGGTGATCCTCACGGATCCATTCCAACATGGGATATTCTATGCTTCTATGAAATAATGGCTGCACTGCCTTCAAAAATATATACATACATACATATACATGCACACAACCGTACTCTCCTCCCCTCACCAAATTCTACAGGACTTCTTTCAAGTCATGAACACTGTTTGAATGTGACTGGAAGGCTGCTGTCCCTCAGTGGAAGGCCTTTTCTTTGCAAAGTGGCTTAAGTGAAAAAAGACAAACTGAAAAATCAACCACCCCTGGCTTTCTCCTTGCTATTTCCATTAGAAATGCACGCAAATTGCCATTTTTAAAGGTATTATCAGTGTGGGTTCAGGTTGCTAGAGATTTCGTCAGAGTATTTTCAACGTAATTACATTTCCAGTAACTGTTACACACTTTTTACATTAGAACCGTGGGAAACTACTGGAATGGTACTAAATGGCATTGGGTTTAGTATGCAAAAAGCCAGTACCAAAAATACCTGAAGGAATGGGTTTTCGTGTACAAAAGACACCATCAATCAGGCATTGTTTAAAGTCACAAGTGCAGGCAGCAAAGAAAAAATCAGCCACCATATAGCAGATCGTGAGTGGACAGCCTATATATCCTATTTCTGAGAACAGACTGTATATTGAAGAATGAGATCAAGTTTTCAAGATACCCTATGACTGCATTACATACTTGCTTCCCTTCATGGAAGAGGATCCTGTAACATTTTACAGACTCAGGCCAGCACTTCCAAAACTTACCTACAGGTGCCCTGGCACCCACTGCAACCTGTAAAGCTCAGCACATCAGTGCCAAACAGATGGTTCTCATGAGCTGGGCACCAGAATTCAAAGGACCCAAAGCCAGTGGCTGTGTTTGCACAAGCTAATTTGGTATTTAAATGCACATCAGTGGCTCATGGAGTGACTGACAGTACTGTGAGCAGGTTTTCTGTTTGTCATACACACCTGCACTGATTGCAGCACCTTCAAACAGGAGGCTGCATTGGAAAAGGCTGAACGACCACAGAGGAAGGTAGGGTGGCACACCGACCTATGAAAACAATCAGGGCACCAGAAGGCAAAAAAGAATCTTTGAGCATTCGTGGAGAAGCCTTTGTGGCCTCTTAATAGAGAAGTGGCAAAACAGTGACATCAATTACAGCTTCGAACTGCCACCACTCATTGCCAGACACAGTAAAGTCAGACCCTGTGAGGCCAAAGCAGGGACAGTGACTCTGAGGAGTAACCATAATGGCACATCACACAGTGGGCCGCTTCACAAGGAAACGAGTTTCTGAGAAACATCAAGGAACTCTAGAATGAAAATTTTCTGGGCATCTCTGAATTAGACACAGTTTTCTCCTTAGGCTAATGCAGACACACACCAGCTCCTGCAGATCAGACTGTGTGCTTTACCTTCACTATCTGAAGTGGAGAGCCTGCGTTTATGAACTCTTCTCAACTCCTTGCCATATCGGACACTTTTCTGAGAGCCATCACTTTCTGAATCCTCCTTGTAGTTGACTTGCCTCTTCTGATTCCTTCTTGATCTTCTCCTCCTGGTTTCCAGGTAATCATCATCACTGTAATCCGTGTAATCACCACTCTCTGTACAGAAGAAAACAGCCGTGTCTGTTATTCCATGAAGACAAAACTGCGCTATTTAGATCAGCTTTAGACCAGCGCAGATAAAACCAGGCACATTTCCAGCAGAGGAGTCTCAGCCATCACCCCTCATTAGCCTGACCTGTCCCAGGCTCACGCATCACTTCTCCCTTTCGCTGCCAGCAGCGAATTGCTTACTTTTAAAACACAAATTCTTCCCCATCAATCTCCCCCAGAGCAAGTTTTCTTCCCATGTTTTCGCTCCCTCATATCTACTGGTGCCAAAGATGCTTCCTCTACAAATCCTGCCAGTTGAAGTGACCTGAGTCAATGACATACATTCCCATGTCCAGGAAAGCCCCTTCTTTTTTTCATTTTTTTTTCAATTTAAATGCATTGCACTCTGCTCAAATAATTCTCAGAACAGGTAGATGAATAGAAACAAAACAAGAATCCAGGTAAGATCTGGCTTGGGAGTTTTAAATGATTTACAACAAATCTAGGCTTAAAAGTTCACTTCCAACAAAAACTATGGAGAAGAAACTTACCATCATTCTCAGTTCTTCCTGCACCGGACTACTGCACCTATTGGCTTTGAGAATTGAATGTATTTACATTTTTAACAGTTAACATCAGCTCTGAGTCAACTTCTGCTGCTTTTTCACTGATGCCAGAGCAATTATCCTGAGATCACAGTACATTCCTA
Source organism: Centrocercus urophasianus (assembly GCF_019232065.1). Lineage (NCBI taxonomy): Eukaryota > Metazoa > Chordata > Aves > Galliformes > Phasianidae > Centrocercus > Centrocercus urophasianus. The sequence continues at coordinate 1,123,568 of NW_024885355.1, forward strand.
TATGCAATCCATGCTGTTCTTAAATTACTGACTGACACCAGGGACAGATCGAAGCAGCAATCCTCTTTACCTCCTAAAATATTACAGAAGGGGTCACAGCCAGGCAACCAAACACTGCCTTCAGAAAAAGCTCCCATCTGTGGAGACTGACAACAAAGTCACTCACAGGGAACACTGCTTCTTTAACTCAAAACAAAGCTCCTGAGGACAAACAGATCCTGAGGACAGCAACAGAGGTAAAGAAGAACAGCTATGAATATGCAGTTACATCTAAGGAATTACATTGGAATCAGTGAGGCAAGGCTCTACCAACCAACACTTTGCTGCAAAAGTAAGAAAACTACACTGCATTCTGTGCTTCCTCTTCCTGCTCTTTTTTGAAACAGGATGCTTCTGGTGGTACAGAACGGGGCCTGATCTTCTTGCAGATACGTGTTCACAAAGAAACAAATTTGCTTGTAGGCATTACAGAGTAGATGGCCAAATTCTCTGGATCTTCAAGGTTCTGCAAATATCTTCATTACTAACCGCTCACATTTAGTGCAGTGATGCGTTCAGGACAGGAAGACAGCAACTAGTGCAAGTGCATGTGACTATCTTGATCTGTTCATGCATTAACCCTCCTTCTGGAAGCCAGAACTTCAAATCAACCTACTTCAACATGATCCTGTCTACATTCAATGAAAACATTTATCTTCAATTTACAATTACAATTTATCTACAGAGAAAACAGAAAAAGTAACTAAGCTCTAACAACTGAATGCCACACAAAACTGACTACAGTTGAAGGAATTAAGTTTTCTACACAAAGTGAGGAAAAATGCTTCTTTCAGAAGAGGATTTTTAAGTTTTTCAGGAGGTCTTTAAGTACATAGAAAGAAGAATATTTCTGCCTCCATCCTTTGTATTCCCTGCAATCATGTTCCAAACAGATCGCAGAATCACAGAATGGCCAGGGTTGGAAGGGACCTCAAGGATCACGAAGCTCCAACCCCCTGCCACATACAGGACCACCCCAAACTCCACATTTAATACCAGACCAGGCTGCCCAGGGCCCCATCCAGCCTGGCTTTGAACACCTCCAGGGATGGACGGGGCATCCACAGCCTCTCTGGGCAGCTGTTCCAGCACCTCACCACTCTCTCTGTAAACACAGTGAGACACAACATAACAGGAGCATACATTTAAATATGGACTGATTTTAAATGCCAAGAACCTAGTACTCAGCAACAGTTTCCTTTAGAACACTCACAGCAGAACAAGCAGCAAACAGCTTTACAGACAGGAAGCAAAAATGAGACACACGACCAAAGGAACCAAAACCATTAGTGTCCATGTCATGCCAGGAAACTGAGACTTCCACTCTTCCTCTCTCCAGCACAAAGTATTCCATACATTTAGAAGACCACTTATACTCACCAGATTCTCTGCTTGAATTGTCCTCCGAATCTTCATCTTCATCATCTTCAGAATATTTTTTCTTGGCTGTTTTCCTTCGTAACCGCCTGCTTTGCCTCATGGGCCTGGAGAGATGTCTCCTGGAGATGCGGGCACAGAACTCGGAATCGCTGTCTTCGTTTGATGGTGGATCATCTTCACTTTCGTCCAGGTTTTCCTCTGAGATAACAAACTCATCCTGAGATCTGAAACAAAGAATCGAAACGTCACCTCCATGAACCTGCCTCTGTTAGGTGCAAAGCAAAACTGCACGGATCTCACAGAAACGATGTGCACTGAAGATCCAGAGCGAGCAAACTGCCATCACCCACACAGAGCTTCTGTTTACTCTTGGAAGACAGCTTTACAATGCATGACGTTACACAGTGGATCAGAACAGTGGCTGGATATGAATGTTACATCAAAATGTGACCACAGGTGAGATTTAAACTGGATAAATTCTAGTGTTCACACAGTGCACTTCAATGTAACGCTCACACAGCAACACCTTTGCACAGGCATCATTTGTGATGGAGGAAAACATGTTCTTTTTTTAAAAGAACAGTGGAACACTGCAGGTGCACAGACACTTGCATTTGGTTGCCAGCTGAATGTAAATCCCAGGATTACATTCAGAAGGTATTCAGCAAAGAAAATGCTTGAGCACAATTTAACAGACATATGTGCTATTAATTCTGGGAGACTTCCAAAAGCTCCAATCACAGGCTGGATATTTTCAGCATTTTCTGCCTGACTATTCACCATGTCACTGAAAGTTCCTTCATGTAGTCATATGTGAAAAACAAAGCTCAAGAGATATTTGCATCTGTTGTGCAGGTCACCTATAAACTTTGTACATTGAGTGTTCTACTGTGTAAAGCTTTAAAAGTTTTAAAAGCTCAACTATGCCTCTTCATTGAGGCATAAAGAAAATCTAAAATTATTATTTTTTAGCATTACGTGTTTTCCAGTGTGAAAGATTAGAAATTCCAGGGAAAAATAATTTCAGTGAGTCAAAGCAATATTCATTCAGTCTGTGAAGCTTTGCATAACACACATTTGTTTTCTGCAGCGTAACCCTCTTTGGCTGTGTTCAAACCTTATATTTTAGAAAGCAAAAGGCAAGAGCCGATTCCAGAACCCAAAAGTCAAGTTTTGTATGCTGGAGAAATGGAGAAATTTTACTTTCCTGATTTAAAAATGACAACCAGGCCAAAAAAAGATCCCAGAGAACAGGACATATTTTCAATGAACCCGCCTCACTTTAGCTGCATCTTTGTTAAGAATAGGTTTTGCTTAAAATGGAGTTTGGATGACTGCAGCACATGGATTTGAAGCATAGTTTTTCCAGCACAACTAAACTCAACTGAGCCAGGAGTATTTTTGCTGTACAGTGGCGTTCTGGATCCGGACACATTCCCCCAGTGACCATTTTAGGGGCACTGCAGAGTCACAGAAACCCGAAGCAGGCAGTGACTCGAGGTAGAAGCTGAACTGGAGACTTACCCATCACTGATCTTAAACTCATCCTCGCTCTCTTCCTCGTCCAGATTACTGTCACTATCCAGGTCGTTTAGTCGCCGTCGTTTCTTGCGCCGTGCTGCAGCAGCCCTTTGGGGTCGCTTGTTTTCTTTCCTTTCTTCCTCTAGGATTGTGGAAATGTCTTTTCCACGATGTCCTGTGATATTAGACATGTCTTTGCCTCTGCCAATGCCTGAATTCAGTGACAGAAAAGGGAAAATAAGAACAAGATTATTTTTGTTTAATTTTGCTCCTAACTTTTTTCCATGCCTCCTGCTTCAGATTATTTTCTGTAACAGAATCATTTTTTGATGCTGTCTGGAGCCTCATTCCTGACAAATCAGCCCCAGTTGTGGTCCCTGGGAAACACTGAGGTCAACACAGAAGACAGAAGGTAAATGTTGGCATTTTGCTACTTAACCACAAAGTACAGCGTCCTCAATGACAGTGTTCTTTGAGTAGGGCAGATAGCAGAACATACATCTTCTTCCTAAGGCCTTCATGCTCTTCTTGGGAGTTTTGGAAGTGTTTAAGCTGCTGTTTGGCCAATAAGTCAACTTTAAGAAAAGCTGGCTTTACTGTTGAGGATTTAAGTTACATTTATTAAGGTCTTGTGTAACACACCACAGACACCTGAGTTCCAGATTGTCTGCATACATCTGCTGGCCTTCTGAAAACTGCTGTCTCTGTAGAGATGCCATGTAAGGAAGGGATTAAGTTTCACAGCAGTTCTCTCCACAAAAGCCAAGGTGATGCAGAAGCACGGATTCATCAGTCTCAGGTACTTTGGAAGATCTCTCTTCTGTTCCCTGTGGTGCCTCACCAGCAACGAGTGCAGCTGCACTTCATTCATGTATAACTGGGAAGTGCTCACGGATCTGCATTAGCACTTCAGGACTGTATCTGCAGACCCAGCCTTCAAAGGGTCCAAAGGTGGACGAGTTTCTGAGCCCAGTATTTACAGGTGTTAGATGTCAGTGGTGCTAGCTGAACTCTCAAGTTCAAAACATAGTGAATCAATCTTAAAAACTGTCTTGTCATGATTATTTACTGTATTCACGTATTAAAACATGTACAAGTTGAATTTAACTATCAACACCAAATGCTTTTTGGCATCTTCTGGCAGCTTGGCATGGCCATTTCCAAGGGAAATTATTTAGTGTGAGCCTAAAAGTGCAATAGTAAGAACTGTCAATTACACTGTGTGTAGTGTGAGGGAGAGGACCCCATTCATTGCCTGTCATACCAAAAGAAATTTGGTCTCAATCTTCATACCACCACCGGAATGAAAAACAAACGTGAGAAACGTACCTCCTCCATCAGCTTCCTTGATGTCATCTTCAATTGCCTCATCAATTGCCTCATCAAATTCATCAAACCTAAAAGTAAGAGTTTTCATTTATGATTTTATGACATTACAGAAACATACCCCAAAATCTAAAATTGCTTTAACCAACCATGCTGCATAGGTGATGGGCTTCATGAATATCACAGACAAAGGGGCAGATGCGTGAGAAAACAGCCATTTTCTAGAAGATATGTTTATTATTTCCATTTGCAAAGTATTTATCACTGACAGACCTTTTGGTTCTGATTTACACAAACAGAAAAGCACTTCAGTTTTACATGGCACACTGCTGAATTTAACAATACATAATTTGAAAATTATTTGCAATGGTATCAGCAGCACATTTCACACCAAACGTTAGCAATGCCCTCACACCTTTTGCAGGGATGACATACACACTGCCAGTTTGCAAAACAGGCTTCCAGGAAAGCACTTATTAAAGCCAGGGGATAATTATCCACCCTGTTGAAATTTGCCTTCAGGATTTGTTTGATGCAGCTTCATTCATTGATGGTTGGACTAGATGATCTTACAGGTTGTTTCCAGCCCTGTGATTCTATGATTTCTCCTTGGAGTAATTACACCTTATGGACTGGCAGCACTCTAAGCTGAACACAGGAGATGTACTGTACAGAGCTCTTCACAGCAACACAAATAAACCATAAGGTAATGTTACATAACTAAATGGGAAACAGAGAAGCAGTTTGCTTTTGTAAGCCTGCCTCAATCCCTGCACACGGAGTGGCTCACTGCAGGGGAATGGCAAATGGAGGAGAAAGGAGCCAGTCCTCCTACACAGAAGATGACTTCTTTAGATGGTTTCCGCAGTTAGGAATTGCAGTTTTGTAACAAGGGACTGTTACCTGTGTTACCCAAACTCTGCCTTGAGAAATTACATGCAAAAAGTACAAGTTATGTTATCTTTGTAGGAAAGACATTTTGTTCAGATTATTTTCTTTTCTTCTCATTTTTCTGTTTTTAAAATAGAAATGACTGTGCATGGGACAATACTTTCATCAAAGATTTGTCTTGCCAGGCACTAAAGAAAGATTACAGGTATGTTTATCTCCATCCTCCATTGTAACCTCCAGCAGAAGAAGACAAGAACAGATCTGGTATGACTCTATAACCCAACAGCAGCCATATAACATCTTTTAAAATGAGGTGATTGATTGCTGGTCTTTCTGTATATCCTGAGAACAGCTGTATGTCATGTTGAAGGCAGCTTTACACAGTAAGGAAGTCTGAAATTATTCCATCAATAAGACTTGTCCCACATTACTCAAACACTGTTTTCCCTCTAGAGCTCTAAAAAAAACCCTTTAAAATGTGAGAAATCACTTAATGCTCTCAAATCACAAATAACCTGAAACCCAACATGGGCTGACAACTGCTTGGCAATTAGCTGTAATGGCACACCATTTCTACTGCTGCTGCTGTATTCAGAAAGCAGGGTTTTGCTAACCTTCTCACAAAAGGAAAGCACAGATGACAAAAAAAGGAACTAACCTGTCTTCAGAGAACCAGAATGCTACACAATACAGATTTGTCTGTAAGCAGAACAAGACATTTAGCATTTATTTTGCCCCTCGGAAGGAAAGCACGCACAGTTCTCACTGACACTAATAGGACTTCACTGCAGACACACAGATTTGAAGTGACACTGACATGTGCAATGCTTTCACCAGCTCAAAGTTACGTGCGTGATGCAGGCTGTGAGACAGACTGCCATTTTCTATCACAGACTGATTTTCAGGAGCAACATTACAATAAACTTGATTTCCAACAACAGTTATTGCCTCTCTGTAATGTGTGTCCTGCTGAAGTCATGCCAGATATCCTACAGGTAAGACTCGTGGCCAGCTGCTGCCTGACCTGCTACAGACATAGCAGCAAATCTGTCTAACTGTGTCCCTAGCATCACGTTCCTTATAGAAATACTTCACTTCACAAGCCAGAAATGACATTTTTGTTAGTGTGGCTTCTGCTGTTAATTTTAAAGTTACAGAAACTCAATAGCTAAGTAAGGTCAGAATGAGTTTGTTGAGCAGGTTGAAAACCCAACACAAAGGTCACATCTCTCCTCAATGGCACAACCAGACTGAGTTTAACCATGGTTATTTGCTGGAAAATTTTGGCAGTTGTAACGTTCCTGATTATTATGATAAGGGTCTACAAAGAACAAGCACTGTGGGAAAGGCAGGACTCCTTATATTCCCAATGCAGCTGGGACAAAAAACACAAGCTCTTAGGCAGCAGTTCTCTTCTCCAGTCCCCAAAGAGGAAAAAAAGAGATGGGAACTGCAGGCCTTTAGAGAGAAGCAAAAGTTTTTCCTTACAACAGAAAGCAGGAGTGTAATCCACTTGCTTTAACTTAAAGCTGGAGCTGCAATAACACCATTTTTTTCTCCAGCATTGCTGAACAAAGCACCACATGTGTTTTAACTTCTTATGCATCCCATTTTCAGTATACAAAGTAATAAGCACCTCCGTTTCACAAACATCCAGCATAACTGGTATTCAGAGGAAACAACACAGACACTTTAATTTGGCCTCTCTTTTAAATGTGAAAGTGTGCATGAGAAGCAGGAGGTTGAATGAATGAGAAGGAAAAGGATGGTATGCTTTATTTTTATAAGCTGTTTAAACAAGCTGCCTACCTGTAGCTTATGCATTTCCGGGTTCTGGTAGACCTCCTTTCAAGCAGCTTTGATTTGTGCTTTTTGGAATCTTTCTTTTTTTCTTCTTGACCTTCAGGGATTTCTGGCTCCTGTTGACATAAGACAGAAGTATCAAGAAGTTCTCTTCACTCCCTCCAGATTTCTCATGCCTGTGCTCACACCACACACAGACACGTCACTCAAAGGTCCCACTGCACCACTGTGTTAATGCTACAGCAGCCAGGTGATGCTCCCAGCACCTGTAAATGCAGCAAAGCTGAACAAACTGCTCAGGTAAGTCTCTGTGTACAGTGACTCTGCCCCTGTGCCACCACGCTGCTCTTTGACCCATACAGCCAACAGCATGGGTGTCTTGTGCAGGGGCTGGCTTTGGTGTGAGCCACTACAAATGCCTTTACATGGTGCAGCTTTGATGGAATCCACACAGTTTAATTTTATGACGTTCTTTCCAATTTATTAATTTCTTAAAAATCCGTGCCTGGGTTGAGTTTCAGACTCTCAGCCAGAGAGTCTCTTGCAAGTCTGCAAAATCTGTTACCATTTATCTGCTATCCAGAGACAGAGGGAGAAAGCTGGCTTTATTACTGTCAGAGAGGAAAGTCTATACCTAAACAGAAGTTTTGTTTTAAACTCTCATGGAAGAAGAGATGACATAATTTTGGATGAAGGCATCTGACTGACATGAAGAAATTCACTTGAAAATGTATTCAAGAAGTGAGAAAAGGACAGTCTCCACATCAACAAAAAGATTTATTTTCTCCTTTTCTGTAAAGTCAAATCACATGGGAGCATTTGTTCCTAAAAACACAAAACGTTGATAGTTTTTCATCAAATGCAACTTCAATATGCATCTGTGGGAGGGAAGTACCTCCCATACCTCTCACCCCTGTCAAAAGAAAACACTCATCTCCCTCCATTGCTTGTAAAGGAAGGCTGTGACTCCGGCTCAGACATGGAAACTGAATACCTACCCTTCTAACTCACAGAATGCCAATGGATTCTACTGACATCCCAATTTTGATGGGAGAAGTTGATTCTGAGATTCTTCACTGATGGAGAGTCCCAAAGCCCCTCTGCTAAACTCAAGTTCAGACTAAAAGGAAGACTCTGGAACTGTTTCTGTCCTACAAATACACTCATCTTTCTTTCCAAGATACTCCTAGGTCTTCCAACATGCCGTTCAGAACCTTCTTCCTTGAGAAGTGTAGAAAATAAAAGAATAATACAACACAGACACAGTAACTTACCTGTGGGGGAATGATGTTCTCAATGCTGATACCCACGTACACCAGTCGCTCTTTTCTTTAGGAGAGAAAAAAGAAAATAAGCTCACAGAAAGACTGCAGATATCCAAAATAACGCTGCAGTTAGCACCATAACCATCCCAGGAGGATGCACCAACTGAAAAGTTATTACTGTTGGAATTACATATTAAATCCCATGGGATTATATTTTCCTGTATGAATATGGTAAGTGATTTCCCAAGAGTCCTCACAAAGAATGGAGTCTGAAGATGCACGGTGGTTGAAGGATGCATGGGCAAGAGAACAGCCTGCAGGATAATGAAGACATTCTATGATGAGCTGGTAGGAATTACTGGAGTCCAGGAAAAGCTGAAGAAGCATGGACACCTGGTCCAGAGAACCAGGAGAGAGAACAGTGCTCAAATATAAGAAAAACTACTGTAAGGAAAAAGTAGGCTGCCCTTATGGTCCACAGCAGCTCACAGGATTCAATCAAAGTAAAACTGAACTCAGGCAGTAGCAGCAAGCTCTGCTTAGCAAGCATCCGCTGCCAACTGAATTGCCATGTCTGGCTCCTGGCCTTTGCTTGCTGCTCCAGTGGAACATCTGTCTGCCCCAAGATGCCTCAGACATCCTAGCACCTCTCCAACATCACTGGGTTCTGATCTTTGGGCTAAGTAGGCAATCTGTAACCTTTTCCATGAACATAAGAGATAATTTAAATAAATGAAAGTAACGAAGAAAGCTGGTGAACCTGCAAGGACTCTGAAAGTGATCAATACCTCTATAGATTTTACTATTATTTTGAATAAAAGTGATTTAGAACACAGCTGCAGCAGGGACAAGGTATGAATGAGTCATTTGCCAGAAGACCTCCAGCTTTCAAGATCTGGTGAAGCGTCACCACGGTTGAAATGAAATCATGCACGAACCAATGCTAAACTTTAAATTTCTGATTTTCTGAGATAAAGATTCTGCATTAATCAACTTCTGCAGTTACCCTGCATAGCTGCACTGAGCACACACCCCATTACAACGGACTTGCAACAGGATGCACACAAGTCATCCACACCTCTACCCAATTGCCCTTCATCCCTGGAGGCGTTAATAGCCAGGTTAGATGGGGCCCTGGGTAAGCTCAGCTAGTGACTGGGCAACCTGACCAACGCAGCCTGCAGCAAGGTTTTGGAACCACATGATCTTGGAGGGCCCTTCCAAGCCAAGCCATTCTAGGATTCTATGACCCAACACCTCTGCTTCAAATGTGCATCATTTTGTGCAAATAATTACAGGCATCTATGAGTAAAAATTTGGTTTCCAATACTTTGATTAATTTGGAACGAATCTATGTCGATTTTAAAGTAGTTTTCTCAGCAGCCTTCTGCACTGTATATTTTTACACAACAATCTTCTGGAGAACTATCTACTGAAAGAATCCAGCATCGTATTTTTTTAATTAAATAACACAAACACATATAGTTCCTAAAGTAATACTAACGGAGAATACAAATAGATTTTAGGTTATTTTAAAGCCAAAAAGACCATAAGCTTTGACAACTCCGTATCATATCTAAATAGAAAAAGTTGGTTTTCTATTAAAGTATTTGTTTGTGCCTCCTAATATCACCTCTCCAAAGTGACAGACCAAAAGAAACGTCCATCCTGAGCACCATGAGACTAATTGGATGAGGAGGAAATTTTACCCTTTGCAAAGTCCCTGTGTTCTAAAAATGCGATCAAGTAGCACCTTGAGGAAAGCAATGCAACTCCTAAAATCAGAAAGGAACTACAAATAAAAACATTTTAATATACAGTGAATGTCTTTGATGGTCTCTTCCATTTCTCATTTCTTTTAATGCAAAGCTTGAAGAAATGGGAGGCATGAGAAAAATTCAGCTGTTTTTAAGCATGATCCACGAAGGTTCTGAGATCTGCTTTACCTCCCCTGGCTCAGGCACTCACTAACACTTCAGTAACACCATCCAACAGTGTAAACATCTTCACCAACAGGTTTGGAACTGTTGGACGCTGGTGGGCCCCAACTCATTACAAACACATATTATAAGGACCTAGAAAACACTGCTACAGGGAAGCTAGGAGTACATGAAAGGAAGTGCTCTGCCTGACGTGGCCTGCAAGAAGTAGAGAATCCCCAGTAGGATTTTCTATAAAGAAGTCTGAGAGTCTCTAGTAAGATTAAAAGTGGCATCCAGAACAGCTCTGATGCCTATTCTGGCTTGTCATAGCATATGACTATGGGAGTTTAAGTACAGACACCTGAAATTCAGCCAGGCTGCTGCAGCAGCACCTCCAATTCAGGAAGGGGAGGAAAATAAAGGCATGACTTTGGTGTAGTTATTTGTCAGAGTCGTCACGAAACTGAAAAGTTTTCACTGAACATCTGTGGCACTTTGGGGATGTGCAAGAACACAGCTGAACAGCTGAATCAATTTTAATCAGATTCCTGAAAGGTTGGGAATAACTGCACAAGCACAGCAGTGTCACCTGTTCAAAAACCAACACTGAATCTGATAACAGTACAAGAAGCTGTTAAGTGTGAGTGCCCATGGTGAGACAGTTGTTCTCCAGCAAAACAGACAAGAGGTACTCTGTGATCTTATAGAAACATTAAAGTGTTCCTGTGCCCCAAACAACCAACTGTAATTTACACAGCAATAAAAAAGAGCAGACTATCATTTCCTCTAGCATCACAACTCTTGCTCTCTTCAGCCTTCTCACCTGGCAATTTACTAAAATACACCACCATTAGGTTGAAAAACTTCGATATTCAATTACTGTATCACAAAATCTTAACAACCCAAACTCACTTCTCTCTTTCTAAAGGAAACCTTTACAACAGAAAACATTAGGTTAATTTGGAATGAGGATCAGATTGCAAAATGGTTGTGAAACATCTGTTTCAGACACTGAAGACTGCTACTGTATTGATTGTGTGCTCTCCTGTAACAGTTAGAAAGCCACATTCCCATGCAATACCACTGAGTTCAAAGAAGTACGACAGGATGGAAAAAAACTGCATTCCAAGTAATGGTTGCCAGCAGAATATTTATCAAAGTAAGACCAAAAATATTGTTCACTAGCAATGAGATTTCCCACCATAAAACAGAGCAGCAGATACAGTTCTTCTGCGTTCCACACTCCTGCACGGATGGAGGCTGTTTGTAAGCTGAGCTCACTCACAAAATCAGCTAATTGCTTTGTTCTCACAGCTACAAATTCACTAATTGGCAAACCAAGGGTAATTTCACTATAGTGAATTTTACTAGATCCACTCTGAGCAGAAGCTGAGAACAGTTGGTACCTGATCTGCCACTGTCACTGTTGCTGCTACAACAGCAATCACAGACAGGAGGTCTGACAGAGGCTGAACACAAACATGGATTCTGCTCCACTCTCCCAAGCACCAGATCACTGCATCTCATGTGGTGTCAGTGTCATGCTACAAATATAAACCTGCCCAATTACTGTATTTAAAGACGTCTCATCTTCAGGTGAATTTTGCCTTTTAAGATACAATTAATGCAAAATTGTGCTTAATAATGCATACAGATGTCACTGAACGTTACAGAGTGCTCAACACACAAGCCGTATATTATGCAAATTCTGTTTCACGTCCCTCTTTACCAGATCTGAAAACTGCAGGTAGGATGTTCAAGCACTAAGGATGCTGCCCACAAACACAGCAGACTGGTTTGCACTGAGCCTTTGGAAATGCCTGATTGAATGCAAAATGTCAGCCAAAGCTGTGACTCAGATGCACTATGGCAACTGCACCATCTTGTAAAACAGGTAAAGTTTAACAGAATCTAAAGCAACAAGATTCAGAAACCACACTAATCTGGATTACCTTTATACCAAAAGCAGAGCTTAACCTTGCTGTCAGCAGGATATTTACACGTGGATGACAGTACTAATAACATGCAGCTGAACCAGTGCTGAAAACCATTGAAGTACAGCTGTGGGAAAGCCAAAATCACCTCCTGACACCTTGACCCAAGTTCAACGCAAGCTATTTATCTTTTCTAATTATTGGACTTTTCCACCTTTCTTGTAAGCCCTCCCAGCACTGCACCACCAGTAACCACTAATCAGTGTGAAGACAAAGCTGGGCTGGGCTCCAGTTTCCCTTAATGCACGTACAGTCAGTGTGCTGTGAACACAGCCCTACAGCAGTACCTGCGTTCTGCACGCTCCTTCTTTTTTAAGACGACGTCCAGATCTTGTAACTGTTCTTCTAATTTCTCACAGAGTAATTTCTAAGGGAATGAAACACAGGATTAGCTTCTTTCAGAACTGTTTCCATCTCCTGCTCAGACGCTTTGTGCATTATTTATTCATGGCAACATACGAACACGAAGCTGTGTTAACAGTGCTATCTGGTATTTATCTTAACCTTTGGAGAGATGTGAGTCTATGGACACCACAGATAAAAGGTTCCAAATATTTTTAACCAAATATTCCATATCATAGAATGCCATTTAATAATCCAGGAGCCATGTGGAACAATGACTTTTTATGGACAAGCTGTGCCTTGTTTCATGTCCATACCTCATCACACTATTTCCAAGGATGATCATCATCACACTTGCACAAATCTGTGACTTTTCATGTTAAAAATTACTAAACAGCAACCAAGCAAGGAGACGACTTAACTGCAAGCAGCAATAAGAAATTGTTTAAGGAAGAAAACATTCTTGAACATTCTCGTGATTCAAGATCACGACTACTTAACCCAAACTACTTCTCAGAAGACAACTGAAAGCCAATGCACAATACAGCTGTATCACACCAGGTCAAGGTGGCAAGCATTTTGCAGGGCAACAGCTGTTTTGACAAAGGAGTCATCTAAAAGAAAGGAAGATCAGAGATCTTCAGGCAGACTATTCTGAAAACGTGCATAGATGGTTCCCCATTCATTTAGCAGGATCAGCACTGCACTCTCTCTGGCTTATCCTTCCAAGCATCACCACTGCAATTCCTGCTATTTAGATGTACTTAAAATTAACAAGACGTATGCACAACATTTTTTTAACCTTTTTTTTTTTTTTTTTAAGCAGCAGCTTGTAACCTTTGTGAAAGTGCTCATACCTGTCTATTACTCAGCAGGGAAAACATTGGGTTTTCTAGGAGATGCTAACCAGAAATGGCAGCTTTCTTTACCAGCTTCTTAGCAAATGTCTCTGAAGGAGGAACAGTACTTCAGAAACAGCTGCTTGCTTTGATCCCTGATTATTCCTTGCAGGACTTAAGGCTCCCTTCCAACTCGGGAAATTCTATGATTCTATGCTTCCCCCTCCTGGATGACAATGTGATGCTTCTTAGGATAAAATTATGATTTTATACTGTTAATGCTACGTTATTCTTTAAGTTGCTTAGCATAAGAAAAAAACAGCAACATGCAGTATTTGACACTAACAGAAGAAAGAAAGGGAAAGGAAAACCACCTCATAAAACAGTTTTACTAATGGCTAAGGGGGAAGATCAGCATCTCTACGATGCATCACAGTCTGCTTTGTAACAGAAAAAAAAAAGATGAAAGAAAGAAACTGTTAAACTCCCAACAAATCTTCACAACCACAATGCTGAAAGTGAAGGGGAACAGGAACCATACGTGCTGGCAAGGTGGGCAGAACCATTCTCCATCAGGGATTATCATCAAAGGAGGGCGAAGGCAAGCTGTATGGTATCCACTGTCACAGGAGTCACATAACAAAATCTGTTGAAACAAAACAAATCATGAATATCTTTTGGCATTCGCAACGTGTAACAAGCTCCAGAACTGTTTTCCCTGCCAACACAGAAGCACTTCATAAATACTTTGGACTGTGCCAAAACCAAAAAAAAAATCCTGTATCACTTATCACTGGATGTTTCCAAGGCCACGGGTGGTTTTTATGAGCAAGTTTATGTATCACAGTTTTCCACTTTAGCACCAGATTTCATCTTGCGTTGTATTCTCAGGCAACTCAGCACTACTGGATTACACAGACTGCATACACGTACTATGGAATCCTGTAATGCTTTCCAGACCCTGGACTAAGTAGAAAACTACATCTGGACAAGATGTGGTGGGAACTGTTTTCCCTGTGCACTTACATCCACATGAAGGAAACCTGGCCATGCAGGCCAGAAGGGAAGCACAGCAATCTTAGGCAGTTTCCTCAGCTGGGGTGTTCTTATGTCCAGGGTGGCAAAGACAGGCTCACCGACTCTCTGGGGTATGCAGAACCAACTACTGCGATTCCTCCTTAGTTGGGAAAGCTATTTCCACTAAAACTAAGCAATAATGCTCACATAAACTGTGTGACCATCTGGTGGAGTACACATCTCTAACATTCTAACTGTCTCAACCGTGCTGGGATATCTTTCACACACCTGAGAATATGCTCGTTTTGTGGACTCAGTGCAAGGCTGTATATTCTTCTAATAAGAAGAATCTATGACAGTACGTAGCAGTGATGAACCAGGACCATAAACATCAGAAGCACTGAAAGCTTGTTGAGCTTCTACACACGGCCACCCCAAAGACTGGTGTATCATTGGTGTACCTTCAGACACTCCTCTGATCAACCAGAACTGCCTGAATCACTCAGAAGGTTTCCCCCAAAGCCTACCAGCTCAGGGTGGTTGGGAAGGCCACACTTCTTGCACGGTTCATCATCGTCAGCAGGTGCAGCTTCTTCTTCCTCCTCTTCTTCCTCTTCCTCCTCTTCATCAGAGTTTTTTTCACTCTCTGAGCCTTCACTTTCTTCATTGCTTGAATATTTCCACCTGCCACGTGTTCGTGTACCTGTCCACCGAACTTTGCTCCTCTGAGTGATACCATTTCAAAGAGAAAACACAAAGGAAACTTACAGTTTCTTTCCAGATCCTAAAAGACATTTTTCTCTACAGGAAAGTGATTCATCTCAATCAGAACAGTTGCAATAATTTCACAAGAGAACATTTCAAGGAACAGACACCTTCAATGAGCCCTGAAGTTCAACAGGATACTAAAGGGAGAAAACTACATATCTACCTGCAGAGAAATTTTCAAATGAGATCTCAGACCACAAAGACAGATCAGTGACTGAGGCCCTCTTGTGAGCATGGTGAATTCCACATTTGATGTTTTTTTATGATAGTTCTCCATAATCCAAACTGAATATAGGTATAGGTAGATGGCTTTTTTTCTTTTCTAACATGCACTTCATCTCTTTCATTTTGCTTTAGGAAACATGCTTACACTCTAACAAGTACATTAATTTCAGTGTTTTTGAAGCTCTCTTTTATGACAGGCAGAGTTTTCTGAAAGAAAATCAGTGCACCATGTAAGGGCACAGTCTGCTTTCACATTTATACTTTTCCATTCTTTTTTGTAAGTAAAAAAACGATTCATCAGATGCTAGTTGAAAAGGGCATTCACCCCTTTACATCATACCCACCTTAATGATATAACCACATGTCTTACCAGTGACTTATTTGGACATTTATTTATTTTAAGGACTGGAAAAATGACTTCTCTCATCTACTACGTGAAGTGTTAAGTTTTATCAGACATTTGTTTAAGATACATTTTGGATGAAAAACAGAATTCCAATTCCAATTCAGAATCCCATTTTGCATTAGTTAAAAGTACTTCCTACAACCAGGCTATTTTAACTTCACAATAATATACCAAAAATTCAAGTTCTCACAAATACTTTTTACCCTCCAGAAATTGAAAAAGGAAAATACCCTCCCTAGGTTTTTCAGCTCAAAACACTTTTCATTTATGACCAGGTTACTCGCTGTTCTGAACCAGCTATCTAACCAAACTGTACAAAACATTCTGCAGGACACACTCACACCGCAGCAATACATCATACTGGTAAAATTTCATTTCAGGTTCTTATCATTTACTTCTGTCTCTTTAGTGATGTCATTATTCACTAAACTTTAATAGAAAACTGTACTTTAAATCCATGAGAGAATTAATTTAATTTGAGGCTTCATCTTACGTCATCTTTATTTTGATTCTATCTTTAAAGAATCTCTTCAAGAAGAAAAAAAAAGATAGATATTCAGTAAAACTGTTCATTTTATGAAGGTTATTCAGAACTTGCTGAGTATGTGCGTGTGTTGGTAAAACTACAGGAACAATAAGGAAACTCACAGTAGTGAAATATGAAGAGGATTTCAAGTTGATAGAAAAGAGCATACTTGAAAATACAGGCTGCTTTTTCCTCCTTGCTTTTCTTTGGCATTGCACATCCAGAAACATCAGGAAGTTAAATGAATAAAGCTGTTGATCATTACATTGATTTACAAACACTATACAGATGCACATTTAACTTTTTGTATGAAAAAGACACCTCTGCCCAGAGCACATTATGTATCCCAAGTGTAAGAAGTCATAATATTTGTTTCTTTGCTTACGCTCATTCTCAAACTGGCCAGCCAGACACCAGCAAGCATCCACCTAGAAAATCCACAGCATTTTCTCCATTGGAAGAATGGAAGTCTCCATTCAGCCACACAGACTGACTCAGGTCTGATCGTGTCATGTTTTAAAAGAACTCACTTGGACTGGTTTGGTCTTTTTTGTTTGGCTTACACGAAAAATGTTAGAAGCTGCTAAGTCAACAGATATTAGCACTCTCTTAGGGGGTGGTTTTAACTTGGTTGAATCCACTAACCATACTGCAAATCTAGCTCCAGGCAAAGGCTGACCAAAGGGAAGTAATCCTTAACATTCTTATGTAAACACATATACTCCTATTAGGAAAGACTGCGGCAACGCCAGACAGTAAAACTATATTACCTTGTTAACTTTAGAATTTGACTCCTTCTCCTGTTTTTTTGCATCTTCTTTTCTTTCCTGTTTATGTGCAGGTTTCTCCTCTTCCTCTTCAGATCGTTTTTTGTCAGATTTCTGATCCCGAGTCTCTGCAACTTTCGGAGTAGGCTTAGATATCCTTGGGGATCTCCTTAACGTGCGGCCAGCAGTGACGTCTTCTGGCGGTGTTTCTGCCTTTCTCTTCCTACTGGAGATCCTGATAGTTAATTTAATCCCTTCTTTCTGTCTTTCAGAAGTTATTTCTTTATTATCTGTTGTGCAGCTTTCTTCTTCAGAAACTAGTTTATACTTAAATTTGCTTTTAGGTGTTGGGGAATCCTTTTTACCCTCGGAGGAGTTCTCTAGGTTGGACGCGTGGGCATCGTCTAATCCCTCTGGCTCTGGCTTGGCAGCTTCAGGCTCTTCCTCTGGTTTTTCAGGGCTGGATTTTTCTTCTCCTTGGCTCTCCTCAAGGAGAGCAGGTTTAGCATCAGAGCCCTCCGCTTCCAAAACAGACTTCTCTAAAGTCAAAGGAGAAGAAGATGGAGGAGGTGTCTCAGCAGCTTTGGGAGAATCAGGTTTCTCCTCAGGCTCGCCTCTGCTTTCCAAGGTTTCTTCCTCAGACGGCGCAGGCTTGGGCAGTTCTGCAGGAGCAGATGCATCTGTGTGCTTCTCCAGCTTCTCTAAACATTCTTTGGGTGGCAGTCTGTCCTTTTGGATTATGGTGGCTAGTTTCTCTTCGGATTTTTTGGCACAGTCTTCAGAGTTTGAAGATTCTTCCTCTACCATCTCAGTAGCTGGACTGTCAAGGTTCTCTTTCTCCACGGGACTAGATTCCTCCTTTAAAGGCACTTTCTGATTTGAAACCTCAGAGACCACAGCTCCTAGCTCTTTCACCACAGTTACTGCATTTTTCTCAACCTCACATGCTTTTATAATTTTACTAACAGAATTTAGGGAGTCTGATACCTTTTCCCCACTTTTACCGTTTTTCTCTTTTAATGAGCTGCTGTCTTCCTTTGTACCAACCGAGTGCTCAGACCTATTATTTTGTATGACACTTGGGGTTATTTTTTCACTGCTAACCTCTCCATTTACCAGCACTTTCCCATCGGGACATAAAGCAGTAATTGTAGGGACTCTCTTAAAAGTTTCTTCTTCTGGTTTCCCCTCTTCCTTCAAGACATCCTTCGTTGGAGTCACGCATTTACACAGGGACCCCTTTATAGGACTGTCATAGTCATCTGTCAGCTTGATCTCTCGCTTTTTCAGGGGTATTTTTGCCTGCTGGTCATTTTTAAGTTTCTCGCTTTCTTCTACAGATTTCTCCACAATTTCCTGGGGAGTTTTGACATTAACACAAAATTCTAACCTCTCGGGCTCATGAACTGCTATTTTGTCAGTAGAACTTTTTACTTCCTTTAGGTCTTTTGGTTCTATTTTGTTTTCCTTCACCTCTGCTTTAACAGGCTTGACATTTTCTTTAAAGGAGTCACTTTCTTCTTTGACAGTTTGTTTCTCTTCGTTGTATTCCGAAGGCTTCTCTAATTTTACTATTACTGGCAATTTTATAATTTCTTTTTCTTCAGCCTTCTCTATTTTCATCATGTTTTCATCCTCTTTGACCACAGGAAGAGGAAGACTTTCCAATTCCTTTGACTGTTCCTCTACCTCGTCTTTTTCTTCTTTGATTTTTAATTGGTTTTCTGTTGACAGAGAAAAACAGTGATGAAACAACCAGGGGACCTATAGGATTACAAACAGTATCCATCAAAATGAAGGCGTATCTAGAAAAGTCAACAACCCAAAGCTCCCTGCAAATAAATATTCTTTCCCGGAATTATTAGGAGCCTGGCTTGTCTCAAGCTGTCATTAAGCAAGGAGGTTGCCAATTTTTAGCTACAGAATCACCATTTGGCTTAATTACTAGCCAAGATAAACCTAAATTTCAGATGCTTTTAGCAGAATTCTATACTTATCCTCCTATCCACCTCAATTCCCTCTTCAGTTGTAATACAATACCTTCAGAGGACAGACACAGAAAACCCAAGCACAGCGTGCAAGGAGCATCAACTTTCAAGAAATCTCTCTTGAGTGTCTGAGCTTTTTTCACTAACCAGACCACACTGCAAGATCCCCTGCTCTTCAAATCCTACACACCGAACCATAAGGCGGAAGGGACAGTAAAGATCACAGAGTTCCAATCCCCTGCCACGGGCAGGGCTGCCACCCACCAGGTCAGGCTGTTCAGGAGACTCAGAGCTCTTCCCATGAATCTGGTACTCACATCAATCAGTTCCCTGTTTGTACACTTTTATTTCAAGAAATATCTAACTGTTGTATTTCAGCATTTTGGGGGGGGAGAACACAACCAACAGGAAATTCACCTGGATTCTCTATTCCTGGGCAGTGACTACATCTTCTGTGTACAGTCAAAACACATGTAACAGATTATATTCTACATTCACTTCATTTGCCATTTCTAAGACAAACATGCACCAGAAAATCCTGCAGAGCTTAAGAGATTAGATCATGCCTGCTTTGCTCAAGCAGTTTTGAATTAACGGGGTCCAAAGTATAGTTACAGCACTCAGAAGAACCCATGCATTTATTCTGTTGCTCTGTATTTCATACAATTATTTATCATCTCTGAAGCTACTTAACATCTCAGGTGTTTTATTTTGCCATGCTTTTTGAGTCAGGTAGGGACAGAGCTAGTTAGAAAAAGCAAAGATGATGCAGTACAGATAGTGTAACAGCATCTTCTACCATCTGGAAGATGCTGCAGAACAGGTGCCATAACTCCCAACAAAGCCATGTTTTCTGTCTTCTACCTCTCCCCTCTCCCTCCACACTGGTGTGATTCTTTTCCAAGCTGAGAACTTCCCAAAGTGATTACCAACATGAAAGGCAAGAACGTGAATTAATTACATTTAGAGAAAATAAACATTTTACAAAAGAAAAGAGTGGTGAAGAAGCAAGTCATATATTTTAGAATGTTTCTAAATACAAAGAACATACCCAAATAAGCCTCAGCAAGTAGCAAAGGGTGCAAGACGCATCTCCAGATGCAATAGATGCAACTAGAAGCAATAACAGTTTGAAGGCTGAAGGATGCTTGTTTCTCTCTTCATAGAGGTAATCACCACTCTGAGCTCTTGTAACATTAAAGCCACCTCTCTAAAGACATTTGTCAGCATTTGTCAGTGACACATTCACCATGCACGTATCCTTCTCTTCACATCTTTCTGGATTGACTTACTTGAACCATTTCTTCCTATCATCAACTGCTTTTTCCCAAACTAACATCACCAGAACCCCAAATCTCTTCCTGCGCTAATAAAGCAATGGCTGTGCTAAGATCTACTTTCTAACTCTCCCAGCTGCTCAAAAAGCACTTGATATGCCACAGTGACTCAGCAGGTGCACAAACTGTCTTACAGCAATTCAAGTTAAGAAGGCTAGGTTAAAAACAAAAAAAAAAAAGGAAGAACTGGATCCATTTATTTTTGAAGGAACAACTTTAATGCTATTTGGAAAGCTGTCAAAGCAGCTTTCACTTCTGATAAATTTTCACTGAACCTTTGAAGGGCTTTTATGCATTCCTAGAACTTGAGGACAGTTTGATGACTAATAGGAATAATTATTAAACTTAATTGATCAAAGTGCTGCTCTGTGAGTATGTTGGCTGCAATTAAATCACAGCATATATAAATAATGTCATTAATCATTAGGTCTGTGGGACTAGTGCCTAAGAATGATCCTGCATGGCAGCAGAGCCAGTGACTTTGGTGACACTGGAGTGTGCAAAAGGACTTTGGGACTTGCCTACAGTGGAGACTTTAGTTAAGATGTTATAAAATGAATTATTTTGACTTCAGTAAAATCATATTCCAAAAGGAGGTCTTGATTACGTTACTTAAGCTGACCTGACTAATTCTTAGTCAGACAAAAGCAAGATCAGCACTCTAGAATGAATTCTGCAGTATCAGTAACCACATAGATTGTGTTGTCACATGCATGCAAAGGTAGATACTGGTCTTAGATGGAGACAATTCTCACAGTGTTCATCACAATTTACTGCGATTTCTGCACTTGTCTTTTAACACTTCCAAACTCAACTTATACTTATCTAAACGTTTCATTTACTTCTTCCATTCTACAATGTTTGTTGTGAAGAATAGGAACGAGAAGCATTTCTCTTTGATATTGAGAACCAGGACAGATCTTGCTAACTTTGTATATCCAGTTAAACTGCAGAACCACAGAATGGCATGGGTTGGGAGGGACCTCAAGAGATCACTGAGTCCATTCCCCTGCTAAAGCAAGTTCCCTACAGTAGGTGGCAATGGTAGGTGGATGGATGGATCTTGAATATCTCCATAGAAGGAGACTCCACCATCTCTCTGGACAATCTGTTCCAGGGCTCCATCACCCTTACTGTAAAGAACTTCTTCCACATGTTAGTATGGAACTTCCTGTGTTCAAGTTTTAGGCCATTACTCCTTGTCCTATTGCTACACACCACCAAGAAGAGCCTGACCTCATCCACTTACCTCCCACCTCCCTTCAGATACTTATAAACATTTATCAGATCTCTCGGTCGTCTTCTGCACATACCCAGGTTACTCAGCCTTTCCTCATACGGGCGGTGCTCCAGGCCCTCTCTCATCTTTGTGGCCCTCCTCTGGACTCCTTCCAGGAGATCCCTGACTTTTGAACTGGGGAGCCCAGAACTGGATACAGCAGTCTAAATGTGGCCTCAGCAGGGCAGAGTAGAGGGGGAGGATCACCTCCCTTGACCTGCTGGCCACACTCTTTTTAATGCACCCCTGGATCCCATTGGCCTTCTTGGCCACAAAGGTTACGCTGCCGGCTCATGGCCAACCTGCTGCCCACCAGGACCCCCGGCTCCTTCTGTGCAGAGCTCCTCTCCAGCAGCTAACAGATTAATTACACAAGATTTGAAGAAACACACATTAACACACTGGAATCTTAACTCTTGTTTCTGATCAAGCAACTGCTTTCCTGTAGCTTAACCAAATGTTAACATTAGGGTAGTAACCAGGGTAAAATTACTTGGGATAACAAGCTTCTAGCTTCTCATAACCTAAGAAAAATCTTGTAACAAAATATTTCAGGTTGATACTAAGTAAAACCAATGCACAAACCACCAAGTCAGGCAAGATATTTAATATGTGCAATGACATGATAACAAGGAAGGAAAATGGGTTCTTTAATAGCAAATGGTGGAGGCAGCTCACGACCACTTGATGTATAAATATTTTTGGATTTCAAATTGTTTCAACATAAGCTCGTGCCTTCTTCAAGATTGTGAGGAAAAAGCCTGTATTTCTGATTCAAACTTAAAAGTAAAAATAAATAACATACACAGACTGTATTGACTTCAATCATGGCATTGCACAAAGTTGTTTTTTTTTTCTTTTTGAAATTTTAATGTTAATAGAACAGGAAAAGTTGGGCAACAGTTGGGTACTCCACAAAAACATACAATGGCATAGTTACAATACTATACAAAATGTACAGCATGAATAAAATTAATTGGAAAACAATTTATACATATCTCTCTTTTCATAAATAACTTGCACCTAAAGATGCACTATAAAAAAAAAAGTAATATTTATCAGTGTTCACTTGATTTACTATGAACAGAAATGGTCTTTGATTGTTTTAAAGAGTCCTAATCTAAAACAGTAACTTTTAATCAAGTTCTGACACCGCCACAGCACAACATTTAAAATGTGAGAAAAGGCAGAAAACCTTGTGTAGATGCTTCTTCACCCTTTTTGGTGTCTTCATCTTCTATACTTGGGCTTTCACGTGATGAATTCTCCTGCTGAGAATTGTTTTTCAGCAGGGCAGGATCAATTTGTGCTTTCAGGAGCTCAAGGGTCTCGGCAAGCTCATTTCTGTTTCTGGATGATGGAAGAAAAAACATATTGTCTGATAAGCCACTTACTCACTCACCCCAGAGGGATTCATTAAAAATAAACAAACACCATCTGTTTAAATGAACACTGCCCTGAAAACCTTACACACGAGCACAGTGAAATGCCTGTCCTACCAGAGCAGCTGCAATTTTGCATTCAGAAATCTTCCAACTTCTCCACACCACAACCAAATCACTTTGTTTTGCAGGGCGTTATCTATCCAGACTCAAGTCCCGTTATTCTGGATCCAAGCTGCTACCATTTATTCTTTTTTATCTATTTATCCTTCTTTTACCAGTTCTCACTGCATCTCTTTGCAATTTCTTCTTAACATGCTTAGAAAACAATATAGAGATGTCCAGAGGGCTCTGGCTATTTGTGTATCTCTATGTGCTTGAACATCAGTGCACTTTAACTCCTTGCACTGGATATCTAACTAGAAAAACCAAAACCTTAACAGATAATGAGTTTGAGTGTTGATTAAACAGGTTCTTTATTTTCAAAACAGACAAGAATCACAAGACTCTCACATTTCCTTTTCCAAAGTCAACATTCAACCACTAGATTCAATGAAAAAAAAGAAAGAAAGAAAAAAAAAGGCTGGAAGTGCATCCAGCCTGACACACAGAATTACACAGGTTTAAAAGGATCTCAGATGTCATCATGCATTACTGTGTTTTTCTGCAGTAAGTATGAGTGTCAGAACTT
The DNA here is from genome assembly GCF_019232065.1 of Centrocercus urophasianus. NCBI lineage: Eukaryota > Metazoa > Chordata > Aves > Galliformes > Phasianidae > Centrocercus > Centrocercus urophasianus. The sequence continues at coordinate 1,147,276 of NW_024885355.1, forward strand.
GCCCAGAGGAAGTCCCATTTCCTCTGCTTTTGGCATTGATCCCTGGAGTCCAGAATGTAGGAAAATGATAAATGCTGTTCAGCAATTGGTTGGCTTGTTTAGATGCATTTCCTTTATTCACCCACAACAGCTGTCTCGATTTCAGTGGTGGTAAGGCTTATCACTTTATGGCCCTTTGACAGTGGTTTAAAACATTCTGTATGACTAACCTGGACACTGAGCTTTGGATATTTAAGTAAGCTATACAAATTAAATTTATATTTATTTATAAACATGAAAATTAAAAATTTAGATTAAAATTTTGGAAATTAAAATATACAAACAGAAGAATAAAAATAATATACATTATGTAACTTCTTCAGATCTATTCTTACACCTTTATGTATTAATTTAGTCAGAGTTGATGCTGCTGGGCCCAGTTTAAAATCCTCTTGCAATTAATTAGTCAAAAGAAAAATAAGTTTACATGGAGATGAACTAAAAACAGATAACTGTTTTAGATACGAAATATAGGTATGTATGTAGAACTAATCATTTTTCTATTAACGTCCATGCATCCTGTGCATAAAGAGGGATACGACAAAGTATTTAACCTAAATCACAAAAATCCATAAGTCTGAGGCTAAACTATCAGACCAAACATGAAGCAACAGAGACCCAGGGGCACTGAGTCATGCACATGTCACTCTGCATCACCATCATGTACCTCAACTTGAGTTATCTATGAGCTGAATTCTGCTCCAGGAAGGACTCTGTACCCGTTTGGATGGTCAGCAATGCTTTTACTTCCATGAAGTTCAAATCGCAACGTAATCCTCATAAGAACAGAACTGTCCACTTATAACTGTCTTCTTAGGACAGAAGTTAAAAGAAGGAACAGTTCTCCTCCATCTCCAAAGGGAAGAAGTGTGACAGGAGGCAACATGGAGGCACTGTCCTCAAAACAATTTTCTCTCGGCACCCTTTCCATATATCCTTTGTGGCTTAATTGAGCACAGAAGTCATCAGCTACCATGTACAATTCTGTGAGATATTTCTGGACTATTTTTTCATTAAATCACATATTTGCAGGCAGAAAATCCCACTGTAAGTGAGAAATGGAGACTGAGTGAAATGAATTCGCGAACTCCAATCACACATAGCCACAAGAATCCTACCCTACAAAACATTGGGAAAAAAAGGGAGGAAAAAAAAAAAGGAATACCTAACAATGCACTTCCATGTGGATCCATCCTGGTCATCCTGCTCTTCTATGTACATCCTGACATTATGCTCCTGGTCCAGCTGATACCAATACATCAGTCCATCCTTGTCTCGACCAATAGGCTGAAGGCGCATGGCATCAGCATCCTCCTCATTAATTATATTTTTAAACTTCAGATTGTCATCAAATTGACATTCACAGAGATACTGAAAAAAACGAGAAAGTGGAAAGAATGTTAAAACATAAAAACATAAAGAGAAGTAATACGTGGAAGTATAAATAAGAGAAGTAAGCATGATGTTTGGGCCTGTCCCACTACAAAGAACAACAGTCCTGTTCCAAGATCAGCTCCAGATTGAATACGTCCAGGTATGGGTCAGCCAAGTGAAATCTGCAAGATGCTTCAGTGAGTGAGAAAGTCAAATCTCTAAGATATCCAAGCGAGTAAGGAAAAAGACAATTAGAAACTTAGTTGAATGCATACCTTCAGAATCCCCAGTTTGCATTCGACGCTCATTTCTAGGTATCCTTTTTTTTCCATCTCCCAAGCCCAAGTGCTGTTGAATTCTTGGCATATCTGTCACAGAGAAAACACTGAGATGAGCAGGCTTAGTGAATAAAAGTAACTTTCAACTTTTATGTTAGTAGTACCTTACTGCACTAAAATTATATGTGATGTTGTCAGGATTGTAAGTCAAAAAGTCTTGAACAAAAAAAAAAAAAGAAAACTAGGATAGGCCAGAAAGCACTGGCAAAACTCCATGGAAGAATATATCACTGAGACCCTGACACCAGCTACTTTAAAACTCTTATGTTTGGCAGCACAACTCTGATCTGTGAAGTTATTCTCATCTTTGCTATGCAAAAGCTTCCATTTTTCTGTATATTTAGAAAATAAATTCTGTTGAGAAGATGTGATTTCTCAGCATATCTTTACAGCACTTAGCACATCAGTTGCTGAGCCCCCTTGGGATCCTGCTGTCCTACAACTGCAGATAAATGAGACTTACACTCTGTTGTGGAATTATCGGGCATAATAGCTTGGCCCTTGAGTCATTTGATAAATATTTTAAAATATTTTAAAATATTTTAAGTGCAGCCAGCCTCAATTTACTAAAAGCAAGTAAGTTCCATGCATTCAAGAGGAAAAAAGCACAGGACATGAAAAAAGCAGCAAGAAAGGACGGAGACTGAATCACAGGAACCTCCAATAACAGCAGCACAGAAGGAATTCCCTCTCCTCCCTGAAGGAGTCAAATGTGCTTAAAAGAACTCATGGAAAGGAAAAACACAGCAGGAGCTCTCAATCAAAGCTGCAGCAGTGAGAACTCCAACCTGTTCAGGTGGGAATACCATCAGAAGGAGGCAGGAGTTTAGCACAGCCACATCTCCAGTTGAGAATACTTTGAAGTGCCACCCCTGAATCACAGCCATCCAAATCAGCACATCCTCTGCACTCCAGTCCACAAGGAGCCAAAGCTCTGCTGAGCAAACTCAATCAGAACTGAATAGTCTGCCACTCACAAATTCTCAAATACATGATGTTATCACTAAGCTACTGAACAACTTGGAAACCACATATGAAAGCAGCTTTCTCTGGAAACAGAAGGAAAAACGACACTAAATTTCCTCACTAGATGTACTGTACAACTCAGCGTGGGCTACAACCAAAGAGGTGTTCTCCCTCCTCTGTCCCCACAGCCACGCTACTGCCAGTACTGACACGAGTTCTTCACTGGCCTAAGTGTAAGTTAGTTAAAGCAGGTAAAATAGCAGAAAGCTACTTCTTTTTGTTATGGAGAGCTGCTTTTCTGCTGGCTCTGCTGCCTAAACTGGCTCGCTCTGGGGTAAGCTTCAAGAGCACCAAGAAATGGAAACGTGGGACCATGCTTGTTGGCATCAGCTTGCAATTAGGTTGGCTCAGCCACACCATAAATCACACTCTGACTCTGTGACCTATGGGAATGGTGAAGATGTGCTCCGATAACAAGGAATTATGCTGAGGAGCAGTTTTTCCTAATCTGAGGCTAAGGACACAGGTCCTCCTCCGGCACAAAGCTCACAGCAAGAGAAGCAATTGTTCCTCAAGCACTAAACAAGCTTATTCTGCTTTCTCCTTCATTTTCAGTACTGGAACACAAAGAACTCTGGGCAATTGTACATCAAACCTCTGCTCAGGGCAAGAGCCAGTCACTGCTCATTGCTTGCTCATTAAGTAATGAAAGCAATAATGAGAAGTTTCATGTGCTTCAGAAGCGTATGATTGTCAAAGCAACAACTCAAGAGACATACGAGTTGATAAAGCATCTGTTCAGACTGAAACGACTACATTTTGACAATCAAAAACCAGATGATCACGCTTTCTACTGACAAGTACTGTCACAGCCCTGAACTACAGATCCCACTGACATGGACACTGTCTCAATATCAGTCTCTGACTTCACAGAAAGGACATTTCACACCAAACAAAAGCCTGCTGCTCATGGGAACAGCTGCTTTCTCCACACTGAAGAGCAGTCAGTAGCTCCCTACCCTGCCAAAAAGATGTCAGGATGTCTCTCAAACATTTCCCAAGCAGCTACAGCAGCATCCAACACTTCCTATAAGCTCACTCCACACTTTCACTGCAATCAATGAAAAGAGGAAGGTGACAAACATAGCAGAGGAGTCTGCCTACGTGGGACTACCAAGCCCTCAACTCTGAACAACTGGGGCAGAACGGTGTGGTCAGTGCTGAAGGCTTTGAATTCACCAGCCCAGAGAAATTGTATCTGTACAAGAACACAAAATATGTTTGACAAGAGCCAGTGAAAGCATTCTGCTGGGAGACAGAGCAGTCTGAATGAACTCAGCTACACGCTTCCCAAAGCAGCTAAGCTGGCCAGTTCCTCTCAGCTGTTAAAACCTGCAGGACAAACCCTTTCTTCCCTTCACGCATACACAACCATGCTTCCTACTGGAGAAATTCAGACCCTGAAACCCTACAGCCATTTGCTTCCAAAAAGAGCAGTATGTAGGCTGGTGAGGCAAAACTGGGTGGTTTAGCACCAGGACATACAAGGGAAAGAGCTTTCAACTGCAGTGTTCACTTCCTAGTTAAGAACACTGCAGGTATCTCCCAAGAACACTCTCAATGGTTCCACATGCTTTCCATTTTTCCTGGCTTTTGGGACATTTCCCAGAGCTCTTCCTTGTTTTTCTAAACTAATTACACCCTTTTGAAATGGGGGCCATATTAGCATACCTCTCTCATTAGTTATATTCAAATTCCTTTGTTCTCGAGATTCCTTTGAACCACTGGCTAGAATAAGTATCAAGTTAAATGAAGTAGAAGTTATTACTGCTTGCTTGGTCTCAACAGGGGCAGGTGGAAAGGTTTCCTCAGCGCTCTCCCTCCATGCTGAAGGAGGATTTTCCAGACTATTCCCTCATACACTTGTTTTCTCCCCGTTTTCTGCTTACCATACAACTGCTTCAGTGGGATTTATATGCCCCCTGCTCAGGGTTGTTTCCACAGCTTGCTGGAATGGCTTTTGGGTATGTTAATGGATTGAATACAATGCAGTATTCACAGTACTTGGCGATACGTGAACACACAGAAGGTGCACCCATCACATTATTAGCTCAAAACAGCATCATAAATGCTTTACAGCTGGTGAAGAGGTCAGATCTCACCTTAGGCCCTTCAGCAGGCTATTTCTTGACACAGCCCTGGTGGTCTCACACACATCATTATTTTAAGACTATTTTACACAAACCTCAAGGCAAACTCCTACCCCAGTAAATTTGATAGATAGCACTAAGGGGGGCAAACTGGGACTGCATCTGCTAACATCATTATTTGTTTCGCTGCCATCACCACAATGCTGTATTTCTAAGACAGATGCAATCATGGTTGTGTAGACAATACTGAGCACAGGTTGGATGGGGTCCTGGGGAACCTGACCTAATGCTGCCAACACTGCCCATGGCAGCAGGGTTGGAACCAGATGATTTCAGAGGTCTCTTCCATCCCAAACCATTCAGTGATTCTGTGATGACTCTAAGACTACATTTTGGCATGTGGAATAAGGTATCCAGAGTGCCAAACTCCAAATTTTGAGCATTGTCTGCTTTTATTTTCTGAAGCAGTGTAAATTGTTTGAAATAAAAACTATTCACACATAAGGTAGCAACAAAGGCACAGCCATAGATAGAATTAGGTAAAAAAATGGGATGTTCTATTTTTACTGATGTTATACTGATTTTATCTTAGCTGTACCATTGTGAGCATGCTGATCTAAATCACTGCAATGTTCTCATTTAATATTAGCACATGGTACAAGAGCTCTGTATGGTTACTCTCAACCAACTTATTTTAAAATGAATAGTTACCATGTTCATTTCCCTGCTCAATGTAGTCTGTTTGCAGGCTATTAAATCTGCTTCTACACTGAAAGCCTTAATGCTCAGAAAGTTTGTTTCTAGCAAGCATGAAGGTGTGCACTCTTATACATGCAGGAGATAACGTTTATTTTTAGAGATTTTTGTACAAGTCTAGGCAGCCTGAAAGTTAAGCTGGGATCTTATGCAACTGAAGTCTGGGCATGCACATTGGTGTTGGCCACAGCAGAGCCCAAGGCTCACTATAATTCATACCAGGGATTGCTGACACAACAGCTCATCATAAGCATATTCCAGCAGTGCAGAATAATACAACATGCATATTGTACCTTGATCAAATATTTTTCCCATCTGTCTGCTGTGACAGACTTCCCAATCTTTCTCATCAGTTTCAAGTGAAGCTCCACCAATTCTTTTGGAACTGCAGCATTGAGAGAGAGAAAAAAAAAAAGAAGTTATGAAGCCTGGTGCAAATACACTTCAATGCTAAACACTGATAACACAGTGAAAAACAGAAATTGTAATAAAACATAGTAACTTCAAGTCTGCTAGGAGCAGCTCTGTAACTCTCAGGCACTGGAATGGGCTGCCCAGGGAGGTGGTGGAGTCACCAACCCTGGAGGTGTTCAAGGAACGTTTGGACGTTGTGTTTTGGGATATGGCTTAGTGAGAACTGTTGGTGGTGGGTGAATGGTTGGACTGGATGATCTTGTAGGTCCTTTCCAAACTTGGTGATTCTGTGATAAAATAACAACAGCAGGATGAAAGTAGTTGCATAGGTCTTTTTGTTTAGATTTACATCTACGATGATCATTGCCCTTCCTGTGTTGAGCCAGGAAGGTTCCAACCAACCATCATTTGTCCTTCGTTGAACCAGGAATTCCACCTCAATGACAAATACGCCAAACTCTTGGCAGTGTTAAACTAAAAACTGCACAGGACCAATGTCAGTCAAACATCTATAGACACAACACCTCCTGACTGCCAGCAGCACACCTGCAGCTGCCTCCAGAAATGCAGAAGGTATCTGTGCCATGCCTGGAATATCGCTGAATCCCAACTATTTTTGGCTGGATGCAAGCTGTGGGAGAAATGTGCTAGAAACTTTATCCTCACAGATACAACCTTGCTATGTATTTAAACTCCTTTGTGCTGGACGGAGATTTGAAGAGCGAGGGATGGAGGCCAGAAGTGCTGCTGAGCACAGCTGCACGAGTGCAGGCACAAAATCAACGCTTCCTACCTGAATTATAGCTTACTACACACTTCTCAAACACAGCTTCGACACCTCGCCTCACATCCGTGATTTGTAAATCAATCTGGCACCACCAAGTGGCAAACGTGCAGAACATCAATTTTATCAGTGGGAAACTTTTCTAACTTGAAAAAAAAAGAGGTGAATGATAATTATGAATGCAACTACACGTGCCCAATGGAGAGAGCTGTCTCACAGTCCGTTGAGAAGAGCTTAAGGAAGTGAAATTTTTACTCCTTTCTTAGATGCTGTTTGCATACCCCTTCATTTTGTGAAAGCATTTTCGTTCAGCTCTGCACACACACCTGAAGAGCTGAATTAAGAACTCTTAGGATCGTTACTTACGTTTTTCTGCTCATTCAGCAGTATTCTTTGACACATGATAAAGAGCTGGGACATAAAACACCTTCATTCTAAAGCAGACGTTACTGAGATACTTCTTTTCCTGGTCTTTTCAATCTTTGAGTCTCTTTGTGAATCCTTCCATTATTTGACTTGATTTCACCTCGCTGATGCCAGTCTTTCAAATGCCTCTGTTTTCAGGTGAGTGTGAGTTGGTAAAGCATCAGTTTGTTGAAGATGCTTGCTTTAATTTCAGAAGATCATCGCTGCTGGTTTGCAGCCAGCAAGTTAATACACAACCACAGTTCCCATTAAATACAGAAAGAATCAGCCTGGTAGCCATAAAGAGACCTCCTGTAAACCTAAGCAATTCTCAGGCAACAACTCCAGGCCAGTCCAGACCTCTTCTCTTTCACTCAGTTACTATTGTTTCCATTACCACTGCACACTGAAGAAACTTCACACATCTCCTCCTCCTTGATTCTCCCCAAAATTGGTGCATTTCACAACTTTAAACCACCACATATCTTAAAAAGAATGAGATCAAAAGGTCTTAACCCCAATGGATGCTGAGCACTTGGCACCAACAAAATTAAGCCCAAAGCACTTTATACACATGAGCAATTCTATCAAAGGCAACTCATACAATTAAACCTCAGCTTGTGTTTGTGTAACGTGGAACTGAGCCAGAATATTCAAAACCTTGCTGGATCAAAGCTTCTGTTCTGCTTTTTTTTTTTCTTTCTTCTTTTTAATCAAATCTCTCTTCATAGGTACGTATTGATTGGAATCCTGGCTTAAGGAAGCACGACTGATTTGTTCTGAATAATCAAATTCCCAGTCACCAGAAAGTCTTTGCCTCAGAAGAAATGGGAAATTCAGACCCTGGAAAGTGCTTTGGTACATTCGTCCTTGGGCAGCACCCACTGCCACCTCACTCCTTTCCCAAGGTTTTAGCATTTCAGGTCCTGCACTTCTGGGATCTTGGTGATGTACTCACACAGTTACTTTCACAAAGAAACTTCACAGCATTTTGAACCCTTTATACATTTATTTATCATCACTTCTGTTTTTTTAATGTACTGTAACAGTCTTCATGGAGAGAGGAGGTGTTAGGAAGGCTGAAGAGTGATGGAAGATCCATCCATAGGCAGAGCACCCAGTTGGAAACAAGGGGAAGTGCACCAGCAAAGCAGACCATCTCAGCAACACACTGGACCTGCATGGCTTCAAACTTGCTTACCTGTGCTCAGAAGATGAAGTTCCAGGAAGAGAGACATTGATAAGGATCATTTTTACAATACTCCTCTGATCCTACTTGGAATAGATTCAAAATAATGAACGTAAGATGCAATTACTCCTGGGTAAACACTCATTCACTTTTCTTAAGTTTCACATAAGGAAGGAAAAATTCATGCAATCTTCCTTGAAGAGCAGTCATTTCTGGTAAAGCTATTGCCAAAACAGTGTGACAGTGTACACCAACATGTGAATGACATACCCAGATGTTCAAAAAGCATTGGTTTCTCTGCAAAGCAATATAGTAGCTCCCTAAAATCATGAGGCCCAACTTGACAGAGTACACTTCAGTGGTAGAGAAGACTTAGGACTCCAAGTGCAAGGCTAACGAAAAAGTGTGCTATTTTAAAAGAAAAAATGCCTGTTTTAGGAAAACTTGTAAAATTAAGCCACGGCCATCTGCTAGATATTAAAAAATATAGATTTATCATGGGAAGAAGAAATGAGTCAGAAAGAATGAGTCATTGGGTACAGAATTTTGGGACTTCTGGTGCAGTTCAGGCAATTCTGTCAAGTCCTGCACTTTCCTGGAAGGCATGCCCCTGTCTGGGCATCAGCAAACATCTTCTGAACATCATCCATCCCAGCATTTCAGGGAGTGTTCCCTCCATCAGTTATTGTTAATAAACAAAGAAAAAGACAAAAAAAATCTCAATGGAGAAGAAGAAATAGGAACACAGGGAAGACCTGTCACCTGCTTAGAAAAGCCTCAGCTTCAGCACCAGCATACAGCTGGCTGTGGCTACCCATCAACACCTCCCCACACAACCTCACCTGACCTCCTGTCATCTTCCCTGCCAAAATTAACCCACTCCTAGCTGAATGAAACCAGAAGAAATAATGGAGGAAAACAGAAAAAGCAGCACAAGGCCCTGGGCCTGCAGGAGCAGGGGGAAGGGAGCAAGAAGCAACATTTTGGGATGCAAAAGCAGCTGGCAGTTTGCATGCTTTGCAAATACAAACAGGTCCTCCCAGTTATACCAGTAAACCCTTTTACTATGCTAACTTGCTGTGCTATGCGAAAGAAAAAAAAAGTAAATCCAAAGATAAACTGGGCAAGTATTTCCATGAACAGTTTGCACCTTTCTGTCTTTCTCCCTTGGCTGATTTCAGATGACACGACTGCTGTGACCTCAGCATGGTAGGACTTCACTGCCAAATAAAACCATGCTAAGCATGCGGGCAGTTGAGATCAATGGGATCATGAATATCTCCCACCTCTTCTACTAGCTCACCATATTCAATCATATAAAACTGATATGTGTGTAGTAGCACCCTATGTTAGCAATTTAATGGCAAGCAAATATCAGTCAGCTTCTACCATCCTGAAGGTCCTTTCCAAGCTGAGCAATTCTGTGATGTTCCAATCTCCTCCACTGCCAGCTGGAGGGATCAGGACCAGAGCACCCAAACAGACAAGTGACCACATTTCAAACAACTTCGCTATTTTCTATTTTTGTGTGCACAAATCTGAAGGCCCATGAGCAGTTTGGGGTGGCAAACACCACGACATCCATGTTAGTTGCAACCAAAGGTAAGTTCTCCATTGGATCGGTTGGAATGGTTGGATTTTAGGAAAAAAATGTTCTCAGAAAGAGTAGTGATGCATTGCAAAGGCTGCCCAGGGAGCTGGCAGTCACTGATGCTGGACATGGACTGAGGGCTATGGCTAGTGGGCTTGGTGGAGATGGGTTGAACAGCTGAACTAGGTGACTCAGTGGTCTTTTCCAACCTTAAGGATGCAATTATTCTATGGGAAGTGAAATACTGAGGAGAAAAAAGGGGCTGGGATCTTCAGCAGCAGCACTGGTTTATGCCAACATAAATATTCCCCCCTAGGAACTACCTCACTTGTTTCTCACCCCAACTGTTAGAAGAAGCACACAAAGATCCCTGCAGTTGGGATGTGTTATTAAAAACTTCATGGATGAGACAGAAAAATGATGGTCTTGTCATGAATGTGCTATGCTAAGTAACTGAAAGCACAGAAAACATCTAGTGTGAACCAGGCAAGGAGTTACAGTGAACATCTAAAAAATGGCTATTGATAATGGGATTTATGGAGAACATTGTGAGCTCCACTCATGTGCTCATTCAAGCCTGGTATAAAAAAGAAATTGATGTATTTGATGCCTATGTCATTTCCTAAGATAAAAAGCAGTAGTTTCTGTTCCAAAGGACAACCTAAATATCTCGTCCTCCAGTTGATTCACTTGATGAGTATTCCTATCCTACCTCCAAGCTGTGCGCCCATAAAAAAAAAGAGAGATGCAGGAAAGGGGGAAAATGTACTCCATCTTCCTAGTGAGAGCAAAAGAGCAATCAAACAAGCTGTAATTAAACAGAAAATCCAAACAGAAAGAACAAGTCACCAAGCAGGTTTTTTTTATATCCTGTTCCTAGAAAGATTTTGGCAGGAATGAGCAACAAACAAACCACGCTCACATTTAAATGACACTGCTATCCTTTGAAATGTGGATGCTCAGCAGTTAGATCATTTCAGACACAGCAAGTACCTTTCTATCTCAATTCTGTCCAAACACCTATTGGAGAAGTCTCTGCTTCCCCAAGCTATGCAGACTGTGTGCCATTCTGATGCCTGCTGACTGCCACCCATCCCACAGACCCCAGGACACACCGTCCCTTTCACCACCACACACAGCTGCATCACAGCCCACAGGGTCTCTGAACAGAGACACAGAAGCCTTTCCCCCTCCCAAGATCTTTGACTATAAGCTGTGTCACCAGCCTACAAGGCCTTGCTGTCACAGCCAACCAGGAGAAACCTTAGAATTCAGCTCTACTTTTAGCGATGAGATTATTTTCAAATGTTTGGAATTTATGACCCATTTGTCCAATGTGTTACTAAGCACCTTTCCCTCCCATGTTTTTCTTCCTACCCTCTCCAACTGCCTGCAAATCAATCTCTCTTGCTCCCTAATGCCCACAACACCATCAGTCATGCACCAGAAGAGACATAACTCTGGAAGCTGAAGAAGTAGACTCGGCCACAAGCTGCAACTATCAGAGAACACAGGATTAAGGAGGAAAAGCACATTGCACTACACAGAGAAAATGAAACAGAGATAGAAAAAGAAGAAAGGAAAAGGACTTTGAAAACAACACAAGAGAAAATAGCACACCGTTTATTTTAGAAACTGGAAATTGCCCAGGAGAGGAAAGACAGCAAATAAAAGTCCTGCTTACTGTCTCAAAAAATGTACTGAATCCAAAACGGGCCCAAGCCCACACACTGCATACGGGAAGAGAGGATAAGAAAAATGAGACTGTGGCAGCAGTGTGCACGCAAGCTGACCACATGGAAACAGGTACTGAAAGCAAATGGAAATCGTAACAAATTGCTGCTGTTCAATGGGAAATCACTTCCAATGACCACATGGTGCACTTGAGCAAGTCAAGTGGTCTTGATTTGAAATAACCGATCGTTAATTCATGCACAGGCAAGCACGTGACTCTCTGAAGCTGCTGGGAGCACAGCCTGTAAATGTGAAGACATGGCAAAACAAGCAACTTTCATTCTGGCTAGCAAAAATCAGGAGGTAAGGGCCTCTCTGGGAGGATGGATGTTCCCTGCTGAGGCACCTGGGTCTCCATTGTAAGAGTAGTAACTATCCAAGACTTTCAGACCATGAGCAAAAAAAATCTCTTCGTTTCCTTCCTTACCACTCAATACTTCTATAATAAAGAGAATCCACGATGAAAGTGAAAGGAAAAAGAATGTTGTGCACAAGAAACACAAGGAGCCAGCCATGTAGGGGCAGCAGTTCTGGCCTCAAACCAACTGAGAAAGGAAAGAAGTGGGTGTGAATCCTGCTGGGAGGTGTTGCAGAGTGCTGAGCTACTTCTGGTCAGCCCATAGACAGCACATGGACAGGACACTCCTAGAGAGTCAGCTTATCATATAGCAGGCATCTGACATCAGCCAGAGGGGCTGCGCTCAGTAAATGTGGGGAGGTTCATTCTGTTGGCATCAGGCAACCAATGCATGTGAGGTCTTGGGGGGTATAAGAGCCTTACCAGCTACTGAGATGGATTAGTCTCACTCAAGTAAACTCTTACACTCCCCTTCAGACACTGAACTGTCACTGCAAACATGGTCTCAGTTCATGAGGTTTACCTGTGTGCAGAAATTTCTGCTAGACAAAAATCAATTCTCTAAGCATGGTAGCATTTAACTTTCAGAATAAGCTCATAAGCCCTGTTATATTAAAATGGAATTGTAGTATTCTCAGTGCAGGGAAAAACATCAGGATGAAAGACACGACCAGAAAAGTGTATATTGAGTAGCTGAGAAGCCTCTGGTTTTGTTTTATGTCCCCTTTACGCACATGACAAACGTAACAAGTTTATGTACATACTGTTAGAGAGTAAGCTGAATGCAAGTTCATTACAGGAAAACAAGAACAAATTTAAATGGTTTTTAAATCTGGACTTCGTTTAGTTACTAGAAATATCCATCTGCTGGCAGTTCTGCTAAGTTTCTTAGATGTTGGCTGACAGTTTTCTTCATCATTAACAGAAGGATGCTGATTGCACTATAAGCCAACCTTTGCAAACACCTCTCACCTCAACAACAAGGCAACATTAAGAGATGCAGAGCAGGCTGAATAAAATCACTTTTCTACACCAAGTTTCATGGCCCAGGTTATGTTACCACTCCTCAGTGGAAAACACAGAAAACGTTCAGAATTCTTTAGTTTGTTTTTCCATCTATCAGATGAGTTCTACCAGACAGCTATTTCTGCCCTTTTGGGGGTTCAAAATGGAGGTGTTCAAGAACCACATGGACGTGGTGCTGAGGGATGTGGTGGTGGGCAGGGGCTGATCGTTGGACTCGATGACCTTCAGGGTCCTGGCAAGCTCACTGATTCTATGATACAGAAAGGCAAGTATTTTCTCTTGTCATTGTTGACCTCACATGCATTTATCAGAGTATTTATATGCTGGGGTTCACCTGTGGGCTTATTTTTTTCTGCATTGCACTTTCTATCAAGTCTTGTAGTTAATTAGAAAACTTGCACCATCTCATCCTTCAGTTACACAGCAACTGTACAGATATAATGTTTCTTGGCAGTTTCAACTCTTTGACAAGGTAGATTATAGCAGGAAAGGGAAAATGGTTTGAAGTTGAGGGAGGGAAGATTTAATTCGGATGTCAGGGGGAAATTCTGTACAGAGAGAGCAGTGAGGTGCTGGAACAGCTGCCCAGAGAGGCTGTGATGCCCCGTCCATCCCTGGATGTTCAAGGCCAGGTTGGATGGGGCCCTGGGCAGCCTGGGCTGGTATGAAATGTGGAGGTTGGCAGCCCTGCCTGATTCTCTTTGACTGTCAAATATTGCAGATACCACTTCTGGCAAACTCAGGTCACAGCATATAAAATGTTGTCAGTTCAGTGGATCTTAAAGAAATCCCATGGTGTAACCACGCCGTGAATTTATCATGAATATATGATGATACATATGATGAATTCATGTAGAAAAGGGAGTACTGTGACTAAGCATCTGGTATTTTACAAACAGTAGCATTACGTGAGACTTCTTTAAGGATCTGCAGAAGCAAAACATGAGGATGAAAACCAAGGCAAGTCATCCTGCTGCACAGAGCACACTTCCCTGTCAGCTGGCAGGGAGCAACTGCACATTTGTTCTGCTCTAAGGTAATGTCAGCTCCTGACTTTATCAGCAGTTCAAGTGAAAATTTCTAACGTTTTACAGAAACACAGAGATCCAGAAAAAGATGCAGCACATGTTGGAGGTTTGGGCAAAACACTCACAGAAGTGCAATGTTTGCAGCAGCTGACAAGGAAGGCAGCCATACAGCTGGATGAAAGTCATTCTGCAGATGAAATCACAAGCATAACATTTTATGAGTTTTATCCAATTAACACAGAATTTGAGGCTTTTTTTTAAACAATTCTTTCACAGCTAGTAGCAACTTCTATCCATTATTTCTTAGGAAACCTAGGGAGCAAGTGAGAACAGAAATGTTTAGAAGTAAAACTGAGATAATTGCCTGACGAAGTGCTAGTAGTAAATAGAAAACAGGTGCAGGGTTTGGCCAACTTTCTTAAGCTTAGGTCTAAAGAAAATACAATTATTCAGACATACAGAACAAGCAAATGGTATGTGAGCTAACAGAATCCCAGACAAAGCGAGAATTCACAGAAGGTTCAATCCTTGAAACAAAGATCTGAAGTCAGAACTTCTACAGGCAAATTCAAGTTTTCACCTGCTAATAACATCAAAATATCTACCCTGATGACGTAACTAATTGCAAGGAGCAGTTCTAAGCTTGGGGCTGTCGCAGCTTCACGCAGGACTGCCAGCTTTGGGGTCAGTGTTATCTCCCATCCACTTAGGCAGACTTGAAGCTACAAAGCTAGAAGGAAAGATGGTCACACCCTGAAGGGACACTGGGTTTCATTCTAACATATTGCCATTACTCAGAAGTCAGGTTTGAGATACAAAGCCATAACACAGCCAAGCACACAGGGACACTGTCAGGAACTGGAAAGAGCCGAGTAGGCTGGGCTGCAGCTCCAAGGAAGGTGCTGCAGTTTAACAGTCTCCCTAAATCTTTCCTTCCTACACAGACAGACAGCAAGGGGAACAAGCCCTGGCAGTGGAAGCTGCGTTCACGCACAGCACTTGGAACAGAGAAAGATGAAACACATCAGAGCCACAATGAACACAACCCAGGTGTTGGGCAGTGACCACCATCTGCTGCTTCAGAATGTGGGCAAAGAAACCCCAAAGCACAAGGCTGAGAATGCCTACCCCCAGGCACCTTTAAATACTCCTCTTAGACGACGCCTGGTTTAACTTAGAAGCAAGAAACTTCTTCCTTTATTTTTCAATATTTTTACTACAACTCAGTATATCTTAGCACAGAATCACAAAATCACAGAATGGCCAGGGTTGGAAGGGACCTCAAGGATCACGAAGCTCCAACCCCCTGCCACACGCAGGGCCACCAACCTCCACATTTAATACCAGACCAGGCTGCCCAGGGCCCCATCCAACCTGGCCTTGAACACCTCCAGGGATGGACGGGGCATCCACAGCCTCTCTGGGCAGCTGTTCCAGCACCTCACCACTCTGTGTAAAGAATTTCCCCCTGACATCCAATATGCAGCTAAATCTTGTTTGCTCTAGCCTCAGTAATAACTTGCAGCAATCAATTGCAATTATGCCACATGAGAAAGACATTTCAATTTTAATCACCTTTAAGTTTTATTCAATACACCACTGTTGTTTCTACAAGGCCAGAGGAACACCAATCTGTGGGAGCCATAGTGCACATCTCTGAAGCCATCAGCATCCACTCATCTTATCTCCTTCTGTTTTCTTAGCAAATAAAGTACCCATGCCATAGAAAATAATAATGATAAAAATATGAAATTCCTCTTTACTTCCTCTTTAGTTCTACCACAACAAGAACTCTCCTTTCTCCAGCCTGCTTCCTGTTGGTTAATTAGTTTGTGCTTGGGCGATTACCACTCCGATGCTGATACATGTTGAGTGCTTGCTGGCTACAAGGGCTGAGTGCCCCACCATGTCTCTTCCTCTGCCAGGGATGGATATGAGCAGGGTGGAGAAAGCAGAGACCGCTGGCAACATCAGTGTCCATTACCACGTCGGGCTGCAAACGGTGTGGGCAAACTGCACGCTCCATGGCTCACCTGATTCCTCCTGCCACAAGGAATCACATCAAGGATGGGCATGATAGTTCCTGTTTTGGACACATCAGGTAAAGTTGCAGCAGAACACACGTCAACCAGCGTAACCAGTGACCTCCTTGAAAGACTTTCTGCATATATACCTAAGTATTCCATCAGTATATCCATGCTTAAAAGAAGTCAGAAAAAGAGAGTATATCATCTTTTTCTCTGGAGAAAAACTAATGTAACATCAGAAGTACGAAACTACAACTTCATAAAGTTTATCAAAAACAGACGTAAGAGCTTCTTGAGTTTGATCCCCTCAATCTTTGTTAGGCTCCTTGCTCTGTGCTAGTTGCTCTGTTTTCCACTTCTGCACTCTGATTTCAAGCCTTTATATTTTTACTGCTTGTATTTCTAAACTCTTGCAGAAAGCCAGACGACTATCTGAGCCTGGCAAAGCAGCACGCTTTCATACTATTAGCATGTACATCATTTCCTAACACATCAGTTTTATCGTATTTCATCTTTATTGCCAGAAACGCAGCAGAACTAGAACGAGGATATCACAAATTAGCCTAATAATACATTATGCAAATAGGTTACTTAAGTTCTCAGCAGTGTCCTTATTTTAATTATTGTAGCTAACGATTTCAGACATCCGTTTCCCAGCCTGCTTTCTTTTCTCTACGCCTTTTCTCTCCAAACCCACCTCAGACTGGCTAACTTCCTTCTCACCACTGCCAGCTCCCAGTACATCCTCCTGGGCTTTGTCAGGATTCCATTCCCACCCCTCAAACAGCTTCTGCTTGGCATCAAAACATCCCGCTCTGAAGCTTATCTTCACTTATCCTGCTTCCATTTTGGCAGACATGAATTCAGAGACCTCCTTTAGCTTTGCAAGCAGGCTGTTCCTAGGACACATTCAGCATTTTTCCTCCTTGACCTCTGACTGCTTCCGGGCTCGCTTACCTCTTCCAAAAGCTCTCTTCTACTGTATCAGTTTTTTCCTACCCACTGTAACCTTTCTGAACCAAAGCAGATTGCTACTGTGCCACTGAGGAGGTCAGCAGTTAGCTGCAGAATGCCTAAGTTTAAAAACATGGTTTAAAGGACAGTTCTGCCCCTTCGTGGCAGCTCCTCCAGCAATGGAGGAATGTTTCCACGCCAGTTCCCTTCCAGCAAGCCCTGCAGACAGCCCTGCTCTTCACCCGGTGCAGGGGAAGCTTTCCAGCTGAACGCCCAATATGCAGTCCTCCACCTGGGATGCTTTCTTGGGATGTGTTAACAGCATCACACCACAAGCTCTGGGGCCAAACTAGGATTTTTATACACTTCTACCATCCACAAATTAATTGGCTTTTGTGAACCATCATCATTTTTCTCAGGAGGAAACCATTATAATCCTGGTAGTCATTAACACTAAAAGGCAACAAACGTGCCCTGGCACTTCTGTTACCAGATAGCTGTAGATGAGCTGGAAAACAGCCAGGTGTACCAGAGGGACACAGAACTGAGGAGGAAACAAAGTGATTATTCACGTCCAAGTTCTGTTTAATAACCAACTTCATTCAACATAGCACAGCTTCAGGACTCAGCCAACTAGGACTGACTGCAAGGTGAGACAAGTGGCACAGCCTAAGACAGTCAAAAGGAAAAATATTTTTTCTACAAGGCCTAACTGATCGTGATGGAAAGAAACCTCGCGTTTACGGGGCAGCTGTTGAAGCATAAAAGCCTTCATAAATGGGCCCTGCCTCGCTTGGAGAAACAGTTTGTTCTTTTCCTCTGACCATTACAGGCCTCAACAAGGTCATAATTTCTCCCGTAGTTCTCTGAAATCCTCCAGCACCTCAGCTGTAAGAGCTCTGTGTCACTCCTGGGGAAGAGAAATGACTGCACCAGGCTGATGGCAAACTGCGAATGGGAGACTGACAAATGCTACAGGCTGCTAAGAAAACTTGTTAATGCCAATGTGTTTGTGGAGCTTTGCAGAACAACCAGAGCAAAGGAGAGTTCATTGATTGGGGAAGAAGGGTGGGGATGGAAGGAGAGAAAATGAAATTAAACAGGCTGGAAAGAACATCACAGTGTTATCAACAGCCACAGACCTGGCTGTGTTCTACAGCCGAAACAAAACCTATGCTGTTTTTGCAAGGCTGGAAGGAAGCACAAAAATACACACTTCTATCCAGACTTTATTATTTATTTCCCAGCAATTTTAGTATCTCGATCAAAACAGATAATTTCATTAAGCTCCAAAGCCACAGACACAGAGCTCTGTCCCACCACTGGCATCCAAGTAGGGACTGGTCACAGCAGAGGGTGAGCACTGAGGAACGCCACCATGCCCATTTGTCCCTCTGGTGAGCAGTCACACCAAGTGCTGAGTAAGTCCAAACAGCACAAACCAGAGGAATACAGCCATAGCTCACGAGTGCTGCAGGGTCCTGAAGAGATCTTCAGGTTGACATGAATCCTTCCAGAGAACCCCAAGAAAGCCAGCTTTGAGGAACCAGTGAGCACACTGAGCCAGTACTCTTTTTAGGACCATATATATTCCTCTTCCCATCACTTCTTGCCAGCTCGATGGCTCTGGTCCCTCCCTCGCACCACCAAAAGGAAACCTTGCTGTCCCTCCTGCCTTCTGCCTCCAGTGGGACATTACTACCAAGCCACAAAGCACCCAGACCTGCCAGGTACTCGGGCATATTTCTTCCTGGGAGCTGTCATCTATCAGCTACTGCAGAGCACGGGGACACCACAAACAGATGTTTGTTTTAATCTTCGTTTCAACAACACCATGAAATTTCCAGAAATTCTCCTAGGTTTCTCAGTTTAGCAGGGGCCATGAACAAGCTCGTCTAAATGCAACCTTCAAAATGGGCTCAGAAGTGGGGGTACCAGGCAGGGAGCACAAGTAACAGCACACGGCTGACCATTCTCACATTTGATAGTATTACCATGAACGAACCCCAAAGAAAAAGAAAACAAAAGCCCTGTTCAAGTCCACTGGGAAAGACAAAAGAAAAATAGATTTAAAATAATAAAAGAGAAGAAAGAAAACCTCTGGGCTATAAGCTACTGGATGCTGGAAAAATACTTGGAGAAACTCTTACAGCTTTTGTCAATCCCTGCAGTTGACCAGCGCCAAGGACACAAGACTGATGGATGGCTGATTCCATCTGGAAGGGTTTTCCTGCTGCTGTCAAATCACATTCTGTAGCTGTTTTCCCACAACACACCCAACTGGGACCAGCAGCACCTACCTCTAATACACAATACAAAACAGGTGCCAAACATGATATGCCCTGAATTCTATGATCCTGAAGATTGGGATGAAGTACAGCTTAGATTCCTTTAGCCACCTGGCTGTTTAGTAGCGCTCAGCATCTTCTGCCAGGAAAGAACCTTGTTGAAGCTTAAGTTTCCCAGTGGGGATGCTATTTTGAATGTGCCAAAATAAGGCCAAGGACTTGACAATACGTAACTCCTAGCTTCCATGTGATGATGTCACTGAAAACTCAGTTTGATGTTTGTGAAGCTCTTTCATGCAGATATCCGACAACAGGGCCCATGAGCTTCTTTCAGTAAACAATTTCACATCAGCCAGAACTTCCACTTGCATTCCTGAACCTCACAAACTTGTTTAGAAGTAAGCAATCCTTGAGACTCTGTGGCTTAGGAGTACCATCACCTTTTCTGAAAAGCTTTTCTCCAGCTCTGCACCATCTGATGCACGTCTGAATTGAACAAAGCCACCCACCAGAAGCACATCACCCTTCCTCAGGGGAGGCACAAAAACCTGAGTTAAGTCCTGGTGGGGCTGAGTTCTAGCAGGAGGACCCTGGTGTTCTGTCAGGGCAGAAATCTGTGCTCCGAGTTCCTTTTCTTCATTCAGTGTGGTATTTTGTGATCTTCTTCCCTCGAGCAGTGTTACTGACAGAAACTGGACCTGCTCATTTACCCACAAGTACTGCGTTTGTCCATCTTCCATACAGGATCTGAAGAAATGTGGAGCCCAGCTGGACCTCACAGTGGAGTTCCCAGCCCGAGTTCCAGGTGAGATGACACGCCGATGAATCTACAATAGTGATAAGAAGTCTTGCCATGGAAAACTAGCAAAATAGGAATAGTTAAAACAGAGATAGGCATCCATACTCTGTTATGAAGCAATTAATTCCAAGATAACTTAATTCATAAAGGAAGAAATTAAAAGTGCATGTTGGTAAGACACACTGGTCTTAAAGTCACACTAATCCAAAATGACTGAAACGCAGTTTATTATATAGGAGAGTATAGAGAACAATTATTTTTGGTTCCTACCTCCTCCAAATATAGCCCTGATGTATTCTGACATTGAGCTCCAAGCAGCTGGAGTCCACCTTCAGCAAACCAGTTACCTCAATGACTAGAAACGTGGTGCTGCATAACTTGAAATAAACCTCTGTGCAGAGGGGCACAACCTCTGTCATCCTCCAGAATGAAACAAGGACAGCAGTAACACAGTATGTCCATAAGTTCACTAGGTACACACTTATTTGCAAGCCCACTGATCAAATCTGACGTTTTGATTCTACAATACCTTCTTGTTAAGTTAAATAGATTGCATTTTCCTAACAGGTGGATTAACAGCTTTGACAATGTTTAAAGTTTGGTTCAGTCCCTCAGTACAGCAGGACAGCAGCCATCTACTTCCCATATATATATTTATACATGCATTCAAGTTTGACCTGTGTGTAGGTGACAGCTAACTGATTTAAAGCAGCAGTTACATGTATTATTCACACAGGGCACGACAAGATACAAGCACAGCCCCACAAAGCTGATAAGAGAAACTTTGGACTACTTGACAGATCCTGACGGCAGCAGCAGCCCTAGGATATTGTTATACCCACACTTAACATGTCTGATGATGAATATCCAGCATTACCTGATGTGGGAACAAACTCCTCCCACCCAGTAAAATGACCATCACCAATAGTAGATGCCAGAATTTCATAGTCCACATGAGAGGGCAGTACATGAATATACAGAATCACAAAATTACAGAACTGTAGGGGTTGGAAGGGACCTCTAGAGATCATCGAGACCAATCCCCAAACACCTTTCTGCACTGAAATCAGACAGAAGGTTTTAAGCACCATATTAGCCACTCAATTAGCATTCGACTACTTCCATATCACATTTATTTTCTCCTTTAAACACTAAACAATCCTCCGTGGATTTTGAAGGCTATGCAGTCTATCATGACTTCTTCCTGAAGTCACATCAAAACTCATAACTTCTGATCAGCACTGTACAAACAGGCTTGGTCTCAACTATTAAAAACAAACAGAAACAATCACACCAACAGAACATTTTCTTCTTCAAAATGAACACTCCTATTCTTGAGCATGAAAGTCTGTTAGACTCCTAGTCATCAGGTCTTGTTGGCTTTTGTTTGCTGTATTAAACAGGCACAGAGCTCCAGGTATGCTTCTCCCATACAGGTACTCAGCAGCCATATAAAACACCGTTAATTTCTTCAGAGGGTGGTGAGAACCATTAAGCTTAAAGCAGTAAAGCTTTCCAAAGCTATTGGGATGACAATAGGAAAACTGACATAATCCACTGAAACAAAGGGCTTCAGCCTCCAACGTCCTCAGAAAAAGAGAAAAGATGCAAGATGTCTAGGAGATGTAGAAAAATAAAGCAGCTTGTAACACTTAACTTACTGATCTGAAGCGTGGTAGCTCCAAGGAAAACATACTTTGAGTTCCACAATGTGGTATCAGGTATACTTTAAAAAATTTAAAGAAGCCATAAATGACTTGCATGGGTTTCCCACTGCCTCTAACCTCAGCTCCCATTACAAAGCTAAACAGGGGAAAGAAAGATTTACTAAAAAGAACCTCTATGGAGCACCTGCATCTCACTGCACCTCTTTACACCACTGAAATCTGAGCCAGCACACAAAGAGCGCTGTTATTATCCAACTCCAAACTCAACACATTTGGTTGGTAATGAAGAGACAAACATCAAGGCTGGCTCAATCTGTCAGGAGGAGACTGCCAAGGATCTATGGAGATCCAAAACATCCTCTTTTTGCTGTTCTCAAGATCACCTTTAGCTTGATCATTGCTGGGAAGACTGATGCTGCTTTGCTGGAATACACAGAGCATGCAGACTTATTACCATTCTATCAACAACAACTGAAAGCCCACAGTGCTAAGAAAAGCCTGCAAAAACTGGGGAGCTAACAGAGCCTAAGAGGCTTTGGGAAAAGCCATTCACCTCAGTGAGAAGTTCTCCCATTCATGCACTAGGGAACCTGGCACACCAGCAAGCCTTTTGAGTAGTCATGTGTAAAATTACATCTCTGTTGTGCAAGCTAACGTTCTACTAATATTTCCTTTCACGAGAGACAAAGTGCTTAATTAACATTTACACCAATTCTCAAGCTATTTACAAACACAAAGGAGGCGGTGATTTGATATCATGGTTCCTTAAACACAGCCCCAAATGCAGATATAGTCCTTACTCCCTTTCATCATATATATTAAAATATTAAACTGTTCTTCTGTTACAATTGAAGCTCCTCGTAAAATGTCCTAAGTGTGTTCATGAGAACAACTATTGTTTTACTGCCATTATTTGGTCCAATGTGCAGTTCTGCTCCTGTGAGCAAGCAGATACAGGGATAAGGTACTACCCACATCCTAGAACCGCCTTATTAGGATTAGTTCTGCATCTAAAAGTACTGTAACACGGGGGGTAACGACAGCTCAGTGCTCATAATTCAGAGTTAAAATAATACACTGAATCTCTCACTAAATCCTAAGAAACAATTTACTGTGAGGCATGTCAATTAGCAAGCATTTAAGAGAGCAGTGCCACAATCCGAAGAAACAATCAACTTTCTTCATTTCCAAAGAAGCTGAAGACTGTTGTAACTGTAACCCAAGCCTTGATATTGTATACAAAGCAAGAACCACGATTTTTAAGGGCAAGATCATTATTCTTCCTACAGCAAATTATTCACTAAATGACCATAGTCTCATGACTTTAACTGAAC
Organism: Centrocercus urophasianus; assembly: GCF_019232065.1. NCBI lineage: Eukaryota > Metazoa > Chordata > Aves > Galliformes > Phasianidae > Centrocercus > Centrocercus urophasianus. The sequence continues at coordinate 1,170,497 of NW_024885355.1, forward strand.
AGTCACGTCCTACAAATGAACCACCAGCATCGGTTGAGCTCCTGTGCTGTCCAGATTTCTGAAGGCTGCTTCCACACGCACACATTCATCCCACCCCGTAAGACCACCCAACGACGACCAGCAAAACCAACGTCACGTCACCATTTTGCTATTCAGGCACGATTTATGCTGCCCACCAGATCCCAAAGCACATCTTTTAAGATGGTTTGTACGTTTTGACAAGACCACGCCTCTGCCCACACAGTTAATATCCAAGCAAACCAAACAACTGAGGAAATCCACTCATCCTCCAGCACTGTTGTCACTGTAGCAGAGGTAATACGGCACAGCTCAAACACCGAGCGTGAATGAAATCTCAGAGTCCCATCAGAAAGATCTGCCCTCTTCCTAGCTGTAATGCCAGCTCTACATCCACGCAGCATCCCTTCCTGCAGAAGGTTACACCTTGTTTCTTTAGCAATTAGAACAAAGAGCTTGTTCATTATTAACAGGAAAATGTAAGGCTGTTATACAGCTAATGAACAATGCTCAAACTTGAGCTCCTTGAGGTGCGTGCTTAGAAGTTACACTGACATCTTCCAACGTTAACTCTGCAGATGTGAACTAAAAAAAAGAATCAAACACAAACTTATGGAGCAGCTGACCATCAGAAAACCATGAGCTCTAACCACTGTGCACCCCAAACTATTCACTTCTCTCCTTCGTCACAAAATGAACGTGGAGAGAAGCTCCTCAGAGACATTACCTGCAAGTTGGGATTTAAAACCCATTCAAGATTCTAAGCTTAGAAGAAAAACACCCTGAAGTTTTGTGGCTATTTGTTTAGTTTTTTTAATACATATATTTCTGTCAATGTAAGTCCACTGTCCACTTGGTAGCAAAAATGACATTGCATACAACTGAACTGCAAACCTCTTTTGTTCTCCAAAGAAAAACTACACACTGTTGGTGCAACGGATGCTCAGGAGAACATTTCTTCAGTTTTCAAACAACACTTAGCAACTTTCTGACTTACACACATCAGAGAAAAGCACTTGGGGAACTGACGTGTCAAAATCACACAGAGAAATGCAGCCTCTGCAACTGTTTTTCCAAAAGCTTAAAATACTGTGGCCAGCAGCTACCAGCCATGTTCCCCCATTCAAGAGAAAAGCAAAGAGTTGGCATCCATAACATCCATAACTCACCCCTACCATGAACTTCATTCAGCAGCTACTCAAGAGAAAAGCTGAGTTGTCTTTCTATTGATCAATAAATCAACCCCCCAAGCACATCAGGAACTGAAATATTTTTATCAAATATATACATTTAGAACACAGCTCACTACCTCAACCTTTAATTTTACTTTATTCTGCAGTCTGCACACAAGAAAAGTTATTGATAATTGACATTTTTTCACACATTAAGCTTAGTTATCTTTACAGACATTATTTCAAATTGATATTTTCATTACATATTCAAACTTTAAGCATGACAGTGGCTTTTATTCACAAGTTCAGCAAAATTTGAACAGAACAATACTTCTGTGAATTACCTTTTATGTAACAGGCAGAGGAATGCAAGGGAAATTTAAAATAAACACCTATGTTTCCATAAGTTAACCCTATTTTTGGATCCCACTTTTTCTTTTCACATTCATTAGGTACAGGACAGCACAAGGAGCAGTAAATGAACCGCATTACATTTTGGCTGGGATGAACTCACAGATAGGATGCGTGCACTTTACATAAAGAAAACCAATTTCATTCCATGGGGAAGCACACCCACACCGATTTATCCCCAAACCCCCACAACGAGGGTTGTATGACAAGGAAGGAGTCAGATCTGTGGGGAAAGGCGTTCTTTTTGGCCCCAAAGCAGCCCTGGGCTGGGATTCTCCAGCAGCAGGAAGTTTCTATGGGGCCTGCCGAGCATGCGCTGTGAGCCCAGCAGTCTCCCTATGTGGCAAGAGTGCAGAGGCAACAAGCAAACCAATAATCGAGGCAGAGAGCAACAAGCACCTTCCCCTCTGAATCCCTGCTGGCATCCCTCCCCTAGGCCCCCGCGCTGCTGCCCAAGGCCCTCCTGCAGCCATCACAGGGAGATCAGGGTCTGGCAACCTAACCCTTGGTGTGCTGAAGGGAGAGGAGAAGCAGGCAGGACATCCCCTGTCTCTGCCAACTCAGGGGGTGTCACTGGGGGTGAGCAAGGAAGAAGCTCAGAGCCACCATCCCAGCTGTGAGAGGAGGAGGAGGAGGAGGAAAGGGGGGGGGAGGAACGGAGGGA